>NC_052050.1:13474159-13825825 GCF_903992535.2 Arvicola amphibius | reverse complement strand
ACAGCTCTGTTCCCCCCAGGCAACTTATCTTGGGGTCTTGGAAAGAGGAGAAATGGAAAGAGGGAGAACGGGGGGGGGGGGGGGGGAAGGAGCTTACCTCCAGACAGCGTGATGCGTTCGCAATTTTTGTCTTTTTTGTCACGCACGGCGACGCGCGTGGTGCAGATCCTCCAGAGGCCGAAGTGGGCCGCCTCGCAAGTTTCGTTATGGTGTTCCAGGTGTGGACTCAGCAAGGCCCAGTGGTCGGTCACCACAGCCACCATGGCCAGCACTCCTCCCACCAGGATGAAGAAGAGGGTCACACGTACCTTTAGGGTTCTGGTCTGTGACATGACGGTGGCTGGGCAGGGGGCAGCCGTGTGTCCCAGGGATAGGTGACAGCCGTCTAGCCGGTGGCAGTGGCTATGGAGTTGGGAGTGGAAGCTAAGTTTAGTGTGCCTGGCTGAGCCAGAGTGGGCTGGCCTTGGGACTGAGAGACACTGGGCCTTTGGAGCAGCTGCCCAGGCGCGTCATTGGCCTGAGGGAGGCTTCTATTAATGCTTGCCTCTAGGCGTGCCACTGAGGATACCTTCTGCTCAGGTTTCAGGGTTTTTCTCCCATCTGGGGGCTAGAAATATCCCTCCCCCCCAGGGTGAGAGAGAAAGCGCTAGATAGTGGCTTGAGAGGTCTATAGAGCAGACTTGGTGTGTGTGTGCGCGCGCAGGTGTGTGCGCGCGCGCGGGTGTGTGCGCGTGTGCGTGCGTGCGTGTGTGTGTGTGTGTGTGTGTGTGTGTGTATGAAACAGGTTCACTAGATGTGTGGGTACTCAGGACATACGGCATTATCATGTAAGGGCAGGGGACCCCATGGGTCACTGGCCCCACAACTTTCCTGTCTCACACTGCCAAGGCAGCCACCAACACCGGTAGACGTGAGGAACACAGGAAACTGTCTGGAGGACACCAGAAGAAACTCCCACAGCGTTCACCCTCCAAGCAAGCACTTTAGTGGCAAGTCCTACCTCATCCTCACGCAGCCACTTCCAACTGGCCCAGCTTGAGGAGTTTGCTTCTTTTTCTACTGCCATCTGCAGCTGGGACCAGAGGAGCCGCTGGGGCTGACCTTGCAGTCCTTGCATCTTCCTGCCGTTGGCACCCAGCTGTCTGCAGCCCGCAGAACAGCCTCGAGAGTGAAGAGGTCATGAACCAGACTGAAGCCATTTCTTTGCGCTGTTTTCAGTTTTGTTCCTTGGCAGAGGCAGGAAAGTTTTTCTATTATGCTCCCCTCGCCGCTTTTCTTTCTTGACACTGTCTCATGTAGCCCAGGCTAGCCTCAAACTTACTGTGTAGCCACGGAGTCCTTGAAATTCTCCTTCTCTTTGTCTCTGCCTCCCAAGGGCTGGGGTGACTGGCACGTGTCACCATGCCAGTTTACGTGGTTGGCGCTCAAGCCAGGGCCTTGTGCATGCCAGGCAAGCACTCCATTAGCTGGTTTATGTCTCCAGGCATTTCACTTTCAAACAGAAGGAGGTCGATTCATAGGTGAACGACAGGAAACAAGCTGGATACAGATAGCGTGTATGTGGGGGAGCTTGGGAAAGTTTGGGACCTCTGTCTAAGGGCCATGCGTTTCCTAGTTCAGCTCCTGAGGTCCTGCCATGTTTCCCTGTCCCAGATCAGCAGGGGGACCCTTTTGGGTGAACCCATGAGGCTGACACATGACTGGAATTGGAACTCCTGAGTTGAGCAGGGTGTTGCACCTCAGAATCCCAGGCTCAGGTTTATGACAGTTTTAAGAAGGCTTTCACCAGGTGTGGAGAAACATTCAGACGTGCAAACCACAGAGTGCTGACCCTACCAATAAAAGTGATTGTGGTTACTCTGTGGCCCTCTCCTGGAGACCTGCCTCCAGGTTAGTATTGTAGGTGAACTTTTCTTTTCTGCTCTCCAGTTCCCAAATAACTGACATGGAGACCCAATATTAACGATAAATCCATGACTGATAGCTCAGGCTTGTTACTAGCTAGCTCTTGCAGCTTAAATGAATCCATTTCTATTAATCTATGTATTGCCACGTGGCTTGTGGCTTTACCTGTCCTCCAACATGCCTTGTTCCCTCTTTGTTTCCTGGTGACTCCTCAAAATCCACCCTTCTTCATCCCAGCATTCTCTCTGCCCCGAAAATCCTGTGTAGCCATCAGCCAATCAGTTTTTTGTTAACAATGAGCAACATATCTTCACAGTGTACAGGATTATTCCACATCATGGTGTGTTATGAATTCAAGTGTGGGAGGCATGGCTGGGGGCTGGCAGCTCACTGGAAGAGGGTTCTTGAGAGCTTTGTTGAGAGCCCTGCTTCCAGTGAGTTCTCTGCTTTCTGATATGCTGAGATGTAACAAGCCATGCCTCAAAGCTCCCATTGCCCGCTGAGCCCTGGCTGCCAAGCTGGCATCCTCACCAGGTTGGACTATAATCTTTCAACTGTGAGCCAAAGAAATTCTTCTACCCCCAGTCATTCCTGTCAACGATTCCTTTGTAGACAACAGAAGCAGGCTGTCACATTAATCTTCACACTAATCCATGGGGTGGGTACAACTGTCACTCCCCATTTATAGATAGGGACTTACAGACTCAAACACACAGTCATTGTCAGACGGGCGGTGGTGGCACACGCCTTTAATCCCAGCACTCGGGAGGCAGAGGCAGGCGGATCTCTGTGATTTTGAGGCCGGCCTGGTCTTCAGGGTGAGTTCCAGGCCAGCCAGAGCTACACAGTGAAACCTTGTCTCTCTGTCTTGAAAAAAAAGTAATTTGTTCACTGGGAGAAACTTTCAAAGTCTCCTGGAGGAGGAATCCACAGCAGTCCAAAACCAGCACTGAGCTGTGATGATCTGACAAACAGGGCCACTGGGCTAAACTGGAACCTGCTGCCTGCATTCAGGGCCCAGTGTTCCTGTAATTCCAGCTGACCTGTCCTTTTACAATAGCCTCTTGCCCCCAGGTATAGTCTCCCAAGAGCTCCAGTATAAACCTCCCTAACTCTGCTGCCCCTCCCTATCCCCAGCTCGGCATTCTCCCCAGAGCTCATCAAGGCAGACGGCCCATGGCCTAATGTTTTGCTGACACCCTCTGTTGTCCCCACTCAGCGACATCTGTCTCCATGGAGTCGATCTTTTCCGTGCAGAGCTTCGAGGACCTAAGACTTCACACGGCCTTTGAGCCCCTTTTGACAGCCCGTGCTTAGGAGAAGCTGGGTGGCCTCAGGTACAGCCAATGGGAGCCAGATACCCAGCAAAGCAGCAGCTGGGGAACTGGACAAGTGTGGTGTTTGAAGACAGAGGATCCAGAAAACAAAGAGCGACTTAATCTTAGTAATTAGACTTGTATGAAGATGTACAAATACATTTGGGATTTCCTGGCATGGGGGGCACCCTTTGCTCTCCTGTACTGCCTATGGAGGGATTTCTTAGAATGTGGTCTAGCCCAGGCTACAATCAGTGTCAGCCAGCATGCCACTGTACTGCTAAGAGTGGCTAGGGCAGCCACTAAGCAACTTCTTCTTGCATTTTCCTCTGCAGGGGGAGGGGAGGGCAGGCGGGTGTTGAGTCCTCCACCCTGGCGAGTGGAGGAGGCATTAAACATTGATGGCCTTTTCTTTTTGAAGCCGTTTTTGTGTGAAGCACGCAGCTTGGCTGGCAGCTCCAGCGACTGTAGATGAGTGGGTTCTCTTCTCTGCTAGATCTCTCCTGATGCACCTTTTTCTGCTTAAAGGCTGTCTCAGTCAACTCACGTAGGGCCTTGCTGGGCCAGGAAGGAGCTCAGAAGCCGGGACTTTGCCGGGAATCGCCATTACCCAGTGTGGGTGCTTCCTGGAGCGTCAGGCAGGGGAGGTTTTCACTAGGGCAGCCAGAGAGTGGGCAGAAGTTTACTGGGGACACAGTGGCCTCAGGATCACACCCCACCGGGCCGGTCTCCAGCTGTGTGGCTTCCAGCAGGTCCTGAGCCTCTCTAAGCCGCCCTTTCCTCTGTGAACACAGGGCAATTGGCCTGGTAGAATCTACACAGTGGTTATTGAGTGACTGGTGTTGGATGGATGGATGGATGGATGGATGGATGGATGGATGGATGGATGGATGGGCTGAGAGAAAGGGACAATAGATCATATACTCCAGTCCACTAGACGACCCTAAGGAAATTTCCATGTGTGTAAGGTCACATGGACCTAAGAAATGGCAGTAGGGGTAGATTTAGTAACACTCGGATAATTTACCTTTACTTTCTAAGTGATGTCCTGGGGGGACACAATAGAGGCCGGCAAGCATGGGAATAGCATTGCAACTTGGGGTGCCACTGGCCTTGGGCTGTGGGCAGATCAATTTTCTCATAATACACCTCGCAACCCATGACCCTCACCTGCTTCAGGCCATACGCACAGCACAGGCCTCTTCAAACAACAGAGTAAGTTTCTCCTCCCTTAGCAACTTCTTGCTGGCTTCCCCTTCTGTGATTCGTTTCTGTCCAACATTCTCCAGGACACATCAGGGGACGGGAGATAGGGCGCCCCTCCTGGAGGGCACAGTAAGACAGGTTGTGTTTTCTGAGTGAACTTTTAGGGAAACACCCCTATTTACCATCTCATGCCTATGCATAATTGAGTGTGCATATGATTAACATCAGATGCATCATGAGAAGGGATCTATGCCTTGCCCCTGCCCATGCCAGGGAGTTTAACCTCAGCCGTCATTAACTCAAGCTAGATACTAAAATGCTAAGGCCATTAGCACAGCACCACAGTCTTATTTGATCTCAAGAGGAAATTCTGAACAGGAAGACACAGGCGCTGTCCTGACTGGTGGGTGCTGGCATACGCACTGACACGTGACATACTTGACCTTAGTACTCTGCTAGGCAAGTTCAGCTGGACGTCCACACCTGGCCTCTGTGCTCCGCCATGTGGACTCTCCTCTTTTGCTGATTTTAATCTTCACTCTTAAAAATGAAATGGTAAATTACATTAAAAGATCAAGTAGAGCAAATGTTTGTGATCAGGACAACAGTTTTTGATTCTGTGAGTCCCTCTAGGGAGTCACTGAGGTAGTCTGAGGGACAGCTCACTCTGAACATGCTAAGGCAGGGACAGCGAGGCTGGTCAGAGGATTGGGAGGGAGTTGAGGAGGGAACAGGAGGATGGGTGGAGGTGAGGGCTGGGGGGGTGCAGTTGACAGAGGAAGAAGCAAATACGGAGGCCACTGGGAAGAAAAACCAAGACTTGAAAACATTGCCTGTGGTTTGTAAAAATAAAATGAAGGGAGAGAGGTGATGGGGTCAGATCTTGCAGGGTCCCCAAAACCCAGTAAAAAGACAAATTGTGCCAGAGCCCTAGTCAGGAGAACGCTGAGAAGTGTCGAAGTGTTTCCCCTCTTATCATTTACTTGGGCTGGGCATAGTGGCACACACCTTTAATCCCAGCACTCTGGAAGCAGAGGTAGGAAGATTTCTGGGAGTTCAAGGCCATCCTGCTCTACAAAGTGAGCTTCAGGACAGCCAGGGCTATGCAGAGAAATCCTTGAATTAAAGGCATGCGCCACCACTGCCTGACCAATTTTTTAAAAATTGTACTGTGTGTGTGATGGGGACTGGGGAAGTCTCACACCACGGCACGCATGTGGAGGTCAGAGGGTAACATGGTGGGGTTTGTTCTTTCCTTCTACTCTTCATGGCTCCTGGGGGAACTCGGGTGCCCAAGCTTTCTTGGGAAGCACCTTCTCCTGCTGAACCATCTTTTCAGACACCTCTTGTTAATCTGAGACAGGGTTCCCTTCAGGGTCCCTGGACTCACTCTGTAAACCAGGCAGGCCTTGAACCTACAATCGTCTTGTCATAACTTCCTGAGGAGCTGCAGTCACAGCCTGAACCACAAGACTTGCAAGGCATCTATTTATCTTATGCCCTTAATTGCTTTTCTATTGCTATAAAAAGATGTCATGATCAAGGCAGCTTAGAAAAGAATTTATTGGGGCTTACAGTTCCAGAGGGTTAGAGTCCCTGTGTGACCATCACGGCAGGGAGCATGGCAGTGGGCAGGCATGGCACTGGAGCAATGGCTGAGAGCTCACATCTCAAAACAACAAGGACAAGGCGGAGAGAGGAGGGATTGACTCATAGTGGCATAAGGCTTTTCAACCTCCAGGATCACCCTCGATGACACATTTCCTCCAACAAGGCCACGCCTCCTAATCCTTTCCAAACAGTTCTACCAACTGGGGACCAAGTATTGCAGCCCTGAACTACTTATGGGGTCCATTTGCATTCAAACCACGACCCTTACATCCGCCAAGGCTGTCGGTTCACAAATGATGGGAGAGAGTGAGGCTGAACGGTAGGCGTGGCGGTCACCAAGGTCGTGACCCACGGCAGGTACTAAGAAGAGGGTCTGTTTGGAAAACCTACCGGTGTAGACACAAACGCCTTTGGTGAGAGACTGACTATGGAAAGAGGTGAAGACTGGGGTCACGAAGGCCTCGGTGGGCAGTAGTGTTGCTGACCGGAAGATGCTACTCTAAGGAGAAAGTAGGCTGCAGGTTCAGAGTTTATGCTCCTCGGGCTAGTCTGTCTGTGTTGCTGTAATCAAGAGCCTCAAAGGCACTGACTTCATTTGGTAGTGCACCTCCATGGGCCAGTTCCAGTCTAGGCAATCTGGTTAGTAGTGTGACCATTTTCACCCAGGAAACCATGCACCCAGGAGTCTCCCTGCTTGCTGCTCTGTCATGTGCATTATTCTCATCCATGAGGCTAGACCCGGCTCACTGTTATCATAAAAGGCTCAGGAAGGAGGAAAGGGTGCAAGATCAAATCAGATCTTCCAAATGTGCAGGGAAGTGCTTGAATTGGCAAGAACTCAAACTCACTGTTGTCAATGGGCTGGCGGGTCTTTTGCTCCAATCGGAGGAAATCCTGACTAGGCAGATTCCAATTCCCTGAGTGTTACCAGTTTTGAGTTTAAGGTGTAGAAGCCTAGGATTTCTAGAAGGCAGCAGCCAATAAGATGAGGTGTGACAAAGGCCCCGGCCAAAAAGTGCCCATTGCTTTTAACAACTGACAGGCAATAAAGCAATGCCACAGACAATAATTTATGATTATAGCTGAGGAATAGATGCCAGGTAAGGGAGGATAGACAGCTAGCATAGATCATTCCTGTGACATGTTAGCTTAGAAAGGAAGGTCAAGGGCCAGTGAGGTGGCACAGTGGGTCAAAGTGCTTGCCTCCAAGCCCGACAACCTGAGTTCAAGTCCCAGAGCCCACATAAAGATGAAAGACAAGATCTGACACCACAAAGCTGTCCTCTGACCTCCACATACGTGCTGTGGTATGTGACTCCCATCACATACACACAGTGATACTAATAATTAATAAAGAGGTTTAAAAAAGAAATCTAGAAAGAAAGATTCAAGAGGAGGGGGCATGAGCTATCGGATCAGATGGGAGGGCTGACATTAGATGGGGGAGGGGAAGGCTGACTCCATCCTCTGCCTAGGCAGGGGAGAAGAGGATTATGGGATGGAGCAGTGTGCAGGTGGCAGAGAGACTGGCGCTGTTACCTTCTGAAGCCTCCTGTTTCCTTGGTGACGCAGGAGATCCGGCCAAGCCTAGGAGTATAGGGAGGGGTCCAAGGAACTAGGAAGCCAACACAGCTGTTGTGAGGATGGGGTGACAGCTTAGATAGGGCTTCAAGAACGATTGCCGGGAGGCAGAGGTGCTGAGGCATGTCCAGGAACCCTGTATTAATTTTCGGTTGCTCTGGGAGCAAACTGTCATACGCTCAGTGGTTCAATACTCTACGTTTCATATTTCACAGTCCAGCTGCTTTGCCGGGCTGAAAGGAAGATGTCCACCGGTCTGTGTTACTCCCGAGGCCCTGGGGGAAGAAAACAAACACTCCATACGTCTCCACCCTCTGAGGGCCACCTCTGCCTCACGGCCCCTTCCATCTTCAAAGCCAGCAATCCCATCGCTCTGTTCTCCACTTCCGGGCCTTCTGCTCCTCTCTTTCCTTTACAGGGACTTCCGTGAAACACTGGGGTCACATGGGTAATCCAGGGCAGCCTCCTGGCCTCAACATCTTTAACATTTAAAAAAATGATTTACTTGATTATTTATTTATATGTACGTACATGTATCCACAGAGGCGAGAGGGCCAGAGAGCTGTGAGGCCAGGGAGTCGAGAGAGTGACTTTTCTCTCTGACACTGGTCCTCACTCCTGTGGTGGGGGCAGGGATTGGGGCATAGAGGAGCCTGCTGGCAGAGGCACCATCGTTGCTACACATGCAGGTGTAGTGGAGAGGCTGTTAGGGGATGGCATTGACAGGAAAGAATTTCTGGTGGTTTGTTCATGGCTGTCTGCCTCGGCCTCTTCTTGTAACTCTGAGTCTGGGAGTTCATGACCCTCTCTTTCCAGATTTCTGCTCCTAAGATCATCTGGCCAGTTTTGTTGGAAGTTACATATCTCAGGCATATCTGTCCCAGCATCCTTTCAGACCCTACGTGTAGCTGGGCTTTTTTGTTTTGTTTTTGTTTTTTTAACTTTTGGGAGTCTGCCACCCAGCTCCCAAATAAATACACAGAAACTTATTCTTACGTATGAGTGCCTGGCCATAGCTTGACTTGTTTCCAGCCAGCTTTTCTAACATATATTATCCCATTTCTCTTTAACTATGTTTTGTCTCTGAGCTTTTTACCTCTCTTTATTCTATATAGCTTCTTTTCCTTCTTACTCCATGGCTGACTCTGTGCCTGGGTGGCCCCTGGCATCCTCTCTCCTTCTTTTCTCACTCTTCCCTTCTTCTGAGCCCATATTTTTCCTTCTATTTATTCTCTCTGCCTGGCAGCCCCACCTGTTTTTCTCCCCTGCCCAGCTATTGGCCATTCAGCTCTTTATTAGACCAATCAGGTGTTTTAGGCAGGCAAAGTAGCACAGCTTTAGAGAGTTAAATAAATGCAGCGTAAAAAGATGCAGCACATTTTTGCACCATTCAACAAATATTCCACAGCATAAATAAACGCAACACATCTTAAACTAATGTTCTACAAAACCTACACATCCCCAGTTATCCCTTTTCACATCACATACCCCTGGGACTGGGCAGTCAAGGGTGCTATCCTGGGAACCTGGGAAGGGGCTTTTCCAGGGTGTGTAGCTTTCTTCAGAGAGGCCTGGGGAGCAGGTCTTTACAGAAGGCTGTGGAATCACATCTCCAGGCAGGGGGAAAGAGACTTGGTGAAGAGGCTTGAAGATCTGGGGAGTTCTGGAGAGCACAGTGGAAATAGAGGATGGGAGGGGCATCGCTAGCACTACAGCAGGGTCCTGGAATATTCTTCTTTTTACATAAGCCCAGAAAAGGGTTTCCATCTTCTGAGACTTCCACTTTTCTTTCTTGCCTCAGGACACCTGTTCTTGGGTCCAGATGCTGTCCTGAGGGGTTTTCTAGGCATGAAGAAAGGCATTCAATATGCTGCTTCCGACATCAGACCTTTGAGCAAGAGTCTCCAAGTGATTCTAGATTCAACCATAGAGCCTTCCAGTAGAGGCTCTAGGTTGTGCAGCAGAGGGACCAGGAGGCCCTGGCCCTGTTGAACTGAACTGAGAACTCTTGAGCATATTTAACGGGTGCACATAACATGAGCGCGCGTGTGTATGTGTGTGTGTGTGTACCTGTGTGTGTATGTGTACGTGTACATGTGTGAAAACACGCACATGTGTGTGCATGTACATGTACATGTGTGGAAGTCAGAGTACAGCTTCTGGGAGTTGGTTCCCTGCTTGATACAAAAATCCCAGGGACTGAAGTCAGGCTATCACTCAGGCTTGGTGGCAAATGCCTTTAGCCACTGAGCCATCTTGCCAGGCCTCCGCCCATATTTAATGGCTGTTTAATGCTCCTAGGTTTGGAGTGATTTCCCCCAAAGTTCTATTAGTTGATGGACTAGCAGGAAATGCATTTTGGTATGGCTGAGGATGGGCAAGAGTGTAGTCTGGTGGGAAGAAGCATTTTAGGATCTATAATTCCCTGGGAGTCAAGCCTCTAGCATGTCTCTGACGATCATCTAGAATAGGTCAGCCTCTGGGCATGTCTGTGAAGCATCATCTAGAATAGGTCAGCCTCTAGGCATGCCTGTGAGGAATCGTCTAGATTAGGCTGGCCTCTGAGTATGTCTGTGAGGGATCGACTAAGATTATTTTAACTGGGACTGGAGAGATGATGGCTCAGCTGTTCAGAGAACTGGCTGCTCTCCCAGATGACCTGGGTTCAGTTCCCAGCATCCACATGGCAGCTCACAACAGTTGGGTTTGGGGTTCCAAAAACTCAGGTCTGTTGATGGACAATCCCTTATAACTTTTTTACATTTTAAAGATAAAGGTATTGACCATAGAATTTTGAAGATGTAAGTGTTTTATTGTTTTTTAGAGGGACTTGGCTGTTGCAGTTTTATTTGTAGGTTCTGGGTGTGCCACAGGAGCTTGTCCCCTAGAATGCTTACCAGGGGACAAAGGCCAAGAAGGACAAACCCCTCCCTTGCAGGCATAAGCACATGGTGGCAACTCTCCTGGACTGCAGGCTTCAGCTTCTGAGGTTGCTTCTGCAGTTTTGTTGAAAGCTGCAAGTTTAAAAATATCTCTACCGAGAGTATCTTCTCCATCTGCCCTCTGGACTCTAAGCCTCCCCCCCCTCCCTACTTCACACCTCTCATCTTGGGAGTTGGGCAGCAAGGTGTGGTATCTGGTACCTGCAGCAGGGACCTGAAGTCAAGGGGCTTATTCTGGGCTCTTCTCCCTTCCATGAAACCCGCTCCAGCGGCTCCACTTCGGTGAGCCATTGGCAAAGGTAGTCTATTGGTACAGCTAGGCTTCTGGCACTGCTGGGTTTTTTCAGTCCTGTGTATGAGCTTTATGAAGCCAGACATTTCCCCAGGGGGTAACAGAAGTTGCAGGATAGGGCCTACAAGTACCTAAGCACTACTACCCAAAAGTCCGGGGAACATGAAAGATCTAGGAAGTGGATGTTAGTGGAACTGGCCACAGGAGGACTCAACAGGATGCAGGCATACTATGAGCAGTATGCATGGGCAGGTCTGGTCTTCAGACTGTCCCCCTCGAGAGCTGTTCTAGAACATTCAAACATTGGAAACTCCTTGAGAGTTGTCAGCGAACACTCTATCTATTCATTTATAGATATTTGTTTTTTCATTTATTTATTATTATTTTAATGCATTGGTGTTTTGCCTGAACGTGTCTGTGTGAGAGTGTTGGTCCCTGGAAATGGAGCCACAGACAGCTGTGAACTGCCATGAGCTTGCTGGGATTTGAACCCAGTTCCTCTGGAAGACCAGCAGTGCTCTTAACAGCTGAGCCATCTCTTCAGCTCCCTCAGTGAACACTCTTGAGCATTCAAATGCAGTCTTTAAAAAATCTATTTGGTTTATTAACTATGTGTAGATGTTTGTGTCTGTGTGTGGGTATGTGTTCGTGAGAGCAGGAGCTTGCAGAGACCAGAGGCGTCCGATCCCCTGGAGCTGGAATTACAGGTTGTGAACTCTCTGACGTGGTTGCTGGGAACTGAACTCAGGTCTTCAACAACAGTAGTATATGCTCTTAACCATTGAGCCGTCTCTCTAGACCCTCAGATGAAGTGTTTAAACTGGGCGTTTTAAAGCATTTCCTTATTTAAAAATCTAATTCATTCTCTCAAAGATCTCATGGCAACCTCTTCCTTGGATGGTGGGGACGGAGCTGTGATAGGCTGGCTGCTCAATGTGGCTGCCCTAGGAGGAAGGCAGGAGGAACTGAAGTTTTATTGGGTTCTTTCCTGGCCCTTGGCCACATCACTGCAGCTGCTGGATGTGGGCTGAGGAAGAAGACACCACCATGCTGTGTGCCCATATGTCACACTGGGCCATGCTTTGGGGCTTGTTCAGTTCTCCTAACATTCTGTTCCCCAAATCCAGGGACAAAGACTTCAAGGAGGCGCCCCATCTTTCACCCCCAGTGGGCCATTTTCCCATGTCCTTCCTCAACCTCCAATTTCTATTTTGGAAATGTGTGGGTCAATAATGATGCAGAAATCCTAACATGGCAGAAAAAAGGGACATGGAGAATAATATTTTTTTGGCTGTTGGTTTTTTTTTTTTTTTGACAGGGTTTACTCTGTGTAACAGTCCTGGCTGTTCTGGATCTTACTTTGTAGACCAGGTTGGCCTTGGACTCACAGAGATCCACCAGCCTCTGCCTCTAGAGTGCTGGAATTAAAGGCATCCACCACTGCCCAGATAAAAAAGTGTTTTATGTTCATGGTCTAGACACACGTACCCCAAAGCTGCTGTGTGATCTTGCACAAATGACCACCTCTTTCTGTGCCTTGGATTTCTGCCCTGAAGTCAGGCTTGCGTGGGGGCACTTGGCCTTGAGTTTACTGATGTTTGAAACAGACCATTCTGAGGGCTGAGAGGCTAATTCTGGGTGCTGTACAAGATTTAGAACCTTCCTTGGTGGCTCCCAGAAGACACAACTACACCCACTTCAAGAAGAAATGTCTCCAGACATTGGCAAGTGTCCCCTACAGTGCAAAATCTCTTCTCCCATTGGGCAGGTGATGTGTCTCCTTTTAATGGTTAAGAAATTGAAAAGGGTGCCTTCCTTTATTTCATTCACACATTCTCCACCTTTGAACTTGTTTCTTCTATGATGAGCAGATGGGATGAGGCCAGGCCAGGCCTGCTGGTCATGTGTTGAATGGTGTTGTGCTCTTGGGTAATAATGGCATGAGCTCAAACCTATTCCTCAGTTGGGAAGAGAGAGTGACACAGGCCCATTTTATACAAAGGACATCTGGAGCAATGAGCCCAGATGCCATGTAGGATCCCAAGGAGGGGCTCAGGACACATGGGGGTTGGGACTGTCACAAAGATTTTACTTTTAGGTGAACACGCCTCAGAAAGTTTGGGAGTAGGAGGGCAGAAGAGAGAGGTACCAAAATTGTCCAGCAGGTCCTGAGACTCGTCAGCTGCCCCCCAAACTCTTTTCTCCTCTACAGATTATATTCCTACTGTAGTGGTTTGAATGAAAATGGTCCCCGTAGACTCACGGAGACTGGCATTATTAGAGGTGTGGCCTTAATGGAGGAAGCTTGTCACTGGGACTGAGCTCTGAGGTTTCAGAAGCTCAAGCCAAGCCCAGTGTCACTTTCTCTTCTTGCCGCCTGCTGATCCAGATGCAGAACTCTCGGTCACCTCTCTAGCACCGTGTCTGTCTGCCTGCTGCCATGCTTCCCACCCTGACAATGGACTGCACCTCTGAAACTGTAGGCAAGCCCCAAATAAATGTTTTCCTTGTAAGAGTGCCAGGCAGTGGTGGTACACGCCTTTAATCCCAGCAGTCAGGAGGCAGAGGCAGGCGGATCTCCGAGTCTGAGGCCAGCCTGGTTTAGAGTGAATTCCAGGACAGCCAGGACTACGTAGAGAAATCCTGTCTCCAAAAACCAAAAACTAAAAGAAAAAGAAAAAAATAGAAAAGGAAAAAAAGAGTTGCTGTGATCATGGCGCCTATTCACAGCAATAGCCCTCAGTAAGACACCTACTTATCTTTCTCTTGGATGCACAGATATGATTGAGTTCCAGCCTATGGTGTGTGGACAGCCGGTCACAACTTCCTGGTCCAATAAAACCAAAAATCATCCGCGCTCATCTTCCACTTGCCACAGCGGAACCTCCACAGCCTGGGCCTCTAAGTGCCTGCATTGAAAGCATAGACCAGGGCTGCCTCACACTCCACTAGGTGCACTTAACATGAGAAATGAAGGTCTTTCGTCTTCAGCATTTACACTTGGGGCTGCTGAGCATATAGTTGGCCTACTCTTAAATAACGCAGTGAAGGCTAGAATGGTGGCTACTGAGCTGGCCTATGGCTAGGCTATGAATGTTTACTTTTTTAATATAAATAGACGTGTGAGGGAGGTATTCACATGTGTGCACATATATATGGAGACCATCCGCAGGAACTCTGTCTTTCTCCTTTGAGGCATGGTCTCTCATAGACCTTGGAGGTCATCTGATCGGCCAGAGAGAGCACCAGAGATTCTCCTTTCTCTGCCTTCTGAATACTGGGATTGTCAGTGCCCATCACCTTAGGCTTGAGTTTCTTTGTGTGTGTGTGTGTTTTGTTTTGTGGGCTCTGGGAATTGAACTCAGGTCCTCACGCTTGCAAAGCAACTGCTTTACTAACTGAGCCATCTCCTACGTCCAGTCCTGGAGCTTATTGCATTAGGGAATACATTGATTTCTGTGTTGGTTCTAATAGACCTAGCTCTGCAAGTTATGGGGGGCAGCAATTTTAGCTGAACTAAACACGCGACCATGTGACTGCAGGAAGTGGTGGCAAGTCCCTAAATGCAGCCTGGCACGAGAGTCTGCTCAGGATGGCTGGACAGCTTCTGCTGAACCAGGGTTTCCTCAAGGCTAAGAATAACCAGTAGACATGGGCGTTAACTCCAGGCAGAACTGGCTCCAGGCTAGGGGCACAGCAGGTGCACAGCATGGTCACTGGTGGGACCCGGCAAAAACCTGAGCTCTCCAGGCTGTCCTGGTGGCTCAGCATACCCGGGGACATGTTAAGAAATACAATGCAGAGTTCAGACAGGCTGGGAGAAGGCAGACGTATTGGGCCAACAGTTCTCGGCTTCCTAGCTTAGTGCCCTTCCCTGGGATCAGGCTGTAAGAGGCCTTCGAAGGAGGCAGAGAGTTTGGTTTCTGAGAGACCAGAGACCATGCGAGCCCATCACCCTTGGGAAAATTCCAGATCGCAGTCCTACAAGACAGGGATAGTGGCGTGAGGTGGGAAGGTCCCCATAGGGTGGGTAGAATAAGGGGAGTCACCGAAGATCTTTCATTACACCTCTGATATCCAGCAAAGGCTGCAAAAGGGAGAAACTGGAGACCCATAACAGCTGTTGCTGGGCCTGTGCAATCTGCCAAGTACAGCTTGGATGGATGGGTAGCTCTGGCCCTTTCTCTCCCTTTCTTATCTAGTCCCTCTCCTGTGCTCCCAGCTTATCGGTGGAAAGGCATCTTAGTGGTACCTTCTCCAGAGGTTACAGCCTGGCCTGGTCCTCAGAGTCAAGCCAGAGAAGCCGGTCTTGTGCACATGGTGTCTGCCCCACCCTGCCACCCTCCTTCTCGTGGATATCCCACACAATTCCTACCCCTGGGATACTAGACACCCATAAGGACCCCAAGGGAGTACCCCCACCCACCTACCATATCAAAAGTAGAACGTTTTAAAAATGTTTTTATTTAATTAAAAAAAAGAGAGACAGAACTAACAACTGCAAACCATTGGTGGATACAGGATCACAGGGGCTTAACTGGTGAGACACACAGGGGAGGGGGCAGGAATGAGGAAGGGTGGGAAGATGAGCTTAGGCCTCATGTCCCTTCAGAGAGGGAGCCAGATCTGAGCCTGTGAGCAGTGGGGCCCAGCTCCACTCCCCTTGTCCCATAGGGAGAGCAAGCTGGTGTGACCAGAGTCCCCAGACTGAGGCCAACAGTCAGTGGGAGAAAGGCTGTGGGGGCTGGAGCAGTTGAGGTTTTTCTCCCTGTGCTCTAGCCCCCTTCCCTCACACCATCCCTTCTTCCCTTTCCTTCTAGCTCTTTCTTGGTCCCTGGAGTGGGCCTGTATACTCTGCCTGGGACTGAACAAGAGGTAGGATTCATCGGAACATAGCATTCTTATGTGGACTCGTGGAAACTCCTGGGACCACAGGTGGGAAGGTAGCTTGTGTGGAAGTCACTATAGGCTTCTCTATGTCCAGAAGAGACATGAGACAGATCCTGGGTCTCTCTGGGGGTCGGGGCTTCCTTCAGCCTCAAGAGATGCTACAGTGGTGGTAGAGGGAAGGTGGGTAGGGAAGTGAGGGTAGCTGGGGAGGTGGCTGGGGACAGGGCCTGCACAGGGACAGGCCACACACCTTGACACTGGTGCTCACTGCTGTGCAGTCTTTGACACATGCTGAAGAGCCCACCTGGACAACAAGGGATGGTTGTGAGCAAATACATAGCACGCTCATATCTCAGCTCCCCAGCTCCTGGGCAGTCGGCTGCAGCTATTACATGGGATGTCTCCCTTCGGAGTGGTAGGGGCAATGGAGGGCAGGCAGGGAAGGACAAATGGACGTGGGCCTGAACTCGGTGTCAGCCTAGGGGGCTCTATGAGCAGGTGACTGAGGTAAGAATTGGCTTGTCACTTCTAAGTGAGACAGTTACCGGGGTCACAGATGACTGTTCAAGATTGGATTAAGAAGTCTCAAAAAGTAAGAAACAATTGATCCTTAGAAAGCACGTGTGTTATAGAAAAGGGGGTGAGTTCCACTTCCTGGAGAGTTCTCTCTAATCTGGACACAGCTCACATGGTTTTTGCTCACCTCAAGAGGGAAAGGGGGAATGGTTGGACAAACTGTAAAACACAGAACTCATCCTTAGATTCAGGCAAAGTTAGAAAGCCCAGGATGGCCCCTGGAGTCAAATGTCCACAGAGTCCTTCAGGTGTCGGCGGAATAAATTATAATGACAGCAGTTGGGGGCGATGCCATTGCTACTTTTTAGGATGAGGAGTTGTTCCCTGCAGCTTGATCTGCTGTTGTTTTAGTGTGTCATGATTCAGAATCACCTGGAAACGGATGCTCTTTCTTTGTTCTTCTTCGTCTCTGCTCATCCTCAGGATCCCCTTTCTCATACCGAAGTTTATACATCTGTCGTGGAATACCACCTCCCATCAGGGGTCAGAGTGGTTCCTCAAGCAAGTGGGGAGAGACACAGCAAGAGGCTACATGCCTACCTTTCCTCGGACCCATGGAACCCTCCAGATCTCCAAGTTTAGTGAGTAGGTCTTGCCTATTCCGAGCTCGGGAGAAACTTCCAGAAGCAGGCAGGAAAGCTGGCAGAGCCTCTGCCTTTACCCCAGATTCCCGGTCTCCTGAGGTGGAGTGAAGCCGGCCGCAGGACAGCTCAAGGCTGAAGCACCAGTTAGCCACAGAGCTTTCTCTTTAGGACGGATGACATTTTCAACCACAGGCTCCACCAGGCCGCTGGACAGAAGCGAGAGAGGGAGACACAGAGGGAAATGGAACAAGCCTCGGCTCATTTCAGGCTCCAGGACACAGGAATATCTGGGTGGGAAGTAGCTGATGGGGGCTCAGTGGTCCCAGTTCTGGAAGAAGCCTTCCTGTGGCCCAGCGCCCAGGGAAGGAGAGGGGGGCTGACATCTTCTTCGGGCATGTTTCCTGGTTTCCAAGAGGCAGGCCGATGTAGCTTCTGGAAAATTCTTGGGCCTCCTGGGAAATTTCAGAGACCCGGAGGGCAGCAATACACCCTGTTGTGGGAGAAAGTTAGCCTTCAGTTTCTACCTGATTCTGGTATCTAGGCTTTCTTCACTCTAAGCCAACTAATGGCATCTTCTGGAAGCCAGGGAGAGCTGCCCTCGGCTCCAGTTCACTGTCTATAATCTTAAGGGTCACCCTGTTGCGTGTCACACAAACAGCCGCTCTGGGGGAGGCCGGTGCTGAGACAGGTGGGCAGGTCACACGGGAGTCGTCCGCCGGTTCAGCATGCTGACGTGGAAACCCTCCTTTAGGTCCTGTTGGAAGAAGTCGTGCATCTGAAGGAAGCCAGCATCCTGGTCCGGGGTGTAACTGGCAGCTGTGGTTACTTTGAGGGGCTCCCTGGAGAGCGTGTACATGGACAGCTCACCCATGGGAATGGCCCCGGTGATCTTCAGGCCCACGGGAGATGCATCCCTGGAAGGCGAGGCCTCGGTGGATCGTGAGCTGGACCTGGACCGCCGTCGCCGGTACCTGTAGCTCGGCATCCTGGCGTACGGTGAGGAGGAGGAGGGCTTAAGGAATTCCCGCTTGGTTTTAAACCTCAACTCTTTATTTTTCTCAATGTAAATGTTTACAGCCAGGACACCCACGGTCTCCGCCACAATAAACGACAGGGCTCCAAAGTAAAAAGACCAGCCGTAGTTGTAATGGTTCTTCTTGTCTTCGTCACGTTTGTCACTGGGGTCTCCTGTGTTGCTGGAGATGTAGACGATGATGCCAATGATATTACTGAGGCCTGAAAGGGAAGCAGGCAGGAGAGACTAGAGGTCAGACTCACAGCAGTAATGACAGGTCAGAGAACAGGCCCCTGAAGGTGGGATGGTGGCCAGTCTTCTCCATGATATTTATTTATTATGGTAATTCATTTTTTATTTTTTTGAGAAAGAGACTAATGTAGCCCAGGCTTGTCCTGAACTTAAGTAACCAAGGAAGACCTTGAACTTCTAATTAATTCTTCACCTCCCAAGTGCTGGGATTACAGGCATGCACCACGATACCTGGCTTGGTAACTAATTTTTCTTCTTTTTACACTCTTTTCTTCCCTCCCTCCTTCCTTTTTCCTTCCTCTCTTTCCTTTTGATTGGGTCTCGTGCAATCCAGGCTGGCTCAGACCTCCCTTAGGTAGCCGAGGCTGGCTTTGAATTCCTCATCCCCATTAAAAAAAATTATTTTCTGTGTATGTGCATTGGTGTTTTGCACACACCACGTGCCTGCCTGCAAAGGCCAGAAGAGGGCATCAGATCCTCCGGAAGGGGAGTTACAGATGCCTGTGAGCCACCACGCATGCTGGGAACTGTACTTCACTCTGCAAGTACAGCCAGTGCTCTTAAACCACGGAGCTGTCTTTCCCAGTCAGAACTCCTGGTTCTTTTGCCCCACCACAGCCAGATAAGTCCACTCACCCGTGGGTGTTTGTGAGACGTAAGTTCTACACTTCTCAGCTGCACCTGGAATCTGGGATGACCATGTCCCTCAGAGTAACGTAGCATTTACCTATAGCCCACTAACTCCCCAATTCATCCCTAACTAGCCTGTAACAGCCAACACAATCCTACGCTAAGTAAATGGATGTTATTCTGTCCTTCCTATTCCAGTCCCTCGCCCTGGCTTTACATGGCATCCCAGGAGTCTCCATGTTCTTTCCCGACGATCCAACTTGGCCAGCTCCCAACCCTCTTATAGGTTTGGAAAGCAGCCAGAACCTAGTACCTTGGTTGTACTTTGCACACCCACCTTTCTGAGCTGAGGTGAAATTCACATACTATCCAATGAACCTTTCTGAAGGACACGGTCCAGGGGCATTTAGTGTACTTACAATGTGTGCAGCCCTTCACAGTGGGTGAAACCCCGTTTGTAAGACCGTCATCTCCTCCAAAGGAAAGCCCATTAAGCAGTTGCACCCCATCCCTTGCCTCAGTCTTACACACCTGTCCTCTTAAAGTTAACCATGCCCTGACTTCAGTCTGCCCTCCTACCAGGACGACGCACACTCCTGGCAGTGAAGACCACACGCTCAGGCACACCACTACGGCCGTAGCTCTGATCCCATAGGGGTAGCCCGACTTACCTGCAGCCACAAAGAGGATGCCTGCACTGAGGACAATATTATTCTTGCGGCTGTAGATCCTCCCAGCGCCGATGCAGAGCCCTCCAAGAAGGAGCAGGATGGTGCTGAGGATAGGAAAGACGCTGGAGGCTCGCACGATGCCTAGGCCAGGGTAGGAACAAAACAGAGAGGGCAGTGAGTTCAGCCATCCTCTCTGCCATGGCCACGGGTGTTTCTCCCAGGGGTCCTGCTGCTGGACCCAGGCAAACGATGGCCCTAGGTTGGCCGTTGACTCTTCTAGAAGCCAAGTGACCAGCAGTCAGACCTGCCTGCAGGTCACTGGGCCTCTTTCTCACATTGCTTTCAGATGAGAGGGACTGGAGTCTCCCTCACTGGCACTGGGGAGGCCACAGTAACAGTCACTAATGTTCTAAATGGCGTGGACATATATGCGACAGCTCACAGCCCACTGAGTTCTCCCCTGAACGTACCATAGCTGCATTAGAAGGCTGGGAAATAACATGCCCAAGAGCCAGCTTGGATCAACCGTCAGCAGAACAGGTTTTTAGCATACTGAATGGGATTGGGTGTCTATCCTGCTCTGTGACATGCTGTGTGTTCTTAGACAAATTCCTCCACTCTTCAAAAACTCACTTTCCCCACTCATGAAACATGTTTTTAGTAACTCAGTGTCTACTCATCTCTTAAGGTGGCACATTCCAAATACCAAATCGGAGAAGGACCCTGTGTTTCCTATACCTACATACTCATGATAAAATCAACATGTTTACATTTTCATTTATTATTATTGTGTATGCATGCACAGGCCACAGCCCATGTGTGGGGGTCAGAGGGCAACTCTGGGGACTCAGTTCTCTCCTTCTGTCTTTAGGTGGGTTCTGCGTTTGAATTCAGGTCACCAGGCTTGCACACATAGCAAACACCTCTACCTGGAGCCATCTTGCCAACCTACCATGATAAAATTTAATTATTGACAAATCAAATATAGAAAGTGAATGATGGTGCCTAACAGAACCACCGCAACACTACACTGTAATAAAAATTACTTGAAGAACCTATGGGCTCTTTATTTCTGGCATTTTCCATTTCATAAGTTTAAATTACTGTTGGCTAAAATTCCACAAATCAAAACCATGAATAAGGACTGAAATCTCACAAATTTAGACCGTGAATTAGCGGGGGCCACTGTGCTGTGGTTGGTTTTGTCTCTGTGAGGAGATCAGCACAGGGCCGGCTGCCGCAAATACTTCCTAAGTGACTAGTTCTGTTCAGCAAATCACTACCGTGTCTACAGATGAAGAAGGACAACTTCACAACACGCGCGAGTCACGGAAGAGGCAGCAGGACGCGGTGAGACGGGGTCTCCCACGCTGGTCAACAGAACCAAGTCTGAATCCTTGTTCTACCCTTGACCAGCAAGGTGGGGGGGGGGCAGGGAACTTCCATGATCACCTGAGTTCACTTTTTATGACTTAGCCACAGTGGTGATACCATGCTGGAAGGGT
Source organism: Arvicola amphibius (assembly GCF_903992535.2). NCBI lineage: Eukaryota > Metazoa > Chordata > Mammalia > Rodentia > Cricetidae > Arvicola > Arvicola amphibius. Next base: position 13,804,849 of record NC_052050.1, on the reverse strand, counting down.
TGACTGTGCCCTCTCCTTGTGGATGTGGCTTCCTGTGGGAAAAGGTATTACATATGTGTTTAGAGACCTTAGGACCCTTAAGATGAGACCGTCCTGAAAGTTGTGCCTGAGTTCATGGATAAGCATCTTTCTAAGACAGTGGGGAAGGCTTTGAGGATGAAGTCAGAGGGCAGTGACATGGTCAAGAAATTCTAATGCGGGCTGGAGAGATGGCTCAGAGGTTAAGAGCATTGCCTGCTCTTCCCAAGGTCCTGAGTTCAATTCCCAGCAACCACATGGTGGCTCACAACCATCTTTAAAGGGGTCTGGTGCCCTCTTCTGGCCTGCAGGCATACACACAGAATATTGTATACATAATAAATAAATAAATATTTTAAAAAAAAGAAATTCTAATGCTTCCACACTGCAGAAGCGTCAAGGGAAGAGTCTCACTCCCTGAGCATGTAGAGGGGCAGGGGCCTGACAGTGTGTCCCCTATTTGACTTCCTGTTGTCACCCAGGAGTCAATCTCTGCTGCCTTCAGCCGCACGGTTCATGACGGTTTGCTACAGCCCTTTCGGAAGTGAACGCCCACCGTAGCCCATGGCAGGCTTCTGGTCTCCACCCTGAGCATCTGGGTGGATGGCAAGTGGGTCAGAGGAAGAGGACAAAGACGTGGGGGACGCTCAGAGCTCATTCTCTGTGTCCTCCCAGCTCTAGAGAAATTCAGTTGTGTGGGCCTTGGTGGCGCCAGCGGAGGACCGTGAGTCAGGAAGTGCGGGTAGGTGCCCCTCCTGAGCCAGCTGACTGGCTTGGGGCCTTGCAGCCTCTGAAGGCAGTGTTTGTCTCCTTTCTGTGTGACACAGTGTGAGCCCTTGTTCCACAGAGAAGGGATTGTGTGGGGGCATTAAATGAGACTCCTCTCTCCAGCGCTTCCTCCCCCACTCCTCTTAGCTTTTCTGCACTCACAGGCTCTGGGAGGCGGCTTCCGGTGTGCTTCGAAAACATGCCTCTGAGCTGAGACGGCCAGACTCAGGTCAAGACCCTGTCCTGCCTTCTGAAGACCAGTCAGGTGGCCCAGAGAGAAGGGTGCTCCAGTTCCTTCAAAGACACTGGAGGCCTGTGCCTCAGAGTCCTCCATCCAGGTGAGTTCTGCAACCACCTGTCCCTTGCCACTAGACTTGTATGCTTGAGTGCCTTGTTGAACATGTGTCTGAGGGATGAGAGGCTAGAGCCAGCCACACCACGTGACCACATCAAGCTATGCGGATGATATGTCTGTCTGGAGGATGGACGGGGATGATGTTTGTCTGTCTGGAGGACGGATGGGATGGACACTATCTTATAACTTACTCTAGGCTTCACTGTGGACTCAGAGCTGTCTCGACACCTGTGCTGTGGCTTGGCACAGACATCCCCTCATCTAACTGAAAATCCTGGAAACCTAGGAGGGAGGTGCCAGGCCTGGGGCAAGACAGGCAGGGACTGGACCGTGGGGACAAGACACACCCAAGATAGAGACTATACAGGGTGTGAGGTGGTGACACCCCCAAATCCCAAGCTATGAGTGTGCACCCAGAAATCCAGCGACAATAATGCAACTCAAAATGCATGCTTCTCTGGGAGGCTTAGGAACTTGAGTGTCAGGGTTGGCTTGATTCTTGAATTTTTCTAAGGTAGAGTGAGAGCCACCTAGCCTCTGGGCCTACTGGGCTGCTGCTGTTTCAGGGGCTTTCCCTTGCCACAGAACCTTCCAGGTTCCCCAAACTACTGTTCTCTGCCACCAGAACAGCACCTGGAGGGCAGAGCTATTTCTATGCCACTGTACCCACTTGCTCGGAATGGTGACAGGCACACAATAGAGTCACACCTTCTGTCAAATGAATGAAGAAATAAGTGAGATCATCATATGAGCCCCCAGAGACCACTCTCCTGGCTTCTCTACAGTTTGGAGATAACAGTCTGGACAGAGACCAGAAGGTTGAACACAGAATCAGGGTAGCCTGGGAGCCACAGGCCCCGTGGCTACAGAGACTACGACCTTCACAGGCCTCAGAGTTGCATATGCAGCTGGCTCCAGGTTGCCCTGTGTTCTGAGGGAATGTGGAAATCAGTTTTCAGGGCCAAGTGTCCCTATCTCCACAGCCACCGAACGGGCACACACTAGCTTATTAAGAACTTACCTCTGCCCCCAAACTCACCAATAGCCAAAGCCTGCAGGCCTGGGGGCCATCTGTCATCTTTCCCTGGGTACCTCTGGGCTTGTTACAAACCAGCAGGTTTCCTTGGGGATCTGATACATTTGAGAACACGTCCTTTGTGGGAGAGACAACTGTCACACTGATACTATCCCTCTGAGGCACTCCCAGTCCTCTGGGTACCCAGGGGACACTGCTGGCAGGAAGACCTGTAGCATCAGGGCCAAAGCTTCTGGTCACATGGCTTGTGTGACTCCAGACCCTAACTCTGTCCTTCTCTGTCCCATCCTGGACCTCAGGAGGCTGACTATGTGGACTAAACCACAAGGCTCCCAACTCTGGCTTTTGGAGGACAGTGCCACTGTTTGGAGTTATTCCCAAGGCTTCTCACTGCCAAGCTGCAAAACGAAGAAGCTGCCACATTCTTCCCTAAAGGTCACAGCTCTTGCCACTCAACCCTGTCCTTCCAGCTCCCTTTCACGTGCTCTGCCTCGCAGAACTGGAGGGATGTCATTCACACCATAATTTATGCAACTTGCAATCCTTGTGTTGCACACTGAGCAACCTTCACGGTGATCAATGGCCACTCTAAGGGGATCCCACCTACCTGGTCGAGTGGGGGTCCCTAATATGTGGAATCAGAGGGCAGGAGGGCGACAGAGGAGAAGATACGGGAGGTGGATATTATTTCAGGTTCTGGGCCTGGCTAGAGCAGCCTGGCATGGCCTTGGCTCCATGGGAACTGCACACTGTTCTGTTTCATCAGATGACTCATAATCCAAATCCTTTCTTGTAGGGGAAAAAAAAGACCCATAATCAGGTGCACAGTGAATTGTGCTCTCTCTGAGGACACACTGGTATCGATTCTCCATGTGTGAGGCTGGGCCCCAGCCCCAGGGGAGCTGCGAGGAGCAGCTCTTTGTGTCTTTTGGCTGATGGGGAAGGAGGAGGGATACAGAAATTCTAGCATCCACTTCTAGCCCTTCTGGCTGCGGCTTCCTGCCTTCTGGAGAGGGGGTGTTCAGAGGCCCACAGATGAACTCTGGGTAGATTGCAGGAGCAGGGGCGGTTTTGCCTCTGGAGTCCAGCATGGGCTGTGGATAGCACTTGGGAGGCAACACTCAGCCACATGACCAGATGGGAGCAAGGGCTTAGGGGCAGCCCATAGGCAGAGTCATTGGCTGTATTAGTCAGGGTCTAAGGGACTCAGGGACACCTGTCAGGGGGTACCCTGCAGCCTCCATCACCAACTCTGGGACACCCTGCAGTCTCCATCACCAACTCTGGGATTCAAGACCCCAGGAAGCTGTCTTGGCTGGTGAGTTAATCCCTACATAGTGTGCTTCTGATGTTCCATCCCCCAGGAAGCTGTGGTCTGGGCAGAACTTTTTCAAGACTGGGATTCACAAGGCTCAGGCTGGCCTCAGATTCACTACACAGCAGAGGAGGACCTTGGTCTCCTGATCCTCCTGCCTCTGCCTCTCGAGCGCTGGTATTATTGGTGTGAACAATCACACTGGGCTCAGAGCTTTTCTTTCCCTCCCTCCCCCCTCTCTCTCAATTTTAACTTTATTTTATGTTCATTGGTGTGAAGGTGTCAGATGCCCTGAAATTGGAGTTACAGACAGGTGTGAGCTGCCTGGGGATGCAGGGAATGGAATCTGGGCTCTCTGGAAGAGCAGTCAGCGCTCAACCACTGAGCCATCTCTCTAACCCTATTTAAAAAACAAAAACAAAAAACTGGAGACGGGCTCATATAACCCAGCCTGGTCCCAAACTTACTACATAGCATAGAATTTGAGAGGATGATCTCAAATTCCTGATCCTCCTCACCTCCTGAGTACTGTCACCAAGCTGGGTTTTAACGGTGCTGGGGATGGAGCCCAGAGCTCTGTATGGGCTAGGCAAGCACTCTGCCAATTGAGCTACATCTCCAGTGGAAGTTCTCTTTAACTTCAGTTGCTCCACCAGCGGTCCCTTGAAGCTGCACCCCACTGCTGCAGCTTCACTGGGTCTGGGGCCTTGACCTGTACCCGCCCACACTCAGGGCACTCCTAGGCTCAACCCCACCCTCTGAGCTCAGGACTTCCCCAGGGTAAAGAACTGGGGCTGAGTTCACAGGGCTCACCTCTCTAGCCCCTCCCTTCCTCTCCCCTCCTGATACAAAGCAGCTGGGGTACTTGGCACTCACGGAGGAGGTACTCTGAGCTGTCATGGTCGTAATCGTTGTCCTCTGGGAAGTGGTTGATCCTGAAGCAGTGTCCTTTATAGATGCCTGGAAGAAACAAGGGCAAACACATGCCGTGAGTGTCCTGTGGGTTCACACACCGTTCATTCCAGACATGGAAGCTTTGGGTGGGTCACAGGGGCAGAGGGAAGAGAAGTCGGAGCTGGAGTCCCCACTGCTTAGTGCCCTGTGGGGACACAGATACACACTGAGATGACCCACAATCACAACCATATCACTTATGCTTAAGACTAGTCATCATCAAGAACGAAATGACACACCAGTAATCAGTGTCCAGACAAAAAGGTTCCAAACTGCAGGTGACATCCCCAGACCTAAGGGGATTCTAGAACTGCAGCTTGAAAGATGACCACGAATTTGTTCCTGACGAATGGGCAGAGGACCTTTCAGGCACAGCAAGACTCATAAAGGCAAAGGTCGGGTAGTACTTTTTCAGTATGGTACAAATTCCTTATACCAATACTAGGATGGACTCGAGACTCCACCCCCTCAATCAATCTGATTGATGGTAGAGAGCCAAGAAACTTCCAGAAGGGCTAAAAGGCTGGAAGAGCAGGATTCCTGGTTTGTTCAGTAACTGTGGGAGGACAGGCAGTTCTCACGTCCAGAATCTTCCATCCATTTTCTCCTAATCCTCTGCTGTCCTGTAGTGGGGGAATGCCCACCACTAAACACACCAGCAGAGAGGGAAGTCACATGGCGGGGGGAGGAGTCAAGTCACTTCATGCCTGCCTGCCAACTCCTCTGCCTAGTCAGCCGACTGACTGACTCTAGCTGAGCTACTCCCCCCCCCCCCGCCCGTGCCCCCCCACCCCCGTCCCTCCCTCCCGCCGTAACTGGTCAGAGCTGGTCTATTTCCAGCTGTAGCCTGTGCCTTTCTCGCAGCTGCTGCCAAGCGTCCTGCTGGCCTCTAGCTGCCCAGCCCGACCTCACAGTGGGTGGGAGTGGTTCTGGAGGCTGGCTGGGTGTGTGCCAGAGGCGCATCTGTCTTCCCCTGCGTCCAACTAAGGTCTCCCTGCTGAGCCGGGAGCACGCCATTTTCCTACCTGGCTAAGAAATGAGCTGCTGGCCAGCTCGCCAATACCAAGCTGTCCCTCTGTTGTCCCTCTGTCCCTCTTTGGAGCTGCTGCTCCAAAGACCTGTGTGTACTGCTGTGGCCCTGTTGCCCGGGACCCCAGATCCGAGGTGCAGGGGACAGACTAAGGATCTCAGAGGCGACATCTTAGGTGGGATGTACTTTCACAGTGTTTTCTGCGGGATCACAGTTAACCTCGCATTTCCCCACCCACACAGTGGCAATCACCTCAGTTCTCACCTCCAAGGCTCTGGGAACTATGTGAGACAATACCGGCAAAGGGAATGACCCAGGGAGATTTGCTGCTGCTGGCCCCAGAGTCACCTGTCTTTTGCTTCATGTGTCCCTGCGTGATTGCGTCTGTGAACAGACGCAGGGATTGGGGAAGGAAGGGACAGACCACCAGAAGAGGTTGGTCCCAGGACATCTGGGGGTTGGGAGACTGGTAGGGGCTCTGTGGGCCAGTAACAGCCTCCACTTCATTCCTAGGACCTGCTACCAGATTAAAAAAATGTCTCCATAGAGACATAGACAGAAAGAACTGGCCCTTTCTGGAGGGAGCAGCACTGCCAAGCGCTGCCACCACCCTCCCCCAACACTTCTCTTTCCCTTATTTTATTTTATTTTTTGCCACTTCCTGAATCTAAAGAAATCACCAAGTCACACCTGCTTGTTGGAACAAGTCAAATAATAAGAGGCTGGGAGAAGAAAAGCTTTTCAGAGCTACAATTCTGCGGCTGACTTCTCAGGTCTGTGGTCTGTCTTCCCTTGTCCTCCCACGCACACACTAACAGGTAGGGTTCTCCTCCAGTTTGAAGGGGTGCTGGAAGTTGGCCCCAAGTCCTTGCTCATACAAAACATTTATTCTACTCCTCGACCCCAGTCTCTATTTAAAAAAAAAAAATCTTAATTTTGAATTACTGTAGTTTCGTATGCCCTTGTAAGAAATAATAAGAGCAGGGGCTGGAGAGATGACTCTGTGGGTAAAGTGTCTGCCACTCAAGCAGACCACCTGAATCGGAGTCCCCAGACCTATGTAAAAAGACAGGTGTGGTGGTGCTCTACAACCTCAAGGTGTGGGGTAGGGAGGTGGGCAGATAGGAGGATCCTAGGCACACCAGCCAACCAGCAGAGTCTAGCCCAGACCAGCAGGCTCCAGCCAACCAGCGAGCCCAGACCAGCAAGCTCCTGGGCACACCAGCCAACCAGTGAAGTCTAGTCCAGACCAGCAGGCTCCTGGGCACACCAGCCAACCAGCAAAGTCTAGTCCAGACCAGCAGGCTCCTGGGCACATCAGCCAGTCAGCGAGCCCAGATCAGCAAGCGCGTGGGCACACCAGCCAATCAGTGGAGTCTAACCCAGACCAGCAGACTCCAGGTTCAGTGAGAAACCCTGTCTCGAAAAATAAAGTGGAGGAGGCTGGGGCGATAGGCAAAGCCTGCCTGTAATCCCAGGTGGGATGTACCTGGGAGATGTACGGTGGCGGGGGCGGTGGGGGGGGGGCGCAGGGAGTTCAGCGCAAGCTATTTGGACTGGTACAGACGGTGAGAGAGATCTGGTTTCAGCGAGAGATTGCCTCAATACATACGGTGAAGAACAAAGAAGGACACACGACAGTAACTCAGGTCTACATACACATGCGCACTCACACACATAAACACACGAATAAGCATGATAGTAAAATAGCTGAGAGACATCCCAAAGTCTACTTCTGGCCTCCACGCACGACCATACTGGGGAACACACACATGTGCAATCACATCCACATATACATAAAAAGAAAGAATTACTAAGAAGACATGGAATGTTCTTTACTCAGTTTCCGGACAAAACTAGCAAGATGTCACAGCTAGGACAGTGACAGTGACCTCACGTGATACATAACCTTCCATCACAAGGATCTCTCCAATTGTGCGCCCCCCCCATTTCTTTTACCACACTTTACCTTCATGTCTACTTTAGTCCGTCCGGAACCCACAGCAGCCTCCGTGGGGTTCTCAACTGCGGTAGTATTGCCCTTTTCAAAACTGATCTACTTAAAGAAGCTAAGGCATGGCATGGTAACCTTTGGGGGTGGCTTTTTGTACTCAGCACAACTCTCCAGTTTGGGTGTTGGTGGCTTGTGCCTTCCATGGCTGGGCAGTGTTCCATGGCATGGGAACCTCACCCTCTGCTGAATCATGACCCACCGAAGGATCCGCTGCTTCTAGCTGTTCCCAGCAGTGTCGCTGAGGACATTCATGTTCAGGTGGGGGGTGGGTGGGATATGTTTATTACCACTCGGGGACAAATGCCCAGGGGTGCAATTGTTGGGTCATATGACAGCAACAAGTGTTTTAAGAGAGACTGTCAAGCTAGACTCTGGTATGGTTGTAGCTCCCTATTTTAAATATGGAATATCATATATATTATCTATAGCTGCTTTTGCCACTGGCCCACAATCACGGACATCTCTCCAATTAAGAATTTCAGTCTTGAGAAAATTGCTATTTTCTAATTAGAAAAAGAGTTAGTAGATAATCAATCCAAATGATGCAGGAAAAGCCCTAAAAAAAAAAAACCCATAGGAATGAGAGAGGTGGGGAGCCCCTCCCCCCAACACTGAGGTTGCCAAGGGCTTTAGCCTCCATATGGTGTCATGCATGTGTATGTTCAACCTGAAGACAAAGCGGGGCTTCAGGAAGGCCAGCTTGCACACTCCCAGAAACACCTGCTCCGAGCATCTTCCCAATATTTCACTGCTCTACAGTTAGAGCGTTATTGAACTGAATTAATGAGTTGATTTTTGTGGCACTGAGGACTGAGCCTGGGGCTTTGAGCATGCTCAGCAGGTACTCTATCCCTGAACTGTGTCCCACACCCTTTATGTATTTATTTGAGGAATTATGAACAAGATCGTGTAGTCCACTTATCAGCTTTCATAGCTTGTTTGTTCTGAGGCAGGGTCTCACTGTGTAGGTCTGGCTGGCTGGAACTTGCTGTGTAGACCAGGCTGGCCTTAAACGTATGAGATCCACCTGTCTCTGCTTCTCAAGTGCTAAGATTAGTTCCAATAGACCTGAACTGTGGCATTGGTTTTAAGTGTTGGGAATGGCATACAAAGTCTTGTGAATTTATGTCAGGCAAACACCACTAGCCAATCAGCGCTTTATTAACCCATACCAGTGACAAAGCATCCCCCCCCACGGCATCTCCAGCTTGTGGCTCTTTGAGCCTGTGGTATAGTGTATAGCTGCACACTGTGACGAAAACATAAGGCTTAGAAGCCCATTCACTTCATGGAGCTGGGAGCAAAGAAAAAGAAAGGAGCTAGGGTCCCCATCTCCTTCATGGGCACACCCCCGATAACCAATCTTGTTCCAACCAGCCCCATCTCTTAAAGACTCCACTGCTTCCCAATAGAAATAGAGTAGCAGATCCTTATTTTGAAAAGAGGATCTTGCAGATTAAAAAAAAGTTATGATGAGGTCATTCAGGGTTTTGGTGGGCCTCCTGTTTCATATGTGGGGAGGTAGACCCACTACAATCAACTGTACGCCATCACCATCTAAGAAGGCAGTGGGCAATGGAGCAGGTGGTCACCCATTGTTTTTGCTCCCATTGACTAGAAAAAGAAAGAGATTGCTCCCAGTCCTTGAAGGTAGGAATTAGAGTATTTCCCTGAAATGTCCTGCTTGGTCATACATCTTTAGTATTTTCTTATTCCTGGTGGCTTCAACAGCCTTCTTCTCCATTCCCATTCTGTCCTCAGGGACAGACAGAAACTCTGTGCCCTGAAGCACAGCACCTAGTAGCAAATCCAGCAATCAGGCTGCACCCTCCTCCTTCTCTGGACCCTTTGCTTCTCTTAATGGGACCTAGTATTCCTGCTGCCTCAGTTTCCTGGGAGTTTTTCCACAAGAGTTATCTCACCTCCCTTAACCTGTTTGTGTGAAGCGCAACAGTTTCAGTCCTGAGGACTTCACATTTATCTCTGTCAAGTTTTAATTTTGTTAGCATTGGCTTGAGGCATTTAACAGGGAGAAAATTAATGGCTGATGAGAGAAGTCGGCGAGAATGCCGTTTCCAAATCACTCGAGTTCTTTTTCAGCAGGTCGGGACACTGGCTGTGTTATCTACTAAGTGATATTTAGGGTGGTTTATTTTGAGACCCTGGACTGACCCCACTACAAGAATATGGAGGCACTAAGGGCAGTGTGGTTACTGGCTTGTGTTCACAGGGGGGCAGCGGCCCTCGGCAAGAGCAGGAAGCGAGCTGTGTGGTGGCAGAGGAAGCCGTTCTGTAAGGAAGAAGCCAGAGGGGCCGCTCCTGCTTGTGATCCCATGGCTTCCTGGGGAGAAGATGTACAGGTGTGTCAGTCAGTACATCCATTCATCTCCTTCCACCACGAGCCAGTCTCCTCAAAAAAGTATCTACCGGCATAGGAAACGTCTGGAAAGAAATCTTCCAAGATATGTCCACTGTTTTATTTCTGGGTGGCAGGATAATGAGTGAGCTAAGTGTGAGAATTCCTTTGCGTTTTCTGAATTTTCTGCCATGTCTTAAGTGAACTAAATTAGAAGAGGATAGAGCCGCTGGGTCATGGTGGCGTACGCCTTTAATTCCAGTACTCGGGAGGCAGAGGCAGGCAGATCTTTGTGAGTTCGAGGCCAGCCTGGTCTACAGCGTAAGTGCCAGGACAGGCTACAAAGAGAAACCCTGTCTTGAAAAAACAAAACAAAAACAGAAAGAGGAATAAGAAAGACTAGAGCCTTTAATTTTAAGAGAAAACAAGGGGATGGAGGCATTTCTGAAATAACTACAGATGTCTTCAGCTGTGGAAGCTGCTGAGTCAGGTAAGAATCGCAGTGGCAGGTGTGTGTGTGTGTGTGTGTGTGTAGTGGGATGGAGTATCTTTTCCTTCCATGACCCTTTGGAAGGTTGTACCTCAGGGTTATGCCTCTCTCAGAGAGCGTAGGTGACCAATCCCAGGGACCCAAGGAATTCTGGAGACAAGACTCTCAGTATGAAAGCTGGGGTAGTTAGTCACTCTTTGAGTCATTTCAAGGATGCTGGCATCTGACACCAGCCTTGGGACGAGGCACCTTAGCAGACCATTCTAATTAAGGGACTCCTAGGGAAAAGGATGCCAGCTGCTGACTTAATAACAGTGATCATTCATATAATCCTTTATCTTCTATGTGTCCTTCCCAGAGTGCCACGGCACTCGAGCCCCACAAGCATTGACAGAGGATCCCCTACCCTACCTGACAGCCCCCTGCCCACCTCACATCCGCGGCAACCATCAGCTTGTGGATATGTCCCCTGTCCATTCCTCCACTCAGCTGCACCAATTGTTTCTTGCTTTTTGCTCATGGCAATGAGTAGGTTGCCTGCGGGGAGCAGTTCTGCAGGCATCCCTGGCTACCCACCCTGCAGACTTTGTGCAGGGGAGGATGGAGATGGAAATCAAGTGGGGAAACAGTTGCAGTCTCTGTCCTTTGGGCACAGGTTCTGTGGTCCATTCTAAATTACTTCTTTGAAGTGGGGCCAGGACTTCCTTCTTCTCCTTTCTTCTGGTCCCCTAGAATGGCCACCTTTAGGACTAATACTACCTGTAGAAAAACCTGGGCTCGGGCTCAGGTCAAAGGTCAAAGTCGGTGTGCTGTGTGCACTCTGTGCATCAGCCTGTTGGCATCTCTATAACCGTATCTCCTTTGGAGATGGAGGTAGGCTCCTTGGAGAGGTTCAAAGACCACCCGCTTGCACAGACCCACTGCAGAGACCCAAGGGTGGAGCCCATAGGCATTTGCCCAACTCTGGAAAGAGGAAGAGGAAAGTGAGGCCTGCTGTGTGCTTGGCAGAGCAGCTGCATGAGTCTATGTGCATCTCTCTGCTGACTCTTGGCTCCTGGACTTGGCTCTTTCCTAAGCCTGCGGCTGCCTCCATCTTGACAGCCATGATCACCACGCAGTCAAGGACGAGTCCCAACGTCAGCCTTAGGTGGCAACATGTACATTCACCTGCATACATGTGCATTTACACCTGTGCAGACACAGCCCACCCCATACCACACACAAGTGTGTGAAAATGGGGGGGGGGAGATGGATGACACCTAATAATGACACAAGGTTAGCCTCTGTTAGAGAGAGGGGGGAGGGAAGGAGGGAGGGAGGGAGAGAGGGAGAGGAGAGAGAAGAGAGAGAGAAAGAAAAAGACACAGAGTGATTGAGAGAGAAAAAAGGAGCGAAGAAGGAGAACTGAAAAGAAAGAAAGAAAACAAGACCCAGGCTTAGCCCAGCGCTAAGAAAGGATATAGGTAGAGACTGCCCAGACCAGCAAAGGCAGGGCAAAGACCACACCCTGTTCAGGATCCTGCCACCTGTGTCTGAGTCACTTTATTAACTAAACTTTCTATCTTATGAATTTTGCAAAGATTTCCTAATTAGGCAATCTCCAAATTAGTTCCAATTAGAGAGGGTTCACTGGTGGAGCACTGAGATGGGACGGCAGCATATGTCTTAGACGCTCGGGCACAGGGACCAAACGGCCCAAGTCTATGTCAGAGCAGAGGATTCTGGGTCTCTTGCCCCCGTGGTGCTCTACCTTTTAGGGCTGTTTACTCACTGACCAGCTTCCATCCCATTCCCAGAGGGAAGGGAAGAAACAGTGTGGTGGCCCTGGGCAGATATTCCCATGCCTTAAATCACCTGGGCCAGGAGGGATCTGGGACTTTGTGGGCCAGAGGCTCCAGCAGAGCAGGGTGGCCAGGCTTCAGAAGAGCTGAGGGGCAGAAGGTGGCATCAGTGTTTCCTCATGCCTCCTGGGAATTCCGTGGTGTCTCTTAGCGTCTTTTGTATGCCAGGCACTATTAGAAGCACCCAGGCTTTATCAGTGCAGCCTTCACTCTAACCTCAGGGTGTACACATGAAGGCCACCATCCTTTGCTGTTAAGGACCTACCTGGGATTTGATCCCCGACCACTAAGCCTCAGAGACCAGGCTTTTATACCTTTCACACAGAGGCAACTATACTCAACACTGGTTCTATTCACTGTGTGCACACGAGCACAAGCTCCAACATATCTTACTGTAAGGACAACTTTTGGGAGCTGCTTCAAACTCAGGTCATCAGGGTTGGCAGCAAACACCTTTACCTGCTGAGCCATCTCACCAGCCCCTCAGACCTCGGGGTGACCTTTCTAAAGACTCCTGTCTCCGAACAAGGCCACATTCTGAGGTACTGGAATGATGACATCAATGCAAGGTTTGGGGACAGGGAAGTCATTGAACCTGGAAGACAGAGTTGGGAGTGGGTGCACTGGTCAGGCGTGCAGGCCGATAAACCAGAGCAACCGATCTCGGTTTAGGCTCTTTATTCTGCCTTGCACCCCACTTAGAGGTCTTCTTCGTAATCCACGTCCACGCCCATCTCCAGAGAAACTTCCTAATGACTGTGATTTCCCAGATTTCCCAATTGGCATGTTCTGGTCTCCTGCGGGCTGGCCGCCCTCCAGCGAGGCATGCTGCTGGGAAACCTTTCCCTGGGTTCCTACAGAGAAATGCCAGGCTCTGAGAAGCAGGGTGGGCTGGGCTGCACTCCAAGGAAGCGCTAGATTCTAGGCCTATAGTGACACTTTCAAGACCCTGGTAAATAATATAGATTTCAATTTTCTTCGTGCAATTTATATTTCCTGAGAAGCTGCTATTTTCTAGATGATGGAGTCTGGGGATGTCTCAGTATATTTTCCCATTATACCTGATCATTTCACTGGGCACGTGGCTACTACGAATTTCCAACTTTTCCCATGGTCAACAGCCATGGGGTAGGTGACCGTACCGTCCTTTGGACTACGAGCAGAAGTGGTACATGCCATGCCTGAGACAGGTTCTGGAGCAGGAAGCGTACCCATTTACCTCCATCCCCAAGCAACGGAGGAGTAACAAGAGTCACACTGTGGAGGATGATGGTCCTCTGATTGGACCTGTCACTTCCGACTATTAACTCCAGCAGGTGACCAGCTATTGTGCTGGCTGCTCTGCACATCTCGGAGTATTTCTGCTGCGGCAAAAATCAATAATAAGAGAGATTATGGCGTACAAAGCCTATGCCTTTTGGAGCTTTTTATTGACAGTTCCTCAACGGTGATAAAGGAAAGGGCTCTCCAGGGCCTTAGAGAACACACGGCTAAGGAGTCTGGCCAAGGCTCTGGTGCCAAGGTCAGAGAAGCTGTTTCTCATCTCAGTGTCATGAGGAGGAGGAGGACAGTTTTCAACTCCTTACATCTCAGGGTTGCCTTCAGTCGGACTAGAGTCTGGTGAAGAGCTGCTTATGTCCTCTTCAAGGACGGCTATGTGGGGTTTAGAGCGTCCTCAGCCAAACAGCAAACCTAACACTGACGCCTGAAGAAAGTCTCACGCTGCTCTCCCTTCTATTGTTTAGTTTTTCTTTTCTCTGAAACAGGCTTTCTCTGTAGCACTGGAGCCTGTCCTGGAACTCGCTCTGTAGACGAGGCTGGCCTCGAACTCACAGAGATCTGCCTGCCTCTGCCTCCACAGCAACTCTTATGATGGAATACATTTATAACTGAGGTGACAGCTTACAGTTCAGAGGTTCAGTCCATTATCATCATGGCGGGGAGCATGGCAACATGCAGGCAGACATGGTGCTGGCTACATTTTGACCAGAAGGCAACAGGAAGTATACACAAAACTGGGCAGTATTTTGGGCACAGAAAACCTCAATCTGTCCCCACAGTGACACACTTCCTCCAAAAAGGTCGTACCTATTTCAACAAAGCCACACCTCCTAATAGTGTCACTCCCTATGAGCTTAGAGGGGACAATTACATTTAAACTACCACAATGTAACCACATTTGACCCTTTACCCATGTTTTTCTTTAATTCAGTATTCTTATATTGATACCAGGCCCCACGGGAGTGAGAACACACAGATCCTGTTTGGGAGAACAAACATGATGGATGGATGGGGAGGTGAGTGGACACCCTAGCCAAAACAATGAGGGAGGGACCTGTTTAAGAGGGTTCAAAGAAGTTCAGTGCTAGACAAGGTGTAAGGGGAGCTGCAAGGGGCTTATCCCTTAAATAGTGCTGGGCAAACGGCAGCCCAGAAAGGAGGCCCAGAAGACTCAGAGATTTGGGCTTTTGAAAGAGGAGGTCTGAAAACTGTAGGCAGACTCAGTTACAACGGCAGCCTGAGTTCCCTGGAACGGGACTGCAGTTCATGCTACCTGCTCAAGGTGCCACGAGGACAGAGAGCTCATATTGTGAGACTAGAGAGTGACTGGCAGCTAGAAAAACCCCTCATGACTCATATGAGGAGTGCTACTCTCTGGAGGCTCTGATGCTATTCCCAGCCTGCCTGGGCATCATTTGGCCTGTTAGGTTTGCCCTACCCCAGGGCTCTTGGGTATCTGCCTCTAGTCCCAGAGGGGCTCAGCTGCCTGGGAGATGGCAGCCTGTGCTTGTCCAGGACTCACAAGCGCTCCCTTCGTCATGCCTTCTCACATCGGAACCCCATGTAAAGGAGACATTTAACCCCGGCTCTAAACCAGCAGCTTCCGGCAGCTGCCTGAGGACCTTGGGCAGCCTCTTGCTGGCTGCTGTCAGAGCAGAGGGCAGGGGGAGACTAGGGAGGCATGTGGATGGGTAAGAGTGGGTGCTTCAGAATCAGCTCATCTGTCCTCACAGGCTGTTGGCTGGAGGAAGGCACCACCATGGGAAGTGATGGACCACAAATCATACTGTTTGCAAAAGCAACACAAGAGGGGCTCCAGAGACTAGGACCTGGGAGGAAGGCATCTTCTGTGGTCTTGCTCCCACGGTTACGTGTTGGGAACTTTGTGTCCTATATGGTGATGTTAAGTCAGCCAGACAAGGTGGAACGCACATATAATCTCAACACTCAGGACAGCGAGCAAGGAAGGTCACAGCAAACTTGGGAAAAATTAAACTCATTCAGAAGAAGAGACCCTGAATTGAGACAGCCACTAAAGAGGTTTCCAGCTTCAAAACAGCCTGGAGAGGGGGTTTCTTCGGCTCCACAGTCAAGGCGCACAGAGATTACCACAGGTAGGGGGATCACGCTAGAGATTCAGCTGACCCAGAACCTGGTTGTGTTGCCCACATGGGGCTGGTCTTGCAGGCGTGCAAAAGCCAAGAGTTACCATGTCCTAGAGGCTTGCATCAATGTTTCAGAAAGTTGCTGAGGGTTGGGTTTCCTGCAAGGAAGTCCCCAAAGGAATATTTCCTGCAGTGAGCATGGAGCATCAGTTGCAGGAGCAACTCTAGTAGGTGCTGGAGACGCCAGGACCAGAGGACATCTGTGGAGGAAAGACGGAGGTGTGGGGCAGAGCCAGCCGGAGAGATAGGCTACGTGTGCTGCCCGAAACAGAACTGAGGGGTGGGGCTACTCACCCTTTGCATCTAGACAATGGTACCACAAGGTCCAGGTGCTGGACGTGGAGCTGCAGTGTTTAGTGTTCTCCCGGCTGGGGATCGGTTTTGCTTTGGCCCAATCTTTCCCTGCTATTCTTCCCAACCCTTCCCGTTACATTGGAAACATTTACTCTTTGTGATCAAATGTTGGAAGAATGTAACTGGCTTATTAATTTCTGCAGTGACTGGGAGTGAAGAGATGGCTTTGAGTCTCAAAAAGAGAGTTTCTGTTTCTGAACAGTATGGGAACTGTTAACAGCTATGGAGAGTGTTGAAGTTGGAACGGATGCATTCTGTGTTATGAGATGACCGGAAACCTACTGGGGTCAGGGGTAGAATATGGCGAGCTTAAAAGGATATGCTTGGGTGTCAGGTTGGCAAGGGGTGACCGTGTAAGCATTAATCTTAACTGTCACCTTGATGGGATTTAGAGTCATCTAAGAGATAAACCTCTGACCATATTTATGAGGTTGTGAGACAGGCTTTAAGGGAGGTGGTGGGCAGAACCAGCCTGAGCTCGGATGGTGTCAATCTGTGGGCTGGGGTTCTGGACTGAATAGAGAGAAGAGAGATGAACATTGGGTCATCGCCCTTCCTCCCTGACTGCAGATGCAACATGGCCAGCTGCCTCCTGGTCCTCCTGCCACCTGTTGGTTGTGATGGACTCCACCCTTAAAGTTTGAGCCAAACTAGACCTTCACTCCCTGAAGCTGTGCTTGTCAGGCATTTGTCTGGTGACAAGAAACATCACGAGTGCAGATACACACCAGCCCCATCCTTCAGAAGTGGGATTCTTTGAATTTTTTGTTTGTTTTCCGAGACAGGGTTTCTCTGTGTAGCTTTGGAGACTGTTCTGGAACTCACCCTGTACATCAGGCTGGCCTTCAATTCACAGAGATCCTCCTGCCTCTGACTTCCCAGTGCTAGGATTAAAGGTGTGTGCTACCACTGTCCGTCTCTTTGAATCAATTTATACCCCCAAACCAAGGCATCTCTTTAAGGTCTTTTGCTATGGACAGCTGGACACAGGGTCAAGTAGGAGGCAAGCCACCTGCCATCCTGAAGCCATACTGTCCCTCTGCGGTGTGACTTCTTCCCTGGGAATAAGGTCCTCACACAGAACTAGCCATAGTGGCCACATTCCAGCCAGGCCACCAGTCAGAGACCCAGGCTGGCCAATCAGACACTTCCCCATGAATATAGATTTGAGTTCAGTCAGGAGTCACAGGAGATGCTGGGGAATTCACAAGTGGAGTACATTTGAGTGGTTCGTGATGGAGGCCTGGCTTTTCTCTTCTTTGGTCGTGGCTGAACTCTTCCCTACCTTCCCTACACCCTTAAGGACTTCCACAGCCTTCCACTAAAGTCGTTATCTATGCTTGTAACCAAGAGTTTCCCAGCTCCCAGGCAGGTGAACCTTTGCTTGGGGGAAGGATATCGGGTTCTGGCTGACTTGGAAGCCTGGACTCTACTGGACAGGGAGTTCGGGCACACTGTTCCCAGATGTGAAAATGCGCACAGGTTCCCAAGAGATCACAGATCTGGGGGTGGGGGGCTGGACAGAAAGGACACTGTATCAGAAGATGTAACACGTGCCTCCCAGCCTCTCTAGGTCTCAGTCACCTTGAAGTTAACCCGCCCAGCCAGTCATGTTCCCACAAGCACCTGAGGTACCATCTCTGAAACAGGGGTATCTATGAACCCCACCGAGTTGCCATAGAAAAATGAGACGATATAAGACCAAGAGAGAGGGGGGCCCCACAAATAGCAAATTCTCTTCTATCATTGGTTAAGAAGGGAAAAAAAGCCTCTCTACTTGCTCACAACCTACAGTGAATGCCTCAGCAGTCTCCTTCCACGGGGCTCTCTTCTCTGGAAACACAGACCTGCATAGGGACCGTCTTAGTTTTTCAGGAAACATGAACCAGCATAGGGACCATCTTAGTTTTGTTTCCTGCCAGGGTGATGAAACACCCCGACAAAAGCAACCTGGGGTGGCGGGGGAAGTATAGCTCAGCATAGCTCACAATTCCAGTTACAGCCAGTCATTGCTAGGAAGTCACAGCAGCAGGAGTGTGGGAGAGCTGGTCACGTGATATCCACAGTCAGGAGCAGAGAACAAGGAACTCATGCCTGCTGGCTGGGGCACTGCTGGCTCTCTCCTTTTCATTCAGTCCAGGGTCCAGGCCACAAAACGGCACCTCCCCCATTGTGGGTAGGATGGGTTTTCCCACTTCAATTAACCCAATTAACAGAACCCTTCCCAGGCCTACCTGCAAGCCAGTCTAACTTAGATATTTCCTCATCGACACTTCCCAGCTGATTCTAGATCGTGGCAAGGTGACCATTAAAACTAGTCATTATAGGGGTTTCAGAGGTGACCCTGGGCCTGCGGCTCACAGCCCAGCTCCTCACACTGGGCCTCGGGCTTTCTCCATCCTTTCTGGGCTCAGCGAGTCCTTGGAGGGCAGCACAGCCCCAGGCTCACCTCCACCAGTGCGGGGCTGAAGAACTGCCGGGATTTTCCAGGCTTCCTGCCGAGATTCATAATTGAACAGAGCCAGCGATTCCCCAACCAATAGCCGTCTTCTCCCCCAGCACCCGAGGAATGGAGTTCTCTGTGATTTCTCTACTTCTATCTGCTATATAACGACGGCTTGGATAAAAGCTTCGTGTTGACGGCTCATTTTATTTTTCTTTCCTCTTTACTTTCTTCTTTCTTTTTAAATGAGGAACAGATACAGTGCTCAGAGGGGGCAAAACAGATCCCTGCAGATTCCAGACTTTTCCACAGCTTCTGAAGATCTCTGGGAAGTTATGCCCCAAATAACCCGAGAGTTTTAATTGGAAGGCCTGTGTGGGGGAGGGACAGTCACAGTGGGGGCATACAAACTTCTAAAAGGCACCCTAGGGACTGGCTACTTCATCCCCATCACTTTACTCATTAGGAACCTGAGGCCTGGAGAGGTGAAAGGCCATTTCCATGGGGACGGGCTAGCTGGTGGACCAGCCAAGCCTAGATCGCTAATCTCTGGACCCCCAAGTTCAGCATTCTTTTGCTAACTCTCTGCTGCCTGCTCTGCGTAAGGGCTCTCAACACATGCTTCTATCTTCCCGATGTTCCCGATACCTAGCGGGCAAGGACAGCAACACAGCCAAACATTTTCTAAGATGCTGCCCTCCCACGCCAACAAATTCCACCTTAATCTTAAATGTCAAAAGTGTCTTTATTGGTGATGAGTCAGTGGCCTGCAGTGAGGTAAGGGACCACCCCCGTGGCAGACACTGCTAACCGATCACAAGTGCTAGTCACTCAGTCTGAATCGGGCTCAACACAGCGCCCCATCCAGGGACCACTAATGAAGATGCTAGCTGCTCCACTGTGGCTGAACAACACAGAGGTGGTGGCTTCAGCACTCTCTAGGGGTCGTTGTCTTGGCTCTGCTATCATCCACCGGCTGTGTGACATAGGTCCTAATTAACCTCCCTGTGCTTCATTTTCCCCACCTGTGTAAAGGAGATCCTAAACAGGGGTGACCTCAGAGGGATTTCTGAAGGTGACAGCAGGGTTTGGGAAGGTCACTGAGCCGGTCATACAGCAAGTGCATCTAATGTGTTACCTGCTGTTATAACCAGGTCACCAGAGGCAGCCGTTCTAACAGAGAAAGCCCTGGGTGCCTGCCACCTCCCCGGGGCTGCCAGAGAGTCCTACCTGCCCTCACATGGCCACGACACTGTGACTTTCAGAATGAGCAGTTTGCCTGACGGTGAGGAGCCCTGCAGAACGACTCTTTCTTTCCCCTCCAGCTCCACTGTTAATGGACTAACAGGAGCAGCCCACAGCTGAGCACTAAACCCTGCAAAGCCCTTAGCTAAATGCCTTCCAATTTCTCATTTAAGCCTGGAAAATACCTTAAGAAGCAGGAGCTCCCACAGCTGGAGAGGTAGTCTAGCGGTAAAGGCCTTGCCTGGCATGCACAGAGGCCTAGGTTCAATTCCTAAGGTCCTAATGACCCCCCCAAAACAAACAAAAAAACCCCACAAACAGTAGGCACTCCTGTAAGCCTGAGCCACACAACAAAGACCCAGACCCAGAGAGGGCAAGTTAACTTGTTAGAAGAGTCCCAAGGAGCCACAGAATTCTCCAGGAGAGATGAGAAAAAAGTGTTTGTGTGTGTGGGGGGTGGTGGGGGGCAGCATCTGGAACAGCACACACCTGCCAAATCACTGGCGTTTTCTGGTAGTCAGGCAGGGCTCACTGAGTACACCTGAGGCGGGGCCAGCAACGCCAGCCACACAGACACCCAATTCAAACCCAATTTCCAATGCCCGCCCCATCTCTCCCACACCTGTGGTCCACAGTGGCAAATAAACACACTGTTATCAGCGGCAGCCTGGTGCTGACATGCCCTTTGGGGAAGAGCCACCAGCACACAGGCTTGGACGAGGCCTCAGAGCTCTGGGCTCATCAGACACACCTGATGCCCACGTCCTCTGCCCCAGTCTCCCGGGAACCTCAAGTCCTGTCTATGCCAGTCCATTGGCTGCTTTCCAGGAAGAGAGTCACTATTTTTGGCCTTTACACGGTCCATTCTCCATGGCAGCAGAGACAAATGTCCCCTTATCTTGCCCAGGATGGGTCCCCCAGCACTGAGGAGCAGGTGCCTACTCAGTCATGAGCTCAATCTTGAATTCAAGTCAATACCTACATGCCCACAGCCTGTCATGTACCAGGGGCCTGGCCAGGTTTGTGGTTCACAGCTGGCCCATCCCTGCCTTTAGCTTAACAGTGACTTGGTGACTTGGACAGCCTTTGACCAGGCCACAGAAGTCACTGGGATGAAATGACATCTGAACTGAGACTCACGAAGAATCAGTAAGCCAAAGACTAGGAAGATGTTCCAGATGTAGGGAACACAAGGTAGAGTCAGGGCCAGAGAGACCCGTTTGCATGAGTGGGTAAAGTCGCTGAGGACATAGAAGGGGGTGGGGAGGAGAAAGCGGCGTGGCCTAGGGGGCTTTTATGAACCTGGGAGCTAGGAAAGGTATTGAACTAGCAATGCAATGAGATCTGATCTGCTTCTGGTCCTCAGGGGTCAGGGACAGAGAAGCAGAAGGACCAGTCAGAATCCAGACTTTGGGACAGTTTCTCATGGATGCTCACCTGCTGATATGGGGCAGAGAGAGAGGATCCCCTCAGAACAAGGTATCTCCTCAGCTCTGTCTGTCACCTAACCTCCCATCCCCCACTCCCAAGCATACTTGGCTTAAGACCACAGTAGTTTTTCTGGTCACTTCTTCCAGATTGTACCCACACTGAAGGCTGCCAATGATCCTGTAGTTTGCCCCTGAGGCTCCCTGTTGGCGGTTCTAGATAAGTTTGTCGCTATTTGCAGCCCCCTCCCCACTCCCCGAGATCTCTCTGCTTCAGCTTCTTCTAGGTTTGGAGCTAAGTCTTGGGGATTTTGCTTGCTGGAAGAGAAAAAAAGTAGTGAGAATGTAAGAGCCAGCCTCCTTCTCTCCACACAGGCACAGCAGGCCTGGGAGCTCCAGGCTTTGGTGGGGCTGGAGGAAGAGAAGATAGGCTGGCCCAGAGCCAGGCTGCAGAGAAACCCCCGGGGAACGGAGCAGAACAATCGCCATTGAGAGTTAAGCAGGCCATTTATGGGGAGGATAAAAGTTAATGAGAAGCTGCACTCCAGCCCCCACCATTAAGCAAGAGCAATGCTGGCGAATAAACCACACAAAGAGGTGGATCTGAAGCGGCAGCCTGCTCTGCAGAGGGAGGTGCAAGGGCAGCTTGCTGGAGGAGGGGTGGGAGCCACCTCCATCACCTTATTAGGAAGACGGTCAAGGTGTGGACATCGTCAATTTCATCTAAATTTTCCAGGTGGCTTCTTAATCTCTTACACACTGTCCCCTTACTAGGGACAGTGGAAGCTAGTCAGGGAAGGCAAGGGATCTTTGCTAATTCACCTAGATAAATAAAGCTTTGGTCTCTAGAAGCCATCCAGGCGGAGAGTGCAAACTCGAAGCTTTGGCTATCCTAACAGTTTGCACTAGTTCACAACAGTGCACTTCCTCGCGCCCTCGGAGCTGAGAAAGAGGCATGGGACCAAAGCCTGGAGTGGTGTGGGCGCCAAGTGTTACTCTGATGACATTAGTAATGACAACACCAGCGGCTGACACCTCATGGGGACGCCAGTTCTGAGTGAACCGTTTCAATTCTTTTGAGCCTTGCTGTGATCCTCATGTCACAAAAGGAGAAACCAAGGTCCCGGAGGTTCTGTAAATGTAGGGTTGTCTTTAGAACCCAAACAATCATCTTCAGGACCCGAGTGTTTAGACCACACTGCGCTGCCCTCTCTGGGACCAGTGTGCAAATGGAGAGGGCTGACAATGCCCAGCACGGGAGATGGACTATTTCACATCACCTCCCCTTTGGCCAGATTCTCAACCATACAAGGTACCTGAGAACCAAGGAGGAACCCTTTGGAAATGTGCCTATTTTTTACAAAAAATAATTATTAAAATCATCAGCGTTGCTGCTGTTTGTGTTAGTGACATGGGAAGGTATACATGCTGGAGAATGCATGTGGAGGTCAGAGAATAATTATGTAGGGCCAGTTCTCTCTTACGTTGTTTGTTTGTTCTTTGAGACAGGGTTTCTCTGTGTAACCACCCTAGCTGTCCTGGAACTCACTCTGTAGACCAGGCTGGCCTTGAACTCCCAGAGATCTGCCTGCCTCTTTCTCCCAGGTGCTGGGACTAAAGGCTTGCGCCACCATGCCAGGCTCCCTCCTCCTACTTTTACAAGGATTCCAGGGATGGGATTCAGGTAGCCAGGGGTAAACCTGCTCAGCCATCTGGCCAACCTTGTTCTTTTTTTTTTTTTTTTGAGTTAGGGTTTGACATAATCCAGGCGGCCCCCAAACTTGCTATATAGTGAAAAAATAACCATGCATCTCCGGCCATCCCGTCTCCATCTCTCAAGAGCTGGGATAATGGGGATACGCCCCTCTCTTAACTGGAGAGGTATGTCTTCTGGAGGTGTATTTCCCAGAGGACTCCCCTCTTCTTCACTCGGCCTTGTAGATCCGCCAGCGTCTTTCAGCTTCACACCCAACACTGCCTCCTTCCTTCTCCGCCCCCATTCGGCTCTGCATGGCTTTCACTATTGTCTTC
This sequence comes from Arvicola amphibius, assembly GCF_903992535.2. Lineage (NCBI taxonomy): Eukaryota > Metazoa > Chordata > Mammalia > Rodentia > Cricetidae > Arvicola > Arvicola amphibius. The sequence continues at coordinate 13,781,726 of NC_052050.1, read as the reverse complement.
ACTCAGAATCACCCTCGGGGGGATCTGATGACCCAGGACTTCCCCACCCTGCAGGAGCAGATCTGGGTATGCCAGGCTTTGAGCCTCTCGCTCTCCTGTTCTCTTGTGGGCACCACCCTCCAACCACACTGTACTAGGTGCAACCCTATTACATGAAACTGTTCCCAAGCATGCTTCCTTTGTCTTGACCCCTGCCACGTGTTGCAAACATTCAAAGGTTGTTGTGAGAAGCAGTGGGTTGCGTTCCTGCTGCCCAGCTCCCAGCTGCCTGGCCAGCTTATGCCCCGAAATAACAACATACAAACTGTATTTATTTAAACACTGCCTGGCCCATTAGTTTCAGCCTCTTACTGGCTAACTCTCACATCTTGCTTTAACCCATATTTAGTAATCTGTGTAGCACCACGAGGTGGTGGCTTACTGGGAAAGATTCAGCATGTCTGACCTGGTGGCTGGCTCCATGGAGTCTGTCCCAGAGAGGAGAGGCATGGCATCTGACTAACTTCCCTTCTTCCCAGCATTCTGTTCTGTCTACTCCACCTATCTAAATCCTGCCCTATCAAAAAGCCAAGGCAGTTTCTTTATTAACCAATGAGAGTCCTCCATCAAAAGGTCATCAGGGCAGGTGTCACACCTTCTAAGAAGCCTCCAGGCTTCTGCTCCTCCATTTTCCCTATCACCAGCCCTGTGTACCTACAAGTTCAGCATCAATAGAGTCAATCAATTGCAGGTCAAAAATATTCAGGGAGAGTGTGCATCTGTACCGAACACTTATAGACGTTCCTCTTTATTGCCCAAATAATACAATGTATGTATCCAGTATCAGGACTCAGAAGCTGGAGATGACTCAGCCTGCAGACAGCTTTGGGCAAGTGACCTGCAAATCCACAGTCATTTTGCACAAGGGACTTGAGCCTCTTGGGGTTTGCTATCCATGGCTTGGGTGGAGAGAAGAGTCCATCCTCTATGCACCCCTCTCCCACCATAGCCTCTTGCATTACCTATATTTAAACTGTTTTTCAATCCCTAAGCCAGAGACCTTGGTCCCTTGCTTGCTTTATGTTGGTAAAAACCGAAGGACCCGTGAGGCTGGGGGATGAAGCAAGCACCGGTCTCCTCTGAGCCCTGGTTCCATGCTCGGATACAAAAGGCAGAAAGCAGTGGTCACTCCATGCTCTTCTCCCTTTGGCCCTGTAGCGAGAGAAATACCCCAGGACCTAAAATGCCCACAGGGACAGGGAGAGCCACAGTTAGGATATCAGTGTCTCTGATCCAATGATGCCGTGGACTAAGGTGCCTATCATTGGCCTTCCAGAGCCCACTAACCAGTGCTTGAAGCCCAAGTTGATGTAAAATGAGAAATACCGAAGTTCTGGAGGTGAATCCATGAGCTATATCCCCAAGAACCACAGTGCAGGGTGCAATGTGACCAGATGTCAAACGAGCACAATTTTAACTGACTTTAAGTACGTGTGTGTGGGTATGAGTCCACGTGTGTGTGCATGCATGTGGAGGTCAGAGGTCAACCTCAGGTTTTGCTCCTTAAAAATTATCCCTTGGCTTTTGTGAGACAGCGACTCTCACTGAGCCTCTGGGCTCACTGATATGGTTGAGCTACTGGGCCATTGAGCTCTGGGGACACAGATGCCTGTCTCTATCTCCCAGCTCTGGGATTATAAGCACATGCCACCACGCCTGGCTTTTTATGTGGGTTTGGCCATTGAACTCAGGTCCTTACGCTTGAATACTAAGCTTTCTGTCGATTGGGTTATGTCACCACCCTTTCTAATGATTTCATATCAACATGAAATAAGCACCGGTAAGCAGGGTGGATGGACAGTTCCAAGAACAAAACCCAGAAAACCCAGAGATCTGTCTGAATCCTGCCCTCAGCATGTCTTGTTATCAAGTCTGGATGATTCTGGGGTCACGCAGGTAACCCCAAGATAGCGGCAAGCGGCAGGTAGATCCCAAGACTCAACCCCTGCCAGGTTCTACCCTGCCCTTTTCATGCCTCCTTTTCCTTGGCTGGAGCTCAAAAGCCAGATTCCTCAGGCATGGCGAGGAGCCGCCTTGTGACCGCAAGCTTTCGTTATTCATTAGAGCCATTTCCCTCTCGCTGGAAATCCGGGTTCAGGCACACGGGCCGCGCACCTGCAGTTCTCTGTCCTCTCCGGGTCACAGACAGAAGGCAGTGATTCAGACAGCGGCTGCAAAAATGCAGCTTGCCAAGGTGCCGTGAAGCAGGTCAGCGGCCTGAGCGCTGTGGCCGGGTGGAGCCAGCACCGTGTCCACCCAGGTCTGAGTATTTTACACCTAGTGACTCCGAGTTAGAGGCTTTAGAGCTTCAGCTGGCAGATTAAACTGGATTTGAAACTGGCCCTGGAGGACATCCGTTAAAGAAAAATGAAGATGCTAGATGGACCCTAATGTCCTCTGCAAGGCGGCTCTGTCTTCTGACAGTCTGAGGCCGTGTGCTTCTGGAAATATCCAGGTGCCAGCTCCCGCCTTCCCCACCTTCCTCTTGCCCCCTTTCTGTCTCCCATCTCCTTTCCCCACCAGCAGCCCCTGCAGAAGCACCATGGAGACGCTGACCACTCCCTGCCCCCTTCTGATGTGTCTGTGTGTGGTGTGCGTGCATGTTCACACGGGTATGGGTACATGTGTGCACACGCGTGGGGAGGTCTGAGGTTGACGTCAAGACTTTCAATTGTTCTTCCATCTTATTCATTAAGGCAGGGACTCTTTTTTTTTTTTTTGGTTTTTCGAGACAGGGTTTCTCTGCAGCTTTTTTTAGAGCCTGTCCTGGAACTAGCTCTTGTAGACCAGGCTGGCCTTGAACTCACAGAGATCTGCCTGCCTCTGCCTCCCGAGTGCTGGGATTAAAGGCGTGCGCCACCACCGCCCGGCTTGATGCAGGGACTCCAGAGCTCACCAATAAGACTACCTAGATAGCTCCAGGGATTCTGTCTCAGCCTTTAGGGGCTGATGTTACAGATGGGCTGCCAGGTCCACCTGGCATTTGCTTATGCAGCAAGTACTTTAGCTTCTGAACCATCCCCCCACACACCCCTCACCCAAAGCTGCCAACTTTGTATCAATGGACCCCAGAAGTCCAGGAGATAGATACTACTGTTCCATCTCACAGAGGGGGCAACTGAGGCTCCAGAAAGAACAAGCAGGTACAGAGAGCTGTTTTTCACACTGCTTCTGCTTGGCTCCCAAGTTCATGCTGCTTTCCCATGAGTCGCCGAGCTCGTGGTCACTACTGGTCAGACAGAACAGGGCCACCTGGAGATCAATTCATAGTCTGGCTGAGGCTGTTCATGGCCACAGTGCTACCTCCTGCCCCCACCTCACACTTCGCTTTCCTGTTTCGAGGAGCCAGGATAACAGCAGGGTTGGGGTTATAGATTCAGGGAAAACATAGGAGGCCCTACCGCACAGCCCTGATGAGCCTCCTGGGTTTCTAGACTAAGGAGGAGCAAGCACTTGGTCACCGATAGCCTCTTCACTCCACTGCCATTGTCCTTGAGGGGCAGGAGTGGGCTGACATCTCATGCACAGGGTTAGCCGGTGCTGGCATAGCCATGGGGGCTTAGGCAGATGGATGGCTACAGGTAGGGATGTGTGATGAGAGCTAAGAGGTGTGGCCCACAGTGGCAGCTGCAGCAGCAGCAGGAACCATGCTGGCAATGAAGAGGAAGAGCCTGGAAGCTGGGTCTGGCCTGCCCAGCCTCTCAGAGGCCAGGCCTCCAGCTGGGCCCTAATTCGCATGGCCGCTACCAGCACTCATTCATAAATGATGAAAAAGCTCGCAGCAAATGCTGAGGAGCTCTGCATTGGGCCCCAAGGCCCCTGCTGGGGACCTGAGAGCCAAGCAGCCCGAGTCCCAGGCACTCTGGGGTTGGCGAGTCTACCCCGTGTGAACTCTGAGGGTCATTACAACCAGTGTCTCCCTGGGCCAGTGAGCAGGGCTGACTATTGACATTTGACTGCTGGGGACAGGTATGAGGCATGCTCTCAGGATTCCCGCCCCCCCCTCCCCCCCCCCGCCCCAGGATCTCAGAACAGCAAGGTTTGAAGGTTTCTTTTTGCTGACAGGGCTTGTGACAGCTGGTGCTGGAAAGGGCAGACTGAGGGACATGTTTTCTGATAGTCTGGGGAGACAGAGACCGGACAAAGACGAGGGAACACAGGTACGATGGCCCTTATTGCTGGACCAGACTTAGCCTTTGGAATTAAAGTCAGTTCCATTCAGGAGGAGTTGCCAAGCCTACTGGAAGCTCACTATGCTGAAGTCCTAGACGTCTACTGTCCCCATCCTCACAGGAAGACTCAAAGGGGGAAGGTAGCTTTGCCCAGAGGTGGGATTTCCACCATGGACCTCCACACCTCCTTCCCTAAGGGGCCCCACGGAAGAGCCCCGCGGAGCAACCCCACTCTCATGGAAAGTCTGTGTTTATCTGCAGTCTAGCCAAGGGCAGGTGTAGATTTTACGGGCCCCTACGTTTGTGTTTAACTGAGCAGGTCCTCTTATAAAAAAAAAAAAAAAAAGAACACCCTGTAAAGGCTGAGTTAGACTAGGCCTTGGTGGGGTGGGGCTGCCTCGGCAGGTGTGCAGGGCTCCCCAGCCACAGGACTGACATTGTATGCAGAAGCATCTGGAACACAGCAGCCCTCCCTAAGACTCAGGGAGCCCCTCACCAGATGGGTGGGCTCTGAATCAGGGTCTGGGGAACTTCCGGACTTACAGGGTTCCTGACTGACACTATGGCCCCTCTCCCACCACTAAATCTACCCAAGCAGGACTGCTTCAAGCTATGCAAACCTAACATTCTCTGTCTGAGAAACGGTGTGGTGGTGGGTAGAGGGTTGTACTCTTGATGCTACTGGGAAAATGTTTTTTAAGATTTATTTTTAACCTTAAAAATATTTGCCTATTTTGTATAGTCCCTTGTGTACAGAGCCCTCCAACTGAGGTGTATATTTAATTAAAGAATAAGTTCACCATGCAAATTTTTAAAACAAGATTTATTTTTGACTTTAATTGTGTGTGTATGTGTGTGAACGTGGGTACAGATGGCCTCAGAGGTCTGAGGAATCAGATTCCCCTGGAGCTGGAGTAACAGGCGGTTATGAGGGACCTCACATGGGTGTTGGGTATTGAACTCAGAATCTCTGTAAGAGCGGTTCACTGGTCTGAAGCGCTGAGCCACCTCTTCAGCGCTCTGGAAGGTCCTCATTGCTACATGCTGAGTACCTTGGCGTATCCAGGACTAGAATGAAAAAAATGACAGATAGGTGGATGGACGGTTGATGGGGGCTTGTCAGTCAGACTCTGCTTGTCTCAGATTTTACAGCTTCACATAGGGACTCTTGGACTGACCCAATTGTGAGGTTTCAGGAGATGTACAGAGGCCCCTTTGTATATGAAGATTCTTCTCCTCTGTGTGTGTGTGTATATATATATATATATATATATATATATATATATGTACATATATATACACACACATATACGTATATACATATATATGTATGTATATGTACACACATATATACTGTATATATGTATATATTTTATATATATATATAATATATACAGATGGTTTTATTACTCCCTACACATTACAGCATGACAATGACTTACATTGGCATTTATATTGTTTCAGGTACCGTAAGTCACCTAGAGACTGTCTGAAGTATTCCAGAGGATAGCCAAAGGTGATACGCAAATACCCCATTTCATACAAAGAGTTTGACTATCCTTGGGTATCCGAAGGGGTCTGGAACCAGCCCTATGGAAAACAGGGATCTACTGAACAATGGAGAACAGTTAGTTCCCTGCTCTTCCCTCCTTCCCAGATCCACTCGGCACATTTGTTCACCCAGCAAACACATTCACTTAGACGGGTGACGTGGATGCTCTGAAATCCTAAGTGGAGGCCACTAGCCCTGCCCTCCTTCCGGGAACATAGCAGATAACATTGTGCCCAAGTCTAGGCCCAGACTTGGAATTCTGACAGCCGAGTAAGGAAGCATCACCATCACTAGGGATGGCTGAGGCTTGGTGATGAGGTTACATTGTAGCGGGTGCATGGAGCTGTGGGAAGCCACTCCCTGACTGAGTCCATTCCAGCAGGCAAGATGACAGTAAGGCTGGAAAAAGTAGAGCAGACAGAGGAATTTCAAACTGTAATTCTACTTTGAAACGGGAAAGCAAGCTCAGCCTTCAGATCCTTTACTTCCTGCACACTTAGACATCATGCTCTAAGATGTACAGTTTCTGCCCATCACCTAGAGATGACTGTGATTTACAAGTGTGTAGTTGGCATTTATCAGGTCGTATCATGGGCTCCTATTTGGGGGATGACTGGGGAAAATTATTTCCTTTCTGGATGGGTTTTCATCAGGATGGGAGTACCCTCATGGGCCGGTGTCCTTACCCATGTGATCAAGGGGCACTGATAGTCTAACAGAAGCTTCTTCTAAGGGTTTGAACCAATATAATGGGCCAACACACTGATCACACAGGAGCAAAGATGCCTGTCACAAGCAGGTATCCCACACTCCCTGGTCCAGGAGGTGACTAGGATAGAGGGTCACTTCCTCTGGGCGCTGGATGCTGAGAAGGGGAATGGCAGCCCATTGCAGCAGAACAAGTGTTTCCAGATTGAAGACCTCAATTCATCTCCTTTCTCCAGGCAGAACTACGGTGGTTCCCACCATTGGAAGAAACAGAAGGGTGTGGAAAATTATGACTTTTTCTTTTTAGGTGAATCCCACCCAAGACCAGGCTAGAGTCCCACAGGCCTTCAGGCTCCAGCATGCGGCGTTCTCCCTCTACCACCAAGCCCATATTCTATGAGATCTGTGTGCACAGGGGAGGAGGGAGGGAGCTGCTGTTTCCCCGAGCATCTAGCAACTGCCTGGGTTTGTGGTTGAGCTGATCTAATCCTCACAATAGCCCTTTAAGTCTGGTATTATCATCTTCCTTTTATAAATAGGGAAACTCAGATTTAAAGAGAGCAAAAACAAATTCCCCGAGATCATGCTCCTAAATCAGGAACAAAGGCAGAATTCACAGTCAAGTTCACCTGCCTGGGAGTCACCCTTTAAAATGAAGCCTCTCCATCTGCGGCAAGCAAATCCTAAGGTGGCCCCAAGATATCTCCTGGAGGGTGGGTGGAATCTAGGAATATGCTAAAGCAATTATGTAATATAGATTTCTTGTGCAGGTTGGAGAGGAAGGAACTAGAGAGGTGTGTGCCCTCTGCTCCCAGCCTGGAAGCAAGCAAAGGGCTTTGCTTGTGAACTGTCAATGGGGTCACTGGGCAAGCCACCATGGGTGGCTTCAAGGCCCCTGGCTTATGATTAGCAGGTCAGTAGGCCTCCAATGGACAACCACAACTGACTGTTTTCTGTCAGCAACCAGCAAGCTTGTGGATAGGAGAATTCACACTTGAGGAAGGAGCGTATCCCATCTGTATCTTTGAGACACTTGAGAAGAGGGCTTAGGGATATGTCCCCATTCCCAAGCCACAGAAACTTTCTTTGCTCTCTGAAGCCACTGAGATTTGGTGATGTGGTAGGAAGTCTTTTGAGACAGGGTTTCTCTTTAGCTTTGGAGCTTGCCCTGGAACTAGCTCTTGTAGACCAGGCTGGCCTCAAACTCACAGAGATCTGCCTGCCTTTGCCTGCTGAGTGCTGGGATTAAAGGTTTGCACCACCACCACCCGGCTTTTTTTTTCTTCTTCTTTTTTTAATGAGTATATGTTTCGCAGAAAAAGTCCATTTTGCCTTTGGGAGCTCAATCTAGACTTGAAAAGAGTTGTGGCCCCAGGAAGAAATTTATGCCACCTTTTGGAAACTGTTTCATCTAAAACTCAAGTTCCTACAACTGAAATGGGTCTATGGTTAAGATTTATATCACCAGGCTGGTTGGAGGGGCCAATGAATAGATCATGTGTATGCATTCTGAGACTCCACATTGTGTGTGCACGTGTCCAACACACTGATCACACAGGAGCAAAGATGCCTGTCACAAGCAGGTATCCCACACTCCCTGGTCCAGGAGGTGACTAGGATAGAGGGTCACCTCCTCTGGGCGCTGGATGCTGAGAAGGGGAATGGCAGCCCATTGTGCATGCTTAGACTCCACAGTGCACTGTGTGTGCACACGTATATGTAGTGAGGAGCTGCGGGCAGGCCTGCTTTTCATCCCGCCAGGCTCCCACACGGCTAGCTTTACATCCGAAATAACAACACACAAATTGTATTCTTTTAAACACTGCCTGGCCATTAGTTTCAGCCTCTTACTCACATCTTGACTAACCCATATCGAATAATCTGTGTAACACCACAAATGGTGTCTTACTGGGAAAGATTCAGCACATCTGACCTGGTGGCTGGCTTCATCGCATCTCTCTCCCTGAGGAGAGGCACAGCAGTCTGCCTAACTTAGGAGAGGCGTGGCATCTGACTGTGCCATCTACCTCACTTCCTTCTTCCTGTTCTGTCTACTCCACCCACCTAAGGGCTGGCCAAGGCAGTTTCTTTATTAAAACAGAAGACTCCCACATCATGTGTTCATGCTCATGTGTGTGCATGCTTAGACTCCACAGTGCACTGTGTGTGCACACGTGTTCATGCTCATGTGTGTGTATGCTTAGACTCCACAGTGCACTGTGTGTGCACACGTGTTCATGCTCATGTGTATGCATGCTTAGACTCCACAGTGCACTGTGTGTGCACACGTGTTCATGCTCATGTGTGTGCATGCTTAGACTCCACAGTGAACTGTGTGTGCACGTGTCCATCCTCATGTGTGTATGGGTGTACTCATCTATGCAGGCCAGAGCACGACCCTGGGTATGGTTCTTCAGTTGCTGTCCACTTATTCCTTTTTTGAGACAGGGTCTCTTACTGTCTTAGAACTTCCCAAGTAGGCTAGCTCGTGAACTGCAGGGAGCCACGGATTCCATGTTGCCACTCCTGCAATTAATGAGCTTGAGCCGCTATGCTTGGCCATTCTTTTCTTTTTTTTCCTTTTCTGAAGATGAGTTCTGGGGATTGAACTCGGGTCCTTGTGCATAGAAGGCAAGTACTTTCACTGACTGAACTATCCCCCCAGCCCTTCCACAGTGAGCTATCAACACACAGTGGCTAACAAAGTTGTGTGAAATTTAGTCTCTTGCAGAAGTCATGCACAAAAAATTTTCAGGAGTCAACTGATTTTGGCAATCATATGTGAGGCTGAATCCATCCCGACTTCACTTCCTGGGTTTGTTATTACTAAGTACCACACATTGGGTACTTACACCCGATTTCATTCTCTCTTGGACCTGGGAAGCTTGAGGTGTGGACAGGGCCAGGCTCTCTAGTTCAAAGGGCAGACCTGCCTCATCTTCTCTCTTCCTGTGTCTCTCATGAGCGCCCAGGTTATTGATTTAGGCCACTTTAGCAGAGAATGACCTCAGCCTCACTTGATTACATTTGACTCTAAAGTCCCCTTCAGGTCCTGGAAGTTAGGATTCTAATATGTCTTTGGGGGCGGGCACAATACAGTCTACAGCTGCCCCCCATGCTACATATGATGTGGCTAAAAAGCCCCTTGAAAGCCCCGCTTCTTCTGCCACTCCTGCCCCTTTCAGATGATATGGGTGGGATGCCTCTGCCAACAAATTTCTGGAACGTTCTGGCCCCTGATGTCTCATCTTTCTTACTGGCTTCTGGAGAACAGCGGATGGCATGGGACATACGGGATAAATGATTGATCAAGGCAAGGGGCGGGTGAGATACAGCAGGTGAGTGTGTGGAGGGGCAGGGTTAGGGCTATGGCAGGGTGCACCCTGAGTTCCCAGGTTAGTTTTCTAAGAAGAGAAAAGCTGCCCCGTAGCTTCAAAGAAGCACAGGCACTGCCCATTCCCAGGGCCTCCTCTTCCCTGGCTCCTCTGGCTGCGTCTTTCTCATTAGCAGCAGTGTGGAGGAGGAAGATGCCTCTGCAAGGTGGCTCAGACAACCAGAATGGCCAGGTCACAGGTCACAGGGAGGAGACAGCGGAGTCTCGATGCCCACTCTCCAGCTTGGGCTGTCCTACTACCCCACCCGAGTGTGGGTGACAAGTTCCAGGCAGACACAGCTTCAGGTGCCATATGAGGGAAATGTGTACTCCCTGGTAGGCACAAACAGGGAGTCATGTGGCCAGCTTGGGGACTGTCAGGATAGTGGCTTTGTGGCTATGCACGTTCACGTGCCATATGTATAAAAAGAGGGTGTGTAGTTGTGAGATGTCTACAGATGCACGCACACTAATTGCTTTCCTTCCTTGGCGGACCTCCATGGCTTGCACACACGTGTGATCTGAGGCACGTCAGCATGCATGAACTGGCACCGAGACCAATAGAAGACACTGCTCACCAATCACCTGCCTCCTGAAAGTCCCTGTACTCCAGGGTTCTGTGCTTCCCAGCTTCCCCTGCCTATGGTGCATGGCCAAAGGGAGGCTATATGTGGAGTCTGTAACAGGAGGCCACTCGGCCTCTGGTTCTTTGTTATAGCAGTACCGGTTGGGGAGTTCAGTAGGCTCTATTCTACCCTCTCCACCTGGCCTCAGGGTCTTGAAGTCACCTAAGGAGTGACCTAACCCATTATTGTGCTTTGGCTTCTTCAGGGACCAGAACCAGGGTGCTAACAGATAAAGGTCTCTAGATGGTTCATGGGGGCCATGCTGCCTCCCAAGCAGCATTGTGGGAAGGAGGCATGAAGAGGGTGGGGGGGAGCACGGAGCAGGGTGGGAGGAGCATGGAGCAGGGTGTGAGGAGCACGAAGCAGGGTGGGAGGAACACGGAGCAGGGTGGGAGAAGTACCAGCTTGTTAAGCTCTTCCTGGAAGCAGAGCAGAGAAGCCTCCCTAGAAGGTCCAAATCTTCCCATATCCCAACTGTGGGCTCCTGCAGGCATTATCACCTGCCCCGTGGCTTCCTGAAGAAGTGCGCATCTCCTATCACCATCCCGGAGACATTCATCACTCTTTTTTTTTTTTTTTTTTTTGGTTTTTCGAGACAGGGTTTCTCTGTAGCTTTGGAGCCTCTCCTGGAGCTAGCTCTTGTGGACCAGGCTGGCCTCGAACTCACAGAGATCCACCTGCCTCTGCCTCCCGAGTGCTGGGATTAAAGGCGTGCGCCACCACAGCCCAGCTCATCACTCTCATCCTGCATCTGGAGGGCACCGGCCTCCCTGAACAGTGGTTAGGGACATGACTCTGAGACTAGACTGCCTGGGTTCAAATCCCAACCTTAGCCCCGCCACTTGAGAAAGTTCCCGACCCTCATGGTGTTTGAGTTTCCCGATCTGTGAAACGAGGATAGTTAAGGCACAATAGCCTCGTACAGTCTGTCCAACTAGACCAGGGCAGTCAAGCCTGCTTATCCTGCACGTGCCCACACTATGACACACCATCCGCTCCATCACCCACAATGGGTCCCCTACATTCCTGCATCTGGTCCATTTCCCAGAAGAGAAACAGAAGAAGTGCCATATTTTCTCCTTTGTTCCCCTGTCCTGACTCAGATCCCTCTGTGCCCACTCTAGATTCTCCTCAGATGTTCCTGAAGATGTCCTGCCCTTCCCTCCCATTCTGCAACGCACAGAGGCAGTGAGCAGTTTCACCTAGCACCTCCCAGCCAGAAGGGCAGATGCAGGCTTCTCGCGGGGCAGGAGGACAGGGCCCGTTAGCTCCAGCCTCTGCCTCTTCCCGGCCCGACTGCTTGTGCTGTCTGCTCAGACACTGCTACATTTCTTAGGCAATCCAGGGCTTGTGCTCACACCTTCCCAGAGACTCCCCCTTGCCCAGGGCTGCAGTTGTTGTTGAATAGCCACAAAAGCCTAGAGCATCCTCCCTGCTTCCTCACCCACCATCTGTCCTGAACCCCCTTTTCCTTGTTGCCCTGATGGATTCATGGTTAATTTCTCAACCTGGCTCACATGGGTGCCGTCTACAGAACCTTCCACAACACCCCCATTCCTCAGAGAACCTCCTTCTCCGTCTCACTACCGAAGCTCCTTGTGTGCGGTCGTGTGCATGTGCGTGTGCGTGCGCGAGTAACCCTGATGGGGGTGGCTGTCCCTCTCTCCACACTGGACGCTCACACTCTTTGAGGGACAGGCTGGCATTCTCCGTGTCACTGGGAACCTTGTCATTTAGTGTCAGCTGAATGAAGAGAGCACAAACCGTGTGAATGTGTGGAGACAGGTGTCTCGTGTGGCCATTCCTCCTGCCTGAGGGACTCTTGCACGCTCTCTAAAGCAAAGAGGCAGTACCACCTCCTCCACGGAGCCTTTCCTGATTTCCCCTAGGCTGACAGAAGCCAAGGGCCCTAGACTTGAGACATCATAAGGAATGTCTCCTAACCAAGGGTTCCAGGAGCTCCTCTCCCACGCGGGAGCAACCCAAGGGTAGGCCTCCTACGAAGCGACTGAAAGGGGATCCTGCTGGAAGTCAGGTTAGGCCACACCTGGGTGAGTTCAAGTCCAATTCTCTTCCTGCCGTGTTACCTTCAGAGGCTGGGAGACCCCACCTTCCATGGGGTTCGTGAGAATTTCAGGAAGCTACAGATCCTGATGCATGACCCTGTGAGAGGCCATGTCATTCTAAATAGCCTTACATCCCAAAACTTGTCCATAAAGACCCCTTTCTCCCAGCTTCCAGGGCCACACAAGGCAGTTGAAAGAACGAACAAACGAACAAATGAATAAATGAATGAATGAATGAGTCCTCACGTTCCTGGAACTTAGCACATGGCTGGCTACAGACACCTCCAATAAGCATGCGCTGCGTTTATCAGGTTCAAACAACAACAACCAGACACCCCAAAGGACAAGCACCTGAGGGCTGGAGCAGGCCACCTGGGGGCCTTTATCATCCCAGACTGCATTTTCTCGTGGGTAACTTTTATCAAAGCTAATACAGAGAGCACAATCCCGAGAGAAGAGTTAGATGAATAAACCGTCTACATCCGTGTAACTCCCACACTGGTAGAGACAGAACATGTTCCCAGCCTGGCAGGATCTCTCTACCTCTCCCCACCAATGGTCCCCCAAAAGAAGCCATTTTGCTACCATCACCTTCGACAGTCCTGCCTGCTCTGGATTAGATCTGAATGGAGGCCCGCCTGCAGCACGGGCACACTGGTTTCCACCTGATTTGTGCCAGTCAGCAGGCGAATGGCATGGCTGGGACTCAGGTGTGAAGGTGTGACGGCGGTGGCAGCCCCCCGTGGGGCCTCCTCCGGGGGGGTGTGGTGAATGTCGTCTCCAAGAGGTGTCTCAGCAGAGCGTTCCCGGTATCGCTGAGAGCACCCCATCTCAGAGCCGCCCCCAGTCTCACAGTGGCCTCCATCCATGTGGGCTGCATGAGTCAGATCCGGACCCAGCATCATGCAGAGCTGTGGTTCCACAGCTCTACCTACCTCCTCCGTGAAGCCTGCCACACCAGCCTGGCCCACAGCCAGCGTACCAGCCACTGCGATGCCCCTGCTGGGTGGGTCCTGCTCTCTCACTACACTCAGCCTCTCCCCGTGGCCTCGACTGCTTGTATACTGGGACCCCCAATCTCCTAGGGTCATTTGGGATATTTCATAGACAATACAATTCCCTCCTCTTCCTTATGGTGCTACAGGCACGTGGCAGCTTTTAGCAGAGGATGGAGAAAGAGTTCAGACCAGGCTGAGACCCGAGTGACAACACCCACTGTGTCCCAGGCAGTCATAGGGATAAGCCAGGCGTGCTGCTGAGGCTTACCATGGAATGCCTGTGCCACGGTTTCGGCAGGCCGCAGCCAGCACTGTCGCCAAGCGGCAGCTGGTATAGCTGAGGTGCACAGACCCTGAGTTCTCTACCTGCTGGCTCCTTTGTTCCTCAGTTTCCCCATCTATGGGAAGCAGTGGCAGTGCCTACCTTGGGAGGGAAGCTGAGGATTAACCAGGTGAACGTATACTAATGTGTACAAACCACTCGGGGCAGCTGCCGGCACGCAGTAAGGGCCATTGCAGCTACTAGCTCTCCTTCTGCCCACAAGCTACCTGATTACTTGGTAGTTAATTCAATAATTAATTAAACACCGTTAAATCCTAGCTGTTAGAAGGAGAAAAGAGAAATAACATAAAGGGGAAATGCACGGAAGGGGAGATAATAGACATTGTGCTGCGTCTGCAGAGAGCGCTTGGTAGTTGTTAAAAGATTTGTAATTATGCTAAAGAGAAAGGTGATCAGGAGAGGGTGGGTGGATAAGTCGCTGTCGGCGGAGAAGGCACACACCCTCAGGACAGGAATGGGCTAACCTGGGCTGCTTCTTCCTTGGGTTGACTTCTAAAAGGGGAGGGGGTTTCCTGGAGGGGCCTGGACTCATCATCTCATTAGTGCTGGCAGCAGCCCACAGTTTACAATGGCATGTTGATTTTAAGCCAGAAATGGGCAAACAACCATACACACACACAAACACACAATGCAACCATATATAATATATACAATGTAACCATACATAACTTATACCACTACTACATAATCTATAATGTAACTACCATATATTTTACATATATGTATGTGTGTGTATATATACACACATATAAACACACGCACACACACACACATAAAAAAATCCAGGTAAATTTCCTTTCCTCTTCTCCAGAGATGGGCAGACTCAGGAGAAATAACCACTTCCGAGAATCAGAAGGGCCTTGCAGGGCCAGAGACGAGTGCTTTGTTTTCAGGTTCCAGGAAAGACTGAAGAAGAAAGGAGTGACGTCACTGCCAGAGGGACGGCAATTTTGATCAGAATCAAGAATAACCTTCCCAGGTCAAGAGCGGCAAAGGAGAGCTGGAGAAACTGTGCTGGCATCCAAGACCTCTCCTGCTGGGTTCATTTACACCTTTGTCCTAACCAAGACCCTGGCTAGCTGGATGCAGCGTGGTGACCCGGCCTTCAGGACAGACAGGGAGCTGACACTTGTGCATCAAGTGGAGTTTAAAGGGCCAAGTGACTGTGACACCAAGAGAAAGGGGTCACGTCACTAACAAGGAAAGGCCCCGTGGAAGCTGCTTTTCCTCCCATGGACTCTCTATGCATAGATTTGGCCAAACTCACACAAATGGAAATTTTCAACTTTCTTTCTTTCTTTCTTCCTTCCTTCCTTCCTTCCTTCCTTCCTTCCTTCCTTCCTTCCTTCCTTTCTTTTTTTCTTTTGGAGAGAGAGCCCTTTACTAAAAGAGTGTGAGAAATTTTGGTGTAACGAAGCATTGTTTAAGCTCGTCACAGGGGAAGAACCCCAGGGGGGAAAGGAACAGATCGAGGCTGCTTCTGTCTGAACATCACTAGAGTCAGTCTGGCCGTCCCTCGGGAGGTCTCAGGACCTTCGGGGTTCGCCATGAGGTACTCGGCTTTACAGATGTGATAGAAGTCCCTGAGAGCCCACATCTGCATTTCATTTTCTCAATTACTTTGAGTGCTTTTTATGGACAGAGCTACGTCTCTAGGACAAAAAAACCCAGTGTGTAAACTGCAACGTACAGGAAGTAAAAGAGTCGGCTATGGATGGCTCCCCAAAGCTTTGATCCAGGAATCAATTTGGTTATAAGTCAGGGGTGGCCAGTCGTGAAACCCTGGCCACAAGCCATGGGCGTGGCACCTAGACGCACTTAAGAATAAAGAGGTGAAACGCCATCAGTGGAAAAGAAACATACGCATCCATTCATCTGTCTGGAGCCGGGCCCAGTGGTTTATACCACCCCCTCCAACATAACAGAAAATCTGGAAGCCATAGGAGATAAGATAAATCACTGGTTGCCGTGACTACCGCATTAACATTTTGGTGAATTTCCTTTCAATATTTTTCCCAGTCTAATAAAGCAGCCATCGACACGGTCCCATCTACTCTGCACCCAGATGATTTTTAAAGGGCCCACAACCGTGGGGTTTTCGCTCTCTTAGTTTGTTATTCAATAGAATTCTCTCCGTGTTTAAGAACACTTCTAATCATGGCAGAGTTAAAATAATACTTTTTTTTCTTAAATCCTGGAAATGCTTCAAGGACTTTAAAAAGGCTGTCTCGTAAAGGAAGTGAATTAAATATGGCCGGCCAGGAAGGGACGAAGAGAAATTATTAGAAATAAAAAGGAAAAGAGAAAAGATGGGGGGGGGGGCTTGAGAGATGGCTCAGAGGTTAAGAGCATTGGCTGCTCTTCCAGAGGTCCTGAGTTCAAGTCCCAGCAATCATATGATGGCTCACAACCATTCACAATGAGCTCTGGTGTCCTCTTCTCATGTGCGAGCAGAAAACTATACATAACAAATAATTAAAAGAAAAGAGGGAAGACAGGAAGGCGGGGGGACTGACATTTATGGAAGGAGGACCTGGGATGGGGAGAGGGCTCAGTGGGTGAAGTAATTGCAATGCAAGTCCCAGGACCCAAGCTTGATGTCTGGAGATGTGGCGTGTGTCTGTCATCTCCGTGCTGGGGAGTAAAGGCAGGCAGATACTTGGGGTTCTCTGGCCAGCTAGTCTTACTGAATTGGTAAGCTCTAGATTCAATGAGGGACTCAGTCTCAAAAGACAAACTGGAGCGAGACCAAAAGAGACACCTGGCATTGAACTCTAGTGTCCCCTCTCCCTCTCCCCCTCCTCCTCCCCCTCTCTCTCCCCCTCTCTCCCTCTCCCTCTCTCTCTCTCTCTCTCTCTCTCTCTCTCTCCACACACACAAAAACATACATGGGGGGGCACATAAAAAAGAAAAGAGCATCAAAGGGGTGGTCAGATATGAAAGTGATGGTGGCCATGTGGCACGGTGGTTACCCAGACAAAAAGAAACCTTTGGGACACATCAAACCGCCACCACTCATGGACAAAGGAACTGACTAGCACGAGAAAAGGAGCCAGAAACTCAGAGGTCAGAGAGGCACAGCCTCAGGGCCTCGGGCTACAAGCTGTAAGTGATCACCAAGGAGGAAGAAGTGAGCCTTGCTGAACGGATAGGTCAGTGGGACCTCTCGGCCACCAGGCATCTGGCCTGGACTCACGTTTGGGAATCTTTGGGCTCCTTGGACTCAAAGACAACAAAAGCCATTTTTTTTTCATGCAAGAGGAGTCGGCCATCAGGAGGAATCAGAGCCCCCTTTGTATGACAAGCCAAACTGCTGAAGCAAGAAAACGTCTCGGGCGAAGGCTCAGATGCGAGCCGGGGACAGCATGCTCGCCTGGGGAACCCTCGCTGTCAATGTGCACTTGTTATCAGGGCTTTTCAGAGCGAGGTCCGGAAGCAGCGCTGGGTAGCCTCACCCCACACCCATCGCATCTTAATGATGAGCTGGTGGTAAGGCCTTGGCTGGGCTGAGCAGTCCCTGGATGGGAGCCTGGGTGTCCTGAGATGTCCCGAGGGAGTCTTGGGGTGGGGGTTCCTCTTTTTTTCCTTGCCTATGGTTTGGGGTATGGATTAGGAATGAGATGTGCAGAAGTACTGGGGTATAAACACTGAGGAGAATTCTTTCTTTCTTTCTTTTCCTTCTCTTTCTTTTCTTTCTTTCTTCCTTCCTTCCTTCCTTTCTTTCTTTCTTTCTTTCTCAATCCTTCCTTCCTTCCTTCCTTCCTTCCTTCCTTCCTTCCTTCCTTCCTTCCTTCCTTCCTTCCTTTCTTGACAGCGTTTCTCTGTGTAGCTTTGGTGCCTGTTCTGGAACTAGACCAGGCTGGCCTCGTACTCACAGAGATCCTCCTGCCTCTGCCTCCCAAGTGCTGGGATTAAAGGCACCACCACCACCTGGCTAGAATTCTGTTTCTGAGACCCATGCTCATTCTGCGCTATCACATAATATCTCCAGATGCTGGGCATTCTGTCTAACAGCGGGTGAGGCGCAGATGGTGCACAGCCACAATTCCAGCCCCATGCCAAGTCCTTGCCTGTCCACCCTTCACTCCTGTCGGAAAATGAGCAAGGCAGGGGCGTCTGCCAACCCATTTTACAGAGAAAGCAACTGAGTCTCAGAGAAAGTAGAGTGATTGGCTTAGGGTTCCCTAGCTAGGACGAGGCAGCCTGGATTCAAAACCTGACTTAGATCAGGTCTGGCTTTGCCTCCCTGCCCTGCCTGCTCTCTACGATGCCAATTACAGGAGTCCTGTTTAGTTCAAGCCCATAATAGGACATGCTCTTTTCACACCTCACCCTGTGAAACGTCTCTCTTGTAGGTTGCTCTCCAGGATCAGAGGGGAAGTTTCTGGAAGTTTTCTGGACCCACAGTGCCTAGTCCAGAGCGAGGGACTCAGCAGGGTCCTGCAAATGCTTAGGAGTGGTGTGTCCCTTCGAGGCAGTCCCTGATCCTGATGGGAGGGGCATCCTGGCAGTCGCTCTTAGAACATGCTAGAGATGTGACTTCTAGCTTTCTGTAAGCAGCAGTCATCTCTATGACCCTCCTCCCCTCAGCACCAGCTTGGGGTCACTGTTGGCATCTGCAGGGTTGTCTTGTTCAGAGCTGGGCAGTTGGCTCAGTAGAACTTGTAATATGGGCATAATGATTGAGTTTGGATTCCCAGATCCCACCTAGGTGTCAGGTATGGCTGTAATCCCAGCCTAGGAAGGAAGGGACCAAGGACCCCCAGAGTAAGCTGGCTAACAACACTAGCCATATAAACAGACCTGGGTCTGATGAAGAGACCATGCCTCGATGAGTACGAAGGAAGAGCAGCAACGATGACCGCCAGGATCAAACTCTGGGCCTGCACACACCGTGTGCAAGTGCACTCTCCATTCCCCCACTGTCCCCAGGCAGTCTGTGAACTCTCTGAGTAGCTGAGGATGACCTTGAGCTGGCCCTGATCCCATTCCCATCTCTCCCAAGTGCTGGAGTTACAGATGTGTACACAACCCTTGGTTTGCAGGGTGCTAGGGATCAAACCTAGGGCTTTGTGCGCTTTACCAAATAAGCTGTATCTCTGACCCCTGGAATCTGGGTTTTCCTAGCAATCTTGATGTCAAGTTTTCTAGTCACCTCTCCTTTTCTTGCCCAAACTAAGGGTGCCAACCTTGCAGGATCCCAACAGCGCCTTTGGAATTACAGCTTAATACCTACAGCCAAAGCCTACCTACCCCCAGGCCTCCCAGGCAGTTTCAGATTAGAAGTGTGACTGCCACCGTGAGCCCACGGGCTTACTGCACATCACCATGGAAAGCTGTTTCCATTCCTTCACATCTATAACCCCAGGCCATGGCTGTCTCAAACCCAGGATCCAGGAGGTCTTCAGCCAGATACATAGTGAAGTTGAGCTCTCCTCTCCCCACTCCGCCCTGAAAAATGGCTCTTCTGTGAACTCCTCGGGCTCAGGGTTCCTCCTGGTCTCCTACATCTGGACCTGCCCCCGAACTGCCACCCATCATGCCCGGCAGGTCAGGAAGGCCTCCTTCAGTCTTTGGAACACACTCTTCTTTTTGCATATCCAACAGCTGCTGACCTCCCTCAGACCACTATCTTGGCTTCAACTCTTGTTATTTCAACTCAGGGACAGCCTAGGTGGCCGCCCAGCTTCATCCCACCTCTGCTCCATAGGAGGAGCGCACCCACAAAACCCCTACATGCTCAAGCTTGGCAGGTGACACAGGGGCTAGAACTTTTTTAAAAAATGTATCAATCTATGTATGTATGTATGCTTCTATGTATGTATGTATGTATGTATCTATCATCTATCTATCTATCTATCTATCTATCTATCTATCTATCATCTATCTATCGTGTGTGTGTGTGTGTGTGTGTGTGTGTGTGTGGTGCTGTGCATCCCATAGCACAATTATGGAGGTCAGAGGACAACTTGCAGGAATCGATTCTTTTGTTTTCTCACCATGTGAGGATCAGATATTAAACTCAGGCTTGGCAGCAGGTGTCTTTACCCACTGAGTCATCTCACCGGCCCATGACTTAGTGACTCTTAATGCTCCTTTACCAGACATCACCTTGTGGTGTTCCCAGCCTTCCAGGGTGCACCTTCAGCATAGTATGCTCTCCAATGAGGCAGTGGCACCACATAAAGGCAGAGCGGGAGTCCTTGGGTTCAATCCCATTTGACCTTTGTGGCTAGTCTATGACATGGGGTTGGCCTACCATCCATACCCCCCATTTCTCAGATAAGAAAACAGGCTCAGAGAAACAAAGAAACGTGCCCAAGCAAACTGGAGCAAGACTCCAACACAGGCCTTTCCGAC
Source organism: Arvicola amphibius (assembly GCF_903992535.2). Classification (NCBI taxonomy): domain Eukaryota; kingdom Metazoa; phylum Chordata; class Mammalia; order Rodentia; family Cricetidae; genus Arvicola; species Arvicola amphibius. Next base: position 13,761,489 of record NC_052050.1, on the reverse strand, counting down.
CGCCTCCAACCTCTCCTCTCATCCGCGGGTTCACTCGAGCCCCTGGGAAATACCAGAGCTGGACAGGGTTAGAGCTGGAGGCATCGGGGCTGAGCCTGGCTTCTTTACAAGTGGGTGCGTTCTCACTGGAGGGAGCTGGGGAGCGATGTGATCTCACTGATGGCTTGGCAAGATCTTTGTGGCTGCACACAAAGAGCGAGCAGAGGGCTAAGGACGCCACCGGCATCTAGGTGGAGGGGCAGGGGCAGCCTGAATAGAGGAGAAATGGCTGGGAAAGGAGGTAGAAGCTGTGTTCTAGAGGGAGCCCAGACGACTAGCAAGTATCACACGCGCGCACACACACACACACACACACACACACACACACACACACACACACGGCTCTACCCTGTCTCTGCAGTAGCTGGTGCCATCCTGGGCACAAGGCAGAGCCCCCGAATTTTTAATGGAGGATGACAAGATGATGACAATCCGTGGGAGGGGGATGGGAGACTCCTGCTGGCAGACAGCTTTCCCCACACCTCATGTGTGAGGTGCTCACAAGCAAGCCTTTCCCTGTCAAGGTGTGTTGGGGGTAGGGGGCAAGCCCAGAGCGTTTCCAAGAAAAGGATTCTGAAGTCCTGGTTCCTGCTTCTGTGGGATCCTAGCCACCATTGCAGGCCTTCCCAAGTCTCTTCACGCTGCATGTTTGCACACCACTGGGGCAGGGGCAGGGTTAGAGAGAGGAGAAGGAAGGGAAGTTAGAAAGAAGGGAAGCTGGAGGAGGGAAGGAAGCGAGGAGGAGGAGGAGGAGGAGGAGGAGGAGGAGGAGAAAGGCAGAGGGAGAAGGAAGGAGGAAGGAGGGAAGAGGAAGGAGGGAGGAGGGAGGGATCATGGAGACTAGAATGGGTATCTGTCCAATCTGATGACTGAGCAAGTCAGGGAGACTCAAGAGGTCAGCGGACCAGCTGGAGAGTGTCCAGTACACACCTCCGCTGACCCTCTGCAATGGTCTCCACATCCAGGGACCCAGCCATTCCTTATCTGTCCCCATCCCTGACACTGGGAATCACAGCTATAGCTTTGAGGTCTGAGCAGAGTTTGGCTCCAGGCAGGAGGAAGAAAAGATGTGTTGGACCATCCTTAGCTCTACCCCCAGCAGGAGGAAGGATGCACTGGACCATCCTTAGCTTTACCCCAGAGGGAGGAAGGATGCACTGGACCATCCTTAGCTTTATCCCAGAGGGAGGAAGGATGCACTGGACCATCCTTAGCTTTATCCCAGCAGGAGGAAGGATGCACTGGACCATCCTTAGCTTTATCCCAGCAGGAGGAAGGATGCACTGGACCATCCTTAGCTTTATCCCAAAGGGAAGAAAAATGCAGTATACCATCCTTAGCTTTACCCCAGAAAGAGGATGAATGCATTGGACCATGCTAAGCTTTACCCCAGATGCTGCCCTTTTTGTTGCTGGATATCAGTGACCACTCAGCTTCTACCTCAGCTATCAATTTTGGGGGGTCTGGACAGCCAGGTGGAGCTCTGTCTCCCAGAGTGATGACCAAGCATCACTAGCATCTATGAGCCTCCTCCATCCCCAGACCCTGGAGGCATTGGAAGCTGCCCAGGTCATCTGCCCAGGTCATCGGCAACATCTGGGAGAGCTATTTCTATTACGACAACTTCCAAACCACAGGAATGACAGAAATGGGAAAAAAAAGTGATGACATGCTCCAAATGTCAAGAAGGTGCCAGGCGCAGGGAAGGGCTCTTTGCATGTTTTGTAGAATGACATTAAAATAACCCCTAGAAGCTGATCTCACAATACCTTGTTTTATAAAGAAAGAACTGGTGTTCAGAGAGACTAGGTCATTTGTCTGGAGACACACAGATGACAAGTGGTAAAGCTTAGATTTGAACCCAGATCTCTTTGACTTCTGTGCTATCGCTGCTTCTCTACGGCCGGATGTGGGGAGAAAGAGTTAACTGTGATGAGCATTCAGATCTTGCTTCTGTCCCTGGCAGCCAGGAAGTAAAAGGCTGGGGGCAGGAAAGGCAGGCAGACTGGCTGTTTTTACTCATTCATTTCTCTCCTAGGTTTGATGTGGAACTCTGCTGGGTTAAGAAACCTCCTAGGCCCTGATGGGGAATCTTTGCCAACCAATTATCTTTAAGACCTGGGACCAAGATAGGGCGTGTCTTTCTGGGACCTAGATTAAAATGGCAGCACACAGCCCAGGTGCTCTCTCTCTGTTGTTCCCTTGCAACACAGCTGAGCTCGTACTTCTTGATCCTGTTTCGTGAGTTTTCCCCTTATAATAAATAAAAATATAATTGTTTTATCTTTTAGCTAGCCTGGTTATTTCCTGAATTGAGCTAACATATATTCACACTAATAATAATAGTGGGTAATAGAGTGAATACTTGTTAGCTATTATTTATGGATAATTTACATTGGTATAGTTTTTGCATAATGATACAAGTTAAAATTATATTTGATATTTATGCTTACAATATTTGTACACCTATGCAAAGTTATTCCATCAGATTGTATACATGCATGTTTCTACCTCTGTTTAAGACATTTTGCATATAGATACAACTTTTAGGATATATTTTCATATTGCATTATATATTATTCTTACCTCTGATCAAGATACTTATACATTGTTTATATTTGGAGGTCACTGCCCTCATTTGCTGCACATTTGTTTACAGATTATTTAATATTCTGACATGAAGTCTTAGTCCTTAAGTCATACAGGTATTAAACATTATAGGTCAATAGTTGTTCATGTTTGTTAGACTATAGTCAGATTAATTAGGTTCTTTAGATACATAGAGATTGTATTCTGCCTAGACAGGTAATCTTCAACCACTTCAAGGATCTGTGGAACATGGCATTTAAATAATTTAGGGTTCTGTTGACATGAGACATGATTGCTCCTGACTGCACCAATTTATTCCCGAGAGAATGTTGAGCACCAAAGACATTCCACTGGGAGTTTGTTTTCTTCTTGGCGCAACTGCCCTTTGGGCAAGGAACTGCCCATGCCTCAACCACTGACGAAGTACATGGTATCTGGACTGGACAAGCAGGACACAAGGAAAAGGACTGCCAAACCTTGCCAAGACAGGGTAAGACGGTTCTGGAAAATTTCCTGCCTCTTAAAAAAATGGTCAGTTATGCTAGGCCTTAGCCAAAGTTGGTTGCTTCAACATTGCAAATGAGACTTTGGGTGATTGCTCAGGTACCCAATTGTCTCCATCTTATACTGCTCGCTTTGGAAACTGCTTGGTTGAACTTCCTGCCTGCTCAAGAAATATTATCTCCCTTCTCAGGTCTTCGATGGGGTTGAAAATTAGTTGTAGTTACCTTCCTCTTATGATTCAGCCAAGCCTATTTCTGGTGCAAGACTTAGACTCTTTGGAATAGAATGTCTATTAAAACATTTATCACGTGTTCCTTGCTTAATATTGTTCATGTTCGTTGTAATTTATACTTGACATATGTTCCTATTGTATATAGTTTTGTATTGGGTTTGGATCACTCTTATTTAGATAAAAAGGGGGAGATGATGGGGAATCTTTGCCAACCAAGTATCTTTAAGACCTGGGACCAAGATAGGGTGTGGCTTTCTGGGACCCCCGATTAAAATGACAGCACACAGCCCAGGTGCTCTCTCTCTGTGTGGTTCCCTCGCAGCACAGCTGAGTTTGGGCGTTTTGTTCCTGTTTTGTGAGTTTTCCCCTTATAATAAATACAAATATAATTATTTTATCTTTTAGCTAGCCTGGTTATTTCCCGAATCTAGCTAACTTCTCCAAGACCCTTTGGTTCTTTTGCAGAGGTGAGGAGGCAATGGAGAGGGTAGCAGGGATAAATGACGGGCAGCAGGTGTGGTGGTGTAATCCCAGCACCTGGGAGGCTGAGGAGGGAGGCCTCAAGAGCGCCTGGGCTATGCAGTGAGACCATCTGATGGAACCAAAACAGGCTGGGGATTGTAGCTCAGAGGTAGAGTGCTTGCCTAGCATGTGTGGGGCCCTGAGTTCAAACCTCTGCATTGCCAAAAGGACAACAAAAGCAAGATGAGCGTGAGGGTCCACATCTGTCCACATCTGTAATCCTGGCACTTGGGAGGCAGGGGCAGGAGGATTAGGAGTGCAGAGTCAGCCTTGGCTACAAGGTGAGTTCAGCCTGGACTACATGAGATCTTGTTTCAAATATCAAAAAATAAAACCCCAAAACAACAAACAAATAAAATCTTGGGTTAGCACAGGAACCAAGGCTTTAGTCTGCAGGTACTTTTACATCTGTATGCCCTGCTTGAGAGACAGGGGGTTAGAGGTGTTGTGGCTGCAGTCCAGATCCAAACCCATACACCTAAGAAACAACCCAGGTGAATGTCTGAAAATCCCAAGGAGGGGCTGACTGGTGGAGTCCCTGCACCCTTCTTGGTTCTAGGTACTTAGCAACACTGGGTATGGCTGGGAGTCCACTCTGCTGTCTGGAGGCCAGGAGAGAGAGAGAGAGAGAAAGAGAGGGAGGGAGGGAGGAAGGGAGGGAGGGAGGAAGGGAGGGAGGAAGGGAGGGAGACAGAGACGGAGACAGAGACTGGGGTCTGGGAGGGACAGAGCTGTCTATGAATCACACAGACCCTTGAGCTGAGCTGCCTTGGGAGGGTCTGCTGTGTATGCTGGACGCAGTGTATGCTGTCCCTCTTCTGCCTAGTAAGACTCGCAGGGCTTATCCCTGGGGCCTCATGCAGGGAAGGGCCTGGGACAGATCTACCAAGCAGCCTCCTACAAACCATCTATCTGGGAATCCCTACTCTGAAAGTGTATGCTGGTTGCTCTCCCATTCCCTGCCCTACACTATTTCAGTGAGACCTGGTTTCAAAATATAAACAAACAAACAAACAAAAAGATGGCTGTGGTAGAGACATAACTCAGTGGTAAAGCAGTTGCCAGTAAGTGTCATAAGAAAAAAAACCAGGGGCTGGAGAGATGGCTCAGAGGTTAAGAGCACTGCCTGCTCTTCCAAAGGTCCTGAGTTCAATTCCCAGCAACCACATGGTGGCTCACAACCATCTGTAATGAGGTCTGGCGCCCTCTTCTGCCCTACAGGCATACACACAGACAGAATATTGTATACATAACAAATAAATAAATAAATTTAAAAAAAAAGAAAAAAACCAATTAATGGTGGGGATTTGGGGGGGGTCTCCTCCTGGGAGAATGGAACCAATGTGTTCCTTTTTGAAGGTGTCCCAAGACTGATTCCTGCATACCTACCAAGGATGAGGCTGCGGTGGAGGGCACCACCATGGCAGAAATGCCGCACTGAGACACGGAGCCTCTCAGTGGTGCACGTCCCCGTGGCTCTGCGTTTATGGCTGCTACCCTGATGCTTATGCTGTGGTGGCTGCTTATGGCCCCAGTGGAAGCTGTGCTGGTGACAGACCCTAACAGGGTGACCCCTGCACTCACTGGAGCTCTGCCTTGTGACCTTGGGCGAGCCGCTCCGCTTTGCTGGTCCTGAGTTCCCTTCACCTGCCCTGTGTGAGGACCAAGCTTCATCAGCAGTTCGCAGGCCGGCTGAGGCCTCGTGCTTGGGTGGCACAGGCAGGTGAGCACTGCTATTAATAAAGGAAGGAGTTTGGACACTTAAAGCAGATGCCAGGTCACCCCATTAATAGACCCGCCCCACCCCTTGCTTGAGTTCCCTGTGTGTCTCTGGAGGTTAGAGAGCGGGTTAGAGCTTCTGTCTGAAATCAGGCCTGCCTGCCTTCACCCCAGACTCAGGAATGCTTCTGCTAGACCAATGGGCCAGTGGGACACGGTGACATCTGAAGGCACATGGAGTGGTCACAGCAGGAGGAGCTGTGCTCCTGGCTTCTAGTGGCTCAAGGCTGGGATACAGTCAAAGACCCTACAGCGCAGGGCAGTGACAGAATGCTGAGGTTCAGAAACCCTACCTACTAGTGAGCCGCCGATGGCAACGAACCTTGGGCCTGGTTAGCTATCACAGGCTCCCGTGATGCTCCATGGAACCTTCCAGCGCTACTGCCTATTATGAACATGGAGGTTCATGACGTCCAAAACCCGAGTGAGCCCTGGATCTGATTTCCTACAGTTTCTTCCTTCTCCAGTCATCCCCCTTTTGGACAGGGTACCACCACCCTGCCGGCTGTGCAGTGTCAGTTCCGGCCAGCAGCCTCGGCTACTGTCATTCTCTCCTCCCCACCCATCCATCCTCTCCTTCGTACCTCCTATCTCTGCAGCTGCCATTTGGCCCCAGGACTCTAGGACTCTAGTGTGGCCACCCACCACAGGGTCCAGCTGGGCCTCCTAGTCTTCTGGAATCCCCCTCCTCCACATAAAGCCGGAGGATCTAAAAACACAAATTGTCTCAGCCAAGTATGTTTGTGGCGGTGCATACCTGTAATCCCAGCACCTGAGAGGTGGGAGCAGGAGGCTCAGGGTTCGAGGTCAACCTTGACTATATATAGAATTCTGGGCATGGCCTGAGCTACATGGGACCTCGTTTCAGAAAAAAAAAAAAAAAACTTAAAAAAATCAGATACTTAAACCCAGTCTGATTAGCAGCAGCAATCCCAGGCAAAAGGAGGGATCCCCTAATCCTGGTCTTGAGCCTCCCTGGGCCACCCTATCTGGACTGCCCTCGGCCCACCTTGCTGATTCCCATCAGGTTTGGTTCAGCTGTGACTAGGATTGGGTTGCTGTCTCCCCCAGGACACTCCTTTTCTGACTCCACCAGAGAACAAATTAGCAGAGAGCTGTCAGTTGTTCCGTCAGAATGTGTATCCTGCTTGCATCAAGGATCCAGGGCCTCCTAGGTCTGAGGACACCGGGTGTTTAGTGTGCTTGTGCCAAAAGAAAGAATGAATGAATGAACGAACGAATGAATGAATGAAGTGTGCCGACAGGTAGGCAGCTATTATCGCAGACAGGTGACTTGGTACAGCACAGCTGAGGTATTCAGAAGGAGCATAAAGCGTCTGTCTCCAACAGAAGCGCTCAGAGCTTCACCCAACCTGCAAGCTAAGTCTGCTTCTGGGAGGTGAGAAGGTTCCAGATCAGCTAAATTGCATGTGTCAGATCGGGAGACAGAGGCCAAGCAGTCTGTCCTCTCCACACCGAGTGACTCCAGCTTGGCTGTGTTGGTCTCTGCCTTCCACATTTCTGAGACCCTGGGTCCTAGGACCAGAGGTCCCTTCCCCACTCTGCCTTTCTGTGACCGCTTGCTTCCTGGAGGTCCTCAGAATCCGAGCTACCGGGGAGACTGACACAAGAGATGGATTGTAAACCCGTGGGTTGCACTGATGAGCCTAACTGAAAGGGACACACACAGCTTCTCAAGAGCCAGGTCTGTGGTGGGACCCTGAGAGCAGCCCTCAGACTGGGGTCCACCAAGCTGTCTGGCTTTTCCTTACTAAGTCAGCTGGCTCCAATGAAAAGGAGCTGGAATTTCTTTCAAGAAGAGAGAAGGGGGGGGGGGAGCTGCAGCTGAGTTGCGTGTTTGCCCACACACAGAAAGTCCTGGGTTTGATCCCCAGCACCTGTATAAACTGGGCGTGGTGATGCACGCTCGTCTGCAATCCCGGCACCAGGAAGCAGAGGCAAGACGAGAAGGAGTTCAAAGTCATCTCAGTGTGCTGAGTTCAAGGCCAGCTTGAGCTACATGAGACCCTAGTGTGAGACAGACAGAGGTAAGGTGAGGACAGAGAGAAACACAAGAGACTGAGACCATCTGGTGTTACGAGCAAGTAGATATGAGAGAGGGGACCCCCAAATGACTGGGGAGTGAGTGCCAGCTGCTGAGTGGGGGCAGGAAAGAAAAGCAATATTGACATGGACTAGCTGCTGAGTGCCCCCAAGTTCCTATGGTGGTCCCCTAATCTTCAGTGTGAACAGCAGGACATGCAGATGGGGCTGGGGACATATTTAGATGAGACCATAGCGGAGGATTCTCTTAGAAGGGATTGCACAGACAGCTTCCTCCTCCTGTTACGTGAACACTCTAGGGCAATCAGCCATCAACAGGCCCGGAAGAGCATCCCACCGGAAGCCCAGGAGCCAGCCTCTCTACCTTGGTCTTTCTGGGCTCCAGAACCACGGGAAGGAAACACCTATGGTTTAAACGGCTCTGCCTCTGATATTGTCAGCCATTCTCTTAGGCCAGCAGATATGGTAAAACAGCCCCTCAACTGCCCTTTCCCAAGCCTGAGTGGTTGACATACAAGATTCTATAACTGCTGGAAAAGGGATGGCCTACATGGGAGCTGATGTGGGCTGGGAAAGGCAGTCCTGACACAGGTCCTCCACCCACCTTGAACCTCAACTTCTCCACCTCAAAAAGTCAGGAGAATTAATATTTACCTGAAAGTGTTGTTGGCAATTACACGCACCTACGAACGTCTCCGGTAAGTAATGACGGCTATTAACACCAAGGGACCAGCAGATCAGAAGGTGGCACCTTAAAGTGGTAGCGATGGAGAGCCTGCTGCAGCCACTACCACCCACCACAGCCAGACTGGATGCGTTGTCTGTGGTTAGTGCAAGTTAAAGAAATACAAACACAAAAGGCGATGTGTTCCCCAGCACAGTGCAGGGCCTTGCAGCTGCCGTGGCAAAGCTACCCGCTTGGGCACAGGCTCTGAGTGGCCTGGTTCATACCAGAGTGTGGTATGAAGACCCACTTCCCAGCTCACCTACCATGAAAGAACTCGAGATGTACAAAGAGTACACACCTCTCCCACCTGTGGACAGGTGGACAGGCTTAGGAGCCCCGGGAGCAGGCGCCCTAGCTAGCCCCTCTCTTCTCCCACACAAGGCACAGTGCTAAGAAATACATTTTTGAAAATCTGTGTGCCATTGTGGGAATAAAGCCTGGAGACACTAGTATGATTCTGGCCAGCTGATGGAGGTGGATGTGACCAGGGCAAAGGAGTTCCCTGTCCTAAGGTTCTAGAACCTTCTCTACACTTTCTCCTCCTAGTGCCCGGCACTGAGCTTGCACAAAGGAGGCATAAGAGCCACACCCCCAGTGTCAAGACTGTCTTGTTAAGCTTCTGACAGAGTCGTGAGTGTGCTGGAGGCGGCTTCATCTATGGGTGATGTGGTGGAGGGGGGAGCACGGGAGGAAAGTGTGCTGTTCAGGCTCCACTCGACTCCGATGCTAACACAGAGTCTCTCAGGGGTCTGGGCCTCAGCAGCCTGTGTGTGCTTTGGGGTGCATGATAGGTGTGGAGCCTTGGTAGATGGCTCTAGGCTTGCGCTTCTGGATCCAGGGTCTTCTCCCTCCACATCTAAAGAGTGCTCTGTCTTTGAGCAGGAAGTGATCTTCACCTTCCACATCCCAACATGACAAGGGATTCAACAAGGATTTGTTGCTGATGCCTGGGACAGAACTGACTTTGTTTCCCCTTTCCTCTGTCCCTGGCTTCAGTCAGAGATAGAGAGATGCATAGTGGGGTGAGTGCAGGGTGGGGGAGGATAGAAGAGCATCTGGTGGGACAAGCTAGTCCAGAACACAATGGAAGGAGAGAGAGGAGAGAGAGAGAGAGAGAGAGAGGAGTGTGTTATGCAATTAATGCACTGGTTGTACATTCTCGCTTCCAAAGGCCTTCCTGCCAGCCACCCAACCTTAGAGCTGGGCTCCACTGAGTAGCCAAATACTTGGTTCTATTTTTAATGGCAACCAGAAGCTGCTGGGTGAAAGGGCAGGGTGACAGGGCGGGAAGAGCTTCGTAGTGATAGAGGCTCAAATCTGGCCTGGCTGCCTCCTGCCTGGGTGCCTCTGGGCAAGTCCCAGAACGGTTCTTTCTTTGCCGGCACGTGTGGGTGAAGGCAGTACCTCACAAAGCTGTGTGAGCCTGCCGGGGAGTATTGTGCCCCGTGTCTTCTGACATTTGTCCGGTGGAAAGTCAGGTGGGTGGAGGAGATGCTATTTGGTGGTGGCGGGGAATGGGGCAAGGTCAGCTCTGCTGAAGCTGGACATGGCGGTTGTCCCTTTCAGGGGTCTCTGTGGCCTCAGCATAGAGGGTTGAGTTCTCCAGGGCTAGCACGCATAGGAAACACACAGGAAATGGAATGGCTGTTAGCGAGTTAGTTGCCAGCAAACCCACCACCTTCCCAGAGCTGCACTCAGCTATGGGTATTTGCTGCCCGTTGCAGTAGTCCATTTCTGCCCCAAGGTTTCATCTCTTCATCTCCTCTACCTCTTAATTTAGAAGTCGTGTGTGTGTCTGTGTGTGCGTGTGTGGTGTGTGTGTGTGTGTGTTGCAGATGTCATGTTTGTGGGGGGACTGTTGCTAGAAAACAGGAAGAAATCGTGTATTTTACCCACACGTACTAACACAGAAGTCACAACCCCCGAAATACCTCTCAGTGTCCCTACGGAGTGGCCCGAGGTGAGCTGCACTGTCTTGGTCTCAGGCCCTGGCCACGTGCTGCCTGGCATCACAGGAGGCATCAATAGCTCTGGGAGCTGTCGGCTTCCATGCTGTGTTCTTATGAGATAAGCTGGCAGTTCCCGCCTAGTTATGGATTTGAGCATTGGACAAGGAATCCTGAACTAACTCTGGATGGCGCTGGGTCTCGGGAGGCTGTTCTGGCCTTGGGGGGTAGACACAGCCTGCCTGTCCCTTAGAAACCCCTGAGCTTTGGGGAATAACAGAGGCAGCCCAGTTCTTCCCATGAAGTCCCCCAGATGGCTCTCTCTGCCAGGCGAGCCAGCTGCCCTGATCAGCTCCGGGCTCTCTTGATGAACAGTGAGTTCAAACGGCTCGAGGCAGCTGGCAAGACGCTAAGTGCAGCATCAATCCTAATTAGGATGAGGAATTAATACAGAAGGCACTGGAGTCACCGTGCAGGCCAGGCTTGACAGCATTCAAGTTTCCCTTGGGAAAGGGGAAGGTCCCAGCTCCATAGGTTTCTCGGGGGTGGGGGCAACAGTGTCCTGATTCCCTATGCCACACTTGGTTGGCATGCAGGGAAACCTGGGAGGTAGAACACGGCCGCAGCCCTTGTTCTCTGTCTAACTCCGGTGCTGTGGCAGGTAGTGACGTGGGTACATTCTCTAGAAGAGGAGTAGGTGTTCATGATCTGAGCATCTGCATACCCCAAATGATGGTTTTCAGAAGAAAAGAGGGGGGTGTCATCGCAGGCCCACTGGCTCCTCTGTGAGGCAGGCGTGTTTCCCCCCTTAACTATTAATCTCACACTTCTGTCATCGACAAACTGCTCAGAGCTTTGGCATGAAGCTCCAAAGTGCAGAAGCAGCCCTGATCTGGAGTCGGTGTTGGGGGACAAAGGTGGATAGGAGTCCGGGGTCTGGTGGGGACAGCGGGGCGTCACGGAGCAGACACGACCTCACAAAGCCTCCTTTCAGATGGCTCCAACTGCAGCCAGGAAGAGCCCTTTTTCTAAGAGCGGGTCCCCAATCTCCCCTCACATCCCACCACACTTAGCGGAAGGGGTCGTAGCTGCAGTCAGAGGATGGAAGAATTTCCTTAAGCACCCAGGGGCGGAGTGAACACAAGACAAAGGTGACGGGAAAGAAAGAGGAAACACTATCCAAGGATTTTTTTTTTGAAAAATTAAAGCAATGATTGCCAACTCCTGTTCCGTACTCAGTCTCAGAGCCAAGACCAAGCAGTGGTTCAGACAACAACCTGGCAGAACCAGACCGCCCCTCTGTAGACACCTGTTAGTTCGAGTTTCACAGTTGGGTATGAGGGCGCCAGGAGGGCTAAGAAGTCGAGTGCTTTTCGGGCGTCGGAGGCATCGGGTCCGCACTCCAGGAAGCTGTTCCTACAGTCCAGGGAACCCGATCGCGACCTCTAGATGCATTTCAACCTCAGCACACCTCTCAGGCCTCTGAATGCTAGGGGGGTCGCAGATCCCCGCCCTGCCCTGACAGAGTGACCACGCCCCTCCCAGCCCACTACCGGTCCGCGGACGGCCCCACTCCCCAGTGTGGTTCCTATAGAGGTCTCTGGCAGCCTTCCTGCTTAGGGGCTGTGATCCAGGGCTCGCTGCTTCAGTTATAGGAGACGCGGTGTGGTTCCCCTCTTGTCCCCCATCGCGCATGGAGGAGTGAGTCTGTGGCCTCTTGGAATGTGAGAAGGGCGTCTGGCTGGAGCTACCTGGCTCCTTCAGACCAGCTCGGGGGGGGGGCAACCTGTACTCCACCCTCACTCCCTCAGTTGGGGGCTTGGAGTGAGCACCTAGATGCCCCGGTGCTCCCCGCCCCCGACCGGCCCCGCCCCAGGATGGCCAGTTCCCATAGCAATCGCACAGACACCGGTTGCCAAGCAACCCCTCCCCCTCCTCCCGCGTCCGCTCCCCCACAACCCTAGACTCCTCCCGCCCCCACGCCAGCCTCCACCTCCCCCAGGGGCGCCGGCGAGGCCCCTGGGGGATCGCTCCGCTCTTGGGTTGCGCGCGTGTGCGTGAGTTTCTGTGTGTTTCATTGTGTCTGTGCGCGAGGGGGTGTGCGCGTGCGATCGGAGAGTTTGTCGGATCAGTGTGTTGGGGAAGGTCCCCAGCCTGGAGGGACCCGAGGCTACTGCACCCATGTCCGCTCGGGGACCCACCCTCCCGGCTTCAGGTTCTTTGTGTCTCGCGTGGAGCCAGCGCCGCGCCCACCCCTCCCCCGGCCCGCTCCCTGGGGCAGTGTGTGCGTGTGCATGTGTGCGTGTATGTGCGTGCGCTGGGGGCAGGGGTCGTACCTTCGATGCAACACACCCGCCACAGTCCCGAGTGGGTGAGGTCGCCGCGAGAGCGGCGGGGCGGGGGTCCATCGTCCATAGTCAGGTTGGTGCCGTTGCAGATGTGCGCGCTGGAGTACAGCCAGTAGTCGGTGCCGATGGCGATGGCCATGAGCGAGAAGGCAGCGAAGGCTCCGGCCGTGGTCAGCAGCATCTGCAGCCCGCGGTCGCATCGCACCATGGTGGGCGCCTCATAGTCCGCCGCCCGCCGGCCCGGCCCGCCGCGCCCGCCCGCCCTCCTCCCTCGGCGCGCAGCTCCGGGGGCGCCAGGGGCTGGGGGGCCGAGGGCCGGGGGGCGGCGCCGCGCTGCGCGCTCCGACCCCGCGCCCCGGGCGTGCCTGCGCTCGGGTTGCGCGGGGCTCAAACTCCGAGGCGCGGCGGCGAGTGAGGGCTGCGCGGGCTACGCGGGCCGCCAGGCGGGCTGGCGGCGGCGGCGGCGGCCGGGGGCTCCTCCCTCTCGGCCCGCCCTCCCCTCCGCGCTCGGCCCGCGCCCTCCGCGCCTCCACCCACCGCCCGCCGCGCTCTCTCGGCGCCGCCCCTCCGCCTCGGGCCCCGCGCTCGCACCCCCCCGGCCGGGATTTCCCCTCCCCCCTACTCCCCTCCCCGCGCTCACGCGCGCTCACTTTCTCTCCCAAGCTTCATTCACATTATTAGAGTGAAGGAAGCAGAGGGAAAGGTTGGTTCCCTGGAAGGACCCTGGGGAAGCCGCGTCTCCGGTCACCCCTCTTCCCAACCTCGGGGATTCTGCAATCTGTGGAACTGGGGAGTGTGTTCCCTTTCCTCCTTCCCCCCAGCCATGTGTCTTGTACCTGGCTGTGGAGGACTAGGCACGGATGTAGAGTGAGACTCATGTCAGGGTTCCAAAAGCCCCAGATATGGGTCACAGATCGGAGGCGTTCTTTACGGGCAAGCCAGACGCAAACCACCACCATCCCCACCCAGGCAGCCTAGGAGTTCTGGCAGGCGCTGGGAAGCTCTGGACTTCCGAGGGGGCACTGAGGATGTGACTCACCACTGTCCCTTCTGATGGTCCATTGCTGGGACACCGCAACTGTATTAAAGCGGAGCAGCCTAACATTGCAGCTTCCAGCTGTTTCCCTCTGCTCTCAGCTCCTTCTCTGAACCTTTACTTTTTTTTGCTTGGCTCCGCTTCAGCTTAACCGGCATTGCCTCAGCTCCTTAACCATGCCAGACTCTGCCTCAGGCCGGTGGCCTCTTCACTTAATTGCTTTTGGAGCTGGCAGGGTCTAAGCTGGATACTCTCCTCTTTCCACAGAGCCACTCTGGGCTCCTTCGTCAACACCGGGTTCCACTCCTCCCCCACAGGAGGCCTGAAACCCCACACTGGGCGGCCAGGTGTTTTCTTGCTTCACACCGGGTGCTCCTGTTGCATCCTTGAGGGATGTCCTGTGGGTTGCTCTCCTGAACCCCTGGAGATTGAAAGAGGTATCTGGAAAGCTGCTGTCCTTGCAATTTTTCTCCCTGTGGCACCTTCCCAGAACTCCTCAGAGAATATTAATGACCCCAGGCTGGAAGTGCTAGTTGTTCTTTCTCCTCTGAGAGTGTGAGCGCCCCCCTTGTCTAACATGTCTGGTAAATAGTGTGCAATGTGCAAATGTGCAAATGTTTGCCCGGGGAAAGTTATCTTTTGTTGGGGGATGGAAATACAAATAAACAAATAGGGAAAAAACCCACGAAATAATAAAGCCCGAGGACCAGGCTGGCTATCCTCAGCAGCATTGCTGGCCCTTTCTTCTGCCTTTAGGGGTGTCTATTCTGCCTTCCAAAGGACAAGAGCCACTGCTTTTTCTTTCCTTTAAAAAAATTTACTGTCACCTAGTCTGGTATTCTGTACACAGCAGGTGCCTGATATACGGCTGAATGAACCAGAAGGTATGCCATGGTGTCTCCTGGCTCAGAGCAAGGTTGTCTCCAGTAACCTCCACGATGAACTCAGGGTTCTGGGCTCTGAGAGAGGTGATTTTTGATCTTCTCTTTGGGAGCAAATATTTGTTTCAAAGCAAACCCTGAACAGAAGCCCAGCATAAATAAACCTGGCCTCCCCGCCTTACGGAAGAACTACGACTCCCTGAGCAAATGAAGTGTGGACAGTCCCCACGCCCCCACACCACTCCCTGCAGCTGCAAACACTTCTGTGGTGCTATAGTTCCATGAAACAAGGTGTTCGCTAGCTGCTGGGTTACACGGAGGCATCCTCTGGCCCATTCTGCTCAGAGCCTTCCCCCAGGACCTTGGAAGAAACGAATGCAGTTGCCTTATTGATCTTAGGGGTGGATGGGGAGGAGTAGATTTCCCCATATCTTCTTAGGTAGCTATGAGCTACCCTAAGTAAGTAAGCAACCCTGAAATCCCACAGGAGATGGGACACAAGTCTTTTGACCCAGGATGCAAGTTGGACCAGCTTTTGCACTATACCCCCAGAGGAGCATGGGGAGTGTGAAAGAGTTTTGAGAATGGGACCTGAGCCATCTTGAGTATTGAACAGACTGGTCTGGACAAGCCATGCCCAGTTGGGGGAAAGCTGCTTCTTCAGTCTGCCTTTCAGAGCTGCGTTGAGGGTCTCAGAAATAGCCTTGGACACCCATGCACACTGGACAGCCGTTTGTGGAATGAGTGGCCAACGCCACTTCTTCTGCTGTTCTTGGAGACAGGGATCGGGAAGTGCTATGGGAACATAGAGGCCACTCTTTGTATTCTCTCACCCCTCACCCCAACACACACCCTAGAACACCTGGACAGCAAAGACAAAGAGAAATGGAGGCGTTTGCCCAAACTCTCACATGAGAAGGCAATGGGTTGGGACCTCGCTCACTCAGGTCCTGGGACTCTAAGGCCAGAATTCTTAAGGATCATCCACCAGCCTGCCTGCCATTGTCAAGTCCAACTTGACTGTGTTGTTATTTCCTGTTATGTTGGGAGGACCCTGATGGGGATTTGATGGCTTGTTGGTCTATTGGTGGACACCCAACCTGCAGCCACACTGGGCCTTGAGCTTTTGTGGGTATAGACCGTGGAGTCAAATAAGGACTTGACCGCCGGCAAAGAAGCTGGAGCAAACTCAAGGCTGTCTGAGGCCATTCATCATGCCTGGGTGAGCACAATTGAAATCTGGAAATTTCTGCTCAGCTAGATTCGAGACTTCTAAATGGCAGAGTTTGGCTGCCTGGGGACCCTAGAGTTTTCAATGTCTCCTGGGGTTGCCTCCAGACCTGAGAGAAAGATGTATCTACCCCTTTGCTTGGGAGAAGATTCTGGACCGGTATTATTCCAGAGATATGACCCTTCTTTAAGGGAACCACCCAAGACAAATAGTGCAGCTAACTACATATTTTATTGCCTTCCTGTGTGGTCAAAAGGTGGGGCACGAGACCATCATTTAAAGGGGTTCTCTAGATCCATTCCCCCCAATTCCCAGTGGTTCCTTTCTCACTGGTTCTTTCTGGTATTTGCCTTAAATCTTTACTCAAACTGGCAAGGTGAAGCCACCGTGAGTGAGGTTTTCAGTCTCAGATCCAGGGTTGGGCAGCCACACCTGGGTCGGGCAGCCACATCAGGCAGTTAGCGGGGAGGGAGAGGAATACAGTTCTAGGCAGCTTAACAAATATGGTAAAGCATGCTTATCAAAGTGTCTGGCCTGGCAGAGCAGGTTACCTCTGCAGCGGGAGGAGAGATCCCTCCCACCAGGGATGTAGCCCCTGTGGGTGGTGTCTCCAAAAGCCTTTATTAAGAGCCCCTTTGTCCTCCTGAAAGAATGACCTTCATGTGGCAGTGTTTTGTGATATTTCTATGCTCAAAGTAGATGGTTGTAGTGATTTGAGGGAGCTTAGCTAGGGGGATCTGAGGGAGCCTAGGCAGCATCTCGGGCACCTAGGCAGAAAGAATAATTTCGAGTTTTCATAGGCAAAGGTTGGATATGAGTCTCAGAATGTTCCAGGGCTTGACTTGGGGTGGAGGAGGCTTATCTGCTTGGAAGCTGCTTAGCATCCCGCAGAATGCCCCCTCCATCAGATTATGCAAAGTCACAAAAATGGCTTTCTGTTCTTCCTTATTCCAGAAGGTTCCTCCGAGGGAAAGCAAAGATCAGAAAGCGCTGCTTGCCTTTGTGGATTCAAGTTTATTCCATTTCATTTGCTTATCTCTGAGATCCCATTTGAGCTGGATACACAGTTTTCTTTTTCAGCTCCACCGCAATAAGCTAGAAGCCCCAGAGGCGCCGCCCCCACTCCCGCACTATAGCGGGAAGGGAAGAGGCATTTAGTGGGTACCTATGGGTGAAGGTCACTTTATGGCCTCATGTTAGCTCATTATGATATCGATCCTAGAAGGTGGGTGTCTTTACCCATACTTTGTAAGCAACACACGTGTGGATAAACAGTTATCCTAGAGGTACGATTTAAACACAGTTCTCTCTGGAGCACAGCCAGGCTCTGACAGTTACTGTATTGCACCCCACTTCTCAGAGGGTGCTGAGGCCACTCTGCCTACTCTGGTCCCTCCTCCACTTCTCCTCACCTATCCATTTAGATGAAATCAGGTTCAAAGCATTATAAAGTCATGTGGGGGTGGAGTTGAGGACACTCTTGAGGGCCTCACCTTTCTTCATTGAAGGTAAGGGTGGGTTGGGGCCAAGGGCAAGTGCTGGAAGCCACTGGCCTTAGGAGTTCACCTTCCTCTCCTCCCCTCCCTAGGATCTTCCTTAGGTTCTAGCCAGAGCAAAAAAGCAGAGGCTTTGTTCTGTCATATAAGAGCCCTGTGGCTCCCCCACCAGACAATGCCGGCCTCTGGCTGCTGCAGTCTCCTGGGCATTGCCTGTGGGCGGAAAACCCAGCACGTTGCTGTCGGTGTTAAACAGTGAACCAATGAACTGTGAGTGAAGTCCCTGCAGGCTTCTCCGGACCTGTGTGCTTTCAAAGGGAATCACGTTAGAGCCTGTGCTGGGTGAGCTTCCTAGCAAGAACCAGTTCTGGTTCCAGCCCCGCTGATGCACATGTGAACATGAAGGGCCAGCTTGGCCAAAGCTTCCAGCCCAGCACACTGGAGAGTGAGGTGGTTATTCTGAGAGCATTCTTTTCAAAACACTCAACAGGACAAACAGGCCAGAGGTTCCTTTGTCCTCAGCTAGCCTCTGAAACGGAGCTAGCCGGCTCTTAAGAGGCAACTCCGAGGAAAAACCGGTAGGCACTGAGAGACAGGAAGCCTTTGAACATGGGGCATGAGGGGCAGGTGGGGCGGGTGGCCAGCGAAGGCACATTCTTCTGCTAAGGCGCGTGGCGTTGGTGCTTTTACCAAGCACCGCTTTAATTCCTAAAATATAACAGCTCTGTGAAGGAGCTCGGAGAGAGGGCAGGGCTTCGTGAGAGACTGTGCTGCCGAGGGCCAGCTGTGAAAGTTTGGCTCTGGGGGAAGGTCCAGTCCCTTAGCCTCCAGAACCACGCCTTCCTTTTCATCTTCTGCCTCCCACAGCTCTCTGCTGCCTACTGGGGCTGGAGGTGGGGTGCTCTTGGCCCTTGAGTGGGAGGGCACGATTTATGTTACAGGCGTCTTTCTGAACCACGCATGTCAGGAGAACACGTGCCCTCTCTTCCCTCCTGTCACCAATGCCCACTTGGTCATTGAGACGCTCTTCCCTCTGCAACCTTTTGAGGATGTGGAAAAGGAAAGTCATCCAATTCATGCTAACCTGGAAGTTCTAGTCGTGCTTTGCCGTCTGCTCTTTGTGACTTTGGACTAGTGGCTGAACCACTTTGGTAAAATGGGACCCAAGTACCTGTCTTGGGCCACTGCGTGGAGCAGAGGCTACGGGGAAGCAGAAATGCTGGTTAAGAGCGACTGTTTAGTATTCACTGCCAATATTCTACATGCTTGGCCTCACGTTGACTCACCAGCACCCCCAATTCTTCAAGGTAGGTATTATTATAACCTCGTTTTACCAAAGTGATCACAAGGGCCTGAAGCAAGCAAATGGCTTGCAAAGGATGGTGCGATTTCTTGAGACTTAGCAGTTTGGCCTTAGAGTCCACACTTAACATTTCAGCCTAAATATATCCTGAACAAACAGTTATTATCTCGTTTGCTGATACCTCTTAACAAGTAGACTTAAGTACTCAGCTTCCTCCTCTACCAAAAATCAGGGGCATTGCCAGACCCAAGTTTCCTTTGCAAGACAAGCCCATTAACTTACCTAGCCTAGAAATGTTGGTTGTCATCAATGAGTCCTTCTCTGTGGTCCATATTGTCTCCTGGGAACCTATGAGTGGGGGACATATATTCTGGGTAACAGGCACATTGTTTTGTTGTTGTTGTTTGTTTGTTTGTTTTTGTTTTTGCTTTGCTTTATTTATTTATTTAGTTAGTTAGTTATTTAGTTTTGTTTTTAGAGACAGGATTTCTCTGTGAAATAGTCCTGGCTGTCCTGGAACTTGCTTTGTAGAGCAGGCTGGCCTTGAACTCACAGAGATCTGCCTGCCTCTGCCTCCCAAGCGCTGGGATTAAAAGTGTTCGGACAGGCACATTGTTAAAGTCATTGCCTTTTGTCACTAAAATGCTCTTGGAATTCCTCCCCCAGTCCAGAAGGCTGTGGCAATGCATGGCACAGGAGAGAAGCTTGAGTTACATCCCTCCTCATGGACTCGTGGAGAACTTTATCTCCCAGCCATGAATGGCGTGATGGCAGCTGTCTGTAGACAGCTGTTGTGAGATCTGGAAATGAGATCTTAAATCTCCGGTGCAAGGGCGGCAGTTAGGCGTCTGCCTGACCCAGACAGAGTGGCCTGACATTAGCTCATCACACGGTAGATGCTTGTAATGAGAATCAATACTTCCTGCTAGGCATGGTGGAGCGCTCTGGTAAACCTAAAACTCAGGAGCTGAGGCAGGAGGATTATTGCAAGTTTGAGGCCCATCTATGCTTCATGGTGGGTTTCTTTTTTTTTTTTTTTTTTTTTTCTTTTTTTTTTTTTTTTTTTTTTTTTTTTTTTTTTTTTTTTGGTTTTTCGAGACAGGGTTTCTCTGCAGCTTTTTTAGAGCCTGTCCTGGAACTAGCTCTTGTAGACCAGGCTGGCCTCGAACTCACAGAGATCCGCCTGCCTCTGCCTCCCGAGTGCTGGGATTAAAAGCATGCGCCACCACCGCCCGGCTCCATGGTGGGTTTCTTGCCAGCTTGCTTGTACAGTGTGAGACTGTCTCAATCAATCAACCAACCAACCAACCAACCAACCAATCAATCAATACCTGCGAAACTATTGAGCAAGGGAAATGGATGGCTCGGTGAGTAAAGTGATCGCTGTGCCAGCGCGAGGACTTGAGCTGGAATCCCCAGCACTCGTGGAGAAGCCAAGCACAGTGGTAGGTATCTATGACCCCTGTGCTTGGAGGCAGAAACAAGAAGATCCTGGGGAGGTGCTGTCCAGCCAGGCTAGCAAATCCATATGGCTTCAGGATCGAGAGACCCTATCTCAAAAAAAATAATGTGAAGAAGCAATTGCTAAAGACACGCTGAGGCCACCTCTGCCCCCGCACAGATGCAGGCGTGCATGCATACGTGTGTACATGAGCGCACACCCCCAAACAACAAAAAAGCAGGAAAGAAAGTTTCCTTTGTGAACAAGCGACACATCCAGGGCCTCCCAGAGTTTCTTCAGGTGGCACGCAGCATCGTTGGGGGCATCTCCAGTGTGTCTGTCCAGAAGCACCTGCCCTCTGGCACGATTGCTGTGT
Organism: Arvicola amphibius; assembly: GCF_903992535.2. Classification (NCBI taxonomy): domain Eukaryota; kingdom Metazoa; phylum Chordata; class Mammalia; order Rodentia; family Cricetidae; genus Arvicola; species Arvicola amphibius. The sequence continues at coordinate 13,740,975 of NC_052050.1, read as the reverse complement.
GTCCCTGCCTCATCCCATCTCTACGCAGAGCAGCCAGCGTGCTTAGACACCACAGCCCATCTCTGCCCCTGCTGGATTTCATGCCAGCCTGGAAGAGAGTTGGCTGCCTAGACAGACTGACAGTTTAGATGCTCCAGGTCACTTGAAATTCCAAGAGCAATAATAGTCTTGGGTTTTGTTTCTGAAGGGAGTGCTGTCACTTAGCGGGTAGTACTGCCCCATAACCGCAGTGGCTCCTGCGGTGTCTGTGCATGGACCTGGGACCACATAGTGATTCTGTGGGTAGGAGAGGTGACACACCTGTAACACCATCTTGTGTCACCCAGGTGCGACTGTTCCCTGGCCAGCCACTCCGGATTCCTCTTGTCCCCGAAGTTGGGGTGCCAATGGAACTTGATCAGCTCAGCATTCAGGTCCCTCCCTCATCATGAGAAAGGCGCTGGTAGCCCCATTTACCAGATGCTACTGCTGGGGTTTCCAGAGGGCAATTAAGTAGTTGATTTTCAGTCAAGACTAAGAAATAAAAATTCAAGGATTCCAGTCTAGGAGTCTCCAAGATACACATTCTTCCTAGAGTACAACACTTTTCAGCCCTAGATGCCTTGGACAATGGCTTGGGAGATTTTAGAAATATACGGCCCACTCTCTGGTGTTCTGGTTTGTCTGGAAGAGGGCCTGGCATCGTATATTTGAAAGCTTCCAAGTGATTAGTAATGAAAATCTTGGAGAACCAGGGCATAGTGCCATGGTGCCTTTGGGGCCAGGTTCTCGGAGAAAGTGTTTAGCTTTCAACTAAGTCTATCATGGGTATGCACAGTCTGTCTCCGTCTCTGGGTAATTGGCGGGGACTAGAATGCTGGGGGCTCTCAGAATTAACTTGATTAGCTGAGTCTTCAGGCAAGCATCAGGGGTATCTGTCAGGCTAGGGGAGAACTGGAAGGCTCTCCTTTATCCCGGCTACATAGCTGACTCGTGAGTGGAGCATGCTTTCCTACTACTGTTTGTATGTCTGCCCCTACCTTGCATGCAGGGAAGGCTCTTGGGCATAGGAGAGCCTGGGGCTGCAGACCCAGTTAGCATGTTCTTTACCAATCTTCCCCCCCTAGGATTGTCACCAGAGACCCTGGGAGCGGATCATTGGGAACTCAGTCACTGCCCCGGTGGTTTTCCTGGGAGAGTGGGGGGCTTTTATATGGAAGTAGTGAGGGATGGGTGAGTGATGGGGGATTTCAGCCAATCACGTGTTGTATAAGGTGTGTGTCCCCCCCCCACCCAGGGCCTCAAATAGCCTATAAAACCATCTGTGTGCGCTTGTTTTTCCTCTCTTTGGTTTCCTGCATTCCTGAATCGCTGGAACCATGGCTTTTGTAAGTTCCCCTTCTTTTCTTTATTAAAGCTGAATATTTTATATTAAAGCTAGTCTGGTTAATTCTAACTGCCTATCGACCACGCCCCTTTAGGTGAGGGTGCTCCAAATGTCCCGAGTCCCTGCTGGCACATGGTGTTAGGACTGTGGGCCGTCAGGTACCAGACAGTCTGTCCTCTTGAGTTGCCCCAGTGCCCACTACCACAGCATCCCAGAGCCGGGGAACCCACACTGAGGCCATGGGGCCACCAGCCTGCCCTTTCCCCCTGTTCTGCCTCGGCCAGTCCTCAGCAAAGGCCCCAGTGCATTTGCCAAGAGAGGCAGCTGCTGCTTTGGGGAAAATACCTTCTGGAGTTTGTTGTCTGAACCCTCCCAGCTGACGCCCACGGGGGAGAAGACGTGCCAGGATAAATGGGAAATCTCTTCATAAATATTTGAAGGGAAAAAAAAGGGCAAAAAGGAAACGGGAAAAAAAGGACAAAACCCCTAAGTCCCAGTGTTGGGGAACTGCATAGCAATTGCTCCGAACAGATGGAGGAAGCCAGTTGCAATGTTCATCATTCCATAGAGCCATTTAGGCAAGAGCTCCTTTCTTGATCCTCACTGGGAGTCCTGATGCTCCATGCTTGCTTCCTGGGGCTGTGGGTACCTGGACTGATCTGTTTACTCCTGTGGACCTCCAGAAGTAGTAACAGACCTGCCAGACCCCAGTGATAGGAGCTACGGGAGTGAGCATAGATGAAGAGCTGACGAGTGGGGGAGGGGCTGCTCTTTCTCTAGTCACATTGAAAACTTGCTTCTTCAACTCAACTGCCTTGGGATAGCATGACAAGTAGAGCAGAGAGAAAAGTGGCTTTTAGGGGAGCCCTGGGGGATAAGCAGAGAGGCCCCAGGGGACTGAAGAACTAGCAAGATGGTGTTAAAAAAAAGACAGCAGTATGCCCTAGGTCAGATGTCTGGGTAGGGTAGAACCTCTCTTGCTCAAGAGTTTGTCTAAAGAAAGGTGAGGGAACCATAATGCTGGGGTGTCAGGTACCCCAGTGAGAGGGAGGTCTCATTGTCAAAGAAACCAAACACCCACAGTGAGTGCCTTGGCCTTACCTGTTTGTGTTGGAAGGTGTGTGACACCCATGGGCATTCCTGGAAACCTAGCTGGCGTCCTTGCCTGGTGAGTTCTCACCTTTTGGCCCCTCACACGTTCTGACTTGTCCTCCTGCCATGTCACTTACCTGGTCCCTACCCACCTTGGGGTCAGGACATGCAGACTCTCTGTGGGACGGAGACAGTGGTCAGAGACTGGGACTGGGGCAGCATCTGTGGGAGTCAGACTCCTGTGGACATCGGCCTTGGGTAGGGACAAGCTGTATTCCTAAGTCTTGCAGGTGTGAGCTCTGTAGACAGTCACCTTTGCCTTGGGACTTCTTTTGCCCAAGTCATAATCAGGCTTCACTCCATGTCTTCAGCAGCTCCTAGCAGATCCTGTCTGGGATTGGTGCTCTCAAGATGGAGGGGAACTCAGCACTGACTGGCAGCATAGAGAGGAGTCTGCCTTAGAGCTGAGGTGTGTGTACAGTGTCTGTCTCCAGCACCAGTGTTGTAGGTCACGTTGACCTTGGCCAATGTGTGTTTTAATCATCATCTTTCATGGTTTTCCTCTTCCAGAAGGTTGGAAACCATCATCGCTTCTGGAAGATGCGGGGATGACCACGCAGGAGTTCCTGGAGGAATGGAGGACCTGGGGGCTGTACAAGGAGTCTCAGCTGGGAGATGGTACCTTGGCTCTTCTTCATCTTGGGAGGAAGACACAGAGGCAGCTCTGGTTATAGGACTAGATCCATGTTCACCTTTGGAATGCTCCACCTGCTTCTCAGTGTGGCTCCCCTCTTCTCCAGCGTATCCATCATGAGTTCTGCCCAGACCCCCTCACTGTGGAGTTACAGCTGATGTAAAAACTGGTGACATAAACACCCTGCAGAAGACTGGGCAGAAAGCCAGAATTTATTTTCTGAATTACTCTTGGTTCTTCTCTTGACCAACGAGCCTTCCTGGAACTTGAAAATGCCTCACTCTGGGTTATGCCCCCTGTGATTAGGGGATTGTGGGATTCAGTCCAATCATCCTCTCAATTGTTGGGTTGACTTTCTTGAAACATAAGCCCATGTCCAAACTCCAGAATTTGCAAATGTGAGCTCATTTATGGGAAAAAAGATCTTTACAGATAGAAACGAATTTAGGATCTTGAGGTCATCCCAGACCAGGGGAGGCCTGAGGTCCAAGAATAAGCATCCTTATAAAAAGGAAGGCTGGGGAGGTAGCGTGAGTCCATGGTGGGTGGGTCATGCCTGTAATCCTAGCCCTGGGAATGTTGAGATGGGCAGATCCTGGGGACTGGCTGGCTGGACAGGGTGGCTTGATCACTGAGTCCCCTGAGAGCCTGAGAGTGTGTGTGTGTGTGTATGTATGGTGTTGAGGCAGGCTTGAAATCTCAGCACTGGGGGAGGACAGCAGACACGGGAGGCTCTTGGCAGTTCACTCTTCAGCCAATCTAGTTGACTTGATGAACTCTATGTCCCATGATTCCCTGGCCAGCTGCCAATGTGGGAAGTCATCCCTGGGGAGGCTACCCATGTGACAGGGAGTATAGCTTCCTGGGCCTGGCGCCTCAGGACTTGGTTGGCCCTGGAGAGGCCAGCCATGTGAGAGGGGACACAGCTTCACCAAACTGGTACCCCAGGAACTGAGCACATGTGATCCCCGCCTCTCATGGATCTTCCCATTCAGTTAGAAGTGGGTGGACCTGACTGTGTGACACTAGAGAGGCATCTAAGGACTCAGGCCACACAGTCTCTCTCTTCTTTGCAAGCTGACTCCTCTTTCAATTCCATCAGCCATCAGCTCATTGCTCAGGCCACATACCCGTCAGTCACCTCTACATTCCCACCGCCAACCTCCCCCTGACTCTTCCACTCTCCCAGGTAGGGTATATTTAGAAGCTTTCTGTGTCCCCTGCTCTGAAGTCTCACCTGCCTAGGCCAATATCATCTGTCCTGTGGATGACAAAAAGACCCTCAAGCTAATTTGCCTCCTAGTTCATTCTGGCTCTTCAGTGTCCCTGTCCCTCCACAGGCTAGGGAATCTCAGTAGTGAAGCTCAGCTGTGATCCCATTGGAGCTTTCCATGTGCTCAGCATCAGCACCGATGCCTACCCAGGCCCCTTGTCCTGCCCCAATGCCCACCCCGGTCATTTGTTCTGCCCCATGCCTACCCTGGAAACTTGTTCTGCCCCATGCTCAGTTTCTCCTCCCTAAGAATCCACCTTCCTCTCTTACCAGTCACCTTTCCTTCCTCTAAACCACCCAACTTTGAGCTTTTACAACTAAGAGAGTCACAGTGTGGCTCTGGGCACATCTATAAAGTTCTTCCTGTACTCTTTATTTCAACGCCACCTCAGAGAGACTTGCCAAATTTCCCACTCTGGTTAATGATTTTAGTTGTTTTCGAGTCTCTTTCTTTTGCTCTTTCTTTAAAAAACAGGCTCCCATTATATACTTTTGGCTGGCCTGGAACTCAGTATTTGGATGAGGCTGGCCCTGATCTCATAGAAAGCTGTCTGTCTCTATCTTCCCAATGATGGTACTAAAGGCATGTACCACCATGCCTGACTCCTTCCTTTTCCTTGTCCCAAGACATAATATAAGGACTTCTGTCTGTTTATAATGCTGGGGATAGAACCCAGGACCTGTGCATATGAGGTAAGGCCCCTCTGCCATGGGGCCTCAGCCCTAGCCCATGGCCAACCTGTTTGACATCTATCTTCCTACTTCAAGCAGGTGGGGGCCATATTAGCTCCCAGTCCCCCACCCAACCCACAGGGCCTCGGATATAGAAATGCTTGACAAATGTTTGCTGGAAATTGTAAATGAAGATATTTCCTGAGCTATATGAAGTCAGTAAAGAAGAAAAAAACCAATAGTTGTATGGTGAGCTTCCCGGCTCCCCAGACCTTACAAGTTTAATATTGCATGGGTCACAGGCTTGGCAATGTAATTACTTTGGTTTCCTCTCTCCTCTAAAAGTCATGTTCTTAAAGTTGATTCCTTCCCTTGAGTAAATATGTATAGTCACCCTCAGGGTTGGAGGAGGGGGAGGGGCCACAGACGTCATACAAGGTGAGCAGGTTCCCACATGGGGATTCTTAGGGAGGAGAAACTGAGTTCCTGAGAAAAGTGGTTAAAATGCACTCTCAGAAGAAATGGGTTGCTGTAGCAACCACCCTTGTTCTCCCCCAGAAGAAAAACAGAAGGAAGAAGAGGGCAGAAAGTCAGCTGACTCTGTCCTAAGCGATAAAAACGTAGGACAGGGCTGCAGAATGTCCCCTTACCAGGGCACTTTGCTTGCTCGTCGGGGCAGTGGACACTTACCTGACCTGGTTAGTCTTTTCCATGCTTTTGGGCTAACTTGCATAGGTGGTGGAGGGTTTAAGGCTGCTGGACAATGCATCTTGTATCTTTCCAAAGTCATATGCCAGCTTCCCCCAATAAAGGTTCCCAGCAACTTGGTCTTTAGGAAGACCCTATGATGGGTCCTTGACTCAAGAGGGCTTGCGTCTTACCAAACCTGCAGGCAATGCAGATTTGTACCTATAAATGACTTCCTAGAGGGGAAGCCACCCACTTGTGCTAAGAGAGTTCACCAAAGGTATCAGAGTGGGGAGCTGACTCTCCAAGGTGGCTTTCCAATGGGCAATCAGAGCTGCGGCGGCACAGCCACCAGGAAATCCGTGTATGTGGGAGGAGGGTGGTAGTGGGGCCCCCGTATGGCTGAGGGACACGGTGAACATGACACCCACCCCAGCTCATCTGCCCCATCTCCTCGCAGCTGACTTGTCGAGGGCTACTTTTCATGATGGCAAGAAGGTCCCTAACCTTTGTAGGTTCCCTTTAGTCTTTCATGTCTGCAGGATGCATGTGTTGAACCCTCTCTGTGGTGGACAGAATAACGGGCCTCCACGGATGCTTACAACCTAACCCTAGAGTCCATGATGGTTGAGCCGCTTGATCAAGGGACGTGAATAAGGCAGACGGAGACTGCTACTCAGCCCATTTGGCTAGCTCGTGTCAGGGGTCGACTCGATTAGCTCAGTTCAGCCCTCACTCTGGTACCCTTGGTGAACTTCTTATGAGTATGAATGCTTTGTTTTCCTGCATATATGTGTCCTCTGTGCATGCCTGGTACTGGAGGGGACCAGAAGAAGGCACCAAATCCCTTGAGACTGGAGTTCCAGGCAGCTGTGTGCCACCACATTGGTGCTGTGAGCCAGGAGCAGAAAGTGCTCTGAACCCCTGGCCCTTCTCTCCGGCTCTTCAGTGATTCCTTTCTAATAAATCATAAGCCTGTTTCTACGAGTCTTGTGAGACACTAGAAAATCTGGATGTGGGAGCCCCAAATTACACCACAGGCCAGGGGCACAGGCCAGACAACCTTGGACTTTCAACTGACACAGGAAGTGGTGAGCGTTCTCGGAGATGGGCCCCTCCTGCATAGGATCTGAGGCTAACCATAGGCAAACAGGGTCACAATTGAATGCACTGGGGATACCCAGCTGCAGAATTCCAGGGTTGCTGGCAGAGCGATCCCCGACATAGCTCTTGGTGACCACAGGTCTCAGAGGTCCCTGATGCTCTGAGACTGGGAGAAACTGGGTTGCTTATAACTGTTTTCTCGATTGGACACAGAGGGTTAGCTTGTAGAAGGAGTGTCTGGAAAATGATGTGGGGTGTGTGCCCTGAGGCCCGGTGTGTAGCCGAGAGGTGTGGGGTTGGAAAGGCAATCTCACGGGGGAGCAGCCTTCGGGTGCCATAGTCTGGCTTCGGCTTGGCTGACCTGCTGGAATCTCACCCAGAGCCACAGGGAGCCCCTGCAGGGTTTCCAGCTAGGGACTGATGTGTTTTGATGAGCCTGACTGGAAATGTCAGCCAGAAGTTGAACATGTCAAAGATGGTGGGGCCCAGTGAATTAATAAAGGTTTACTGAGGCTTTGGTCTGAGAGGGGTCAGCTTGCTGGGGAGAGATGGGGGGCACACACTTGGCCCTGTCTCTTAAAGGTCCATTCTTCACCTCCTCCTGGCTCCTCATGCTGGTCTGGTTCTCCTAGGTAGTGCCTGGCCTGCTTCAGAGAAATTGCCAGAACCCTACAGACTGATCCTGCTGCCTCCGTCCTGTGTCCTTTCCTCTTCCTTAAGGGATGGGCACTAGGAGAAGGTGGAGGGAAGACGAAGCTGTGGTCACAGATGGGAGCGCTGGGCCTGTCATCCTTTCGTAAATTAAATGTAAGCTGTAAAAATTGATTATTTAATGGATAATTGGCATTATTTTCTAGTGGGAAAAGGGGCCGTGAGTGCTGTGATGGATTGCTGAGGCTGAGTGACGAGAGGCGATTAATTAATTTCTGGACATCAGCTGTGAAACCAAACTTTGCCTCAGGCCATGCCATGTGGTTGCCATGCTGTGTGGCCTGGCTTCTGGTGCTGGGATCTATCCACAGAATGGTAGGTGAGTGGGACTTCAGCGGGGAACCAGAGTCTGCACTGTGGTCAGGGAGGTGTTTAGTGAAGACACTTAAGGACCTCCTATTCCTGCCAGCCCTCCTGAGCAAGTTCCACCGTCCTCTCTAGCTCTGGGTGTTGTCTTGTTCCCCCCATCCCAGTAGTCACAGTGACAATCACATTTTATTTACAGCATTCTCCTCTGTGCACTCTGAGACACGCTGTCCCTCAGTGCCTGCAAGAATCCAACTTCCCGCTGCACAGACAGGAAGCCTGAGGGCCAAGGGCATCTAACAGGTTCCCGTGCATCCGTGAGTGGCCAGTCAGGATTAATCCCAGGCCTGGGAACTGAGGAGACAGCTTCATTGGCAAAGTGTTTGTAGTGCAAATATGAGAACTCTATCTAGTTCAAGCCCATAAAGAAAAAAGTCAGGCAATGGTGGCACTCATTGTAATCCCAATGCTGGGAAAGCAGGAATAGTCAGAGCCCTGGAGTTTACTGACCTGCGCCAGCCTAGCCTATTTGGGGGAAGTGATCTAAGCTAGTAAGAGCCTCTGTCTCAAAAATAAAATAAAATTTAATTTAAGAAAGCACAACACCTAGCCAGGCAGTGGTAGTTCACACCCTTAATCCCAGTACTTGGGAGGCAGAGGCAGGCAGATCTCTGTGAGTTTGAGGCCAGCCTGGTCTGTAAAGTGAGTTCCAGGACAGCTAGGACTGTTTCACAAGAAACCCTGTCTCGGAAAGCTAATAATAATTAAAAAAGACAACACTGTAGGTATGACATCTTAAGTATGACACAGTTTCGGTATGAACACACATGTTCACTGACCTGTACACACTCACACACACACACACACACACACACACACACATATACATATGGGTACAAACATGTACAACCACAGACACAAAACAAACCCATGGAGAACCCTTCATTCCCATCTATCACAGACCATCCAGGCTCTGCCCTGCAGTTCCCAAGGCTCTCCTCTGACAAGTCCTGGATGGGGTTGGACCAACTAGTGGGGGCTTGTTTCTAGCTTGGTTTGGCTGTTTTCAGAGGCAGCATTTCCCAGTTACCTTCAGAGTGTCATATCTCCCAATCACACTGCCTTCACGCATATGATGAGAAACAGTACTACAAACAGACAAGACAACTGGCTGAGTTCTGGCTCTGGATCCCGTCTGTCCCCAACAGACCTCCTCTATTGTCTCTACCTGGTACACACACACACACACACACACACACACACACACACTTCCATCCTCAATGCCAGGCCAGCGAAGCACAAATGTCCTTGTACCAGAAGCCCAGACCTGCCCTTGTCCCAGCTGTAAACACAGCGAGAGCCACTTATTGGACTCTGAGCTAAACTCGGAGTCAAAGCCCCTGTGTGCTCCCAAGAGCATCAAGCAAATAGGGGACAATTCTATATGATTTATGTACATTTAACCAGGGAACTCCGGAGAAGGTCATGATCTGGTCTAGGGAGCCGAGGACGCTTCCCAGAGTAGCAGCATTTACTAAAACTCTCTAATGGTGATAAGAAGCATGAGGGGGCCTTCTGGGCTAAGGGCATACTGCATCCATGCAGCCACCAGCTTTGGGAGTAGGAAGGCACAGATGAGAACCTTGTCTATGGCTATGGAGTGGTGGGAGGGGGACAGCTAGTTCCGACCAGAAAGAACTAAGGATTTAAGTAGCAAGGGTGCCCCCATCCTTTCTTGGAAATCGGTGTATGCCATGGAAGTGATTTGAAAACAAGGGATGGGGGCTGGGGGTGTAACACAGCTGAGTTTCCTTAGCATGCCGGGCATGCAGATGCTGGGTGTGGTAGCCCAGGCTCATAATTCTAGCACTTAGGAAATAGACGCAGAAGTATTAGGAGTTCAAGGTCATTCTCAGTTGCTAGTAGGTTCTTCAAGACTAGCCTGGGGTACGTGAGACCCTCTCTTAAAAAAAAAAACTGTCAAGAGCAGAGAACTGAGGGATGCAGCTGGCTCTTTCCGGGAAGCGTGGTTGTGTGAAGAGAAGCTCCAGCGACCTCTGAGGGGACGCTGGGCATGAGGGCCGGAGGAAGTGCTGCTGGGCCCAGAGCAGAGGCTGGGAGGGAGGCAGCTATGGGAGCTTTTTTCTGACTTAGGCTTCCACGATAGCCAAACTAGAGAGGAGGGAGATAAGACAGAAGCAACCTACTCGCCAGGTGGTGGTGGTGCAGGCCTTTAATTCCAGCACTCAGGAGGCAGAGGCAGGTGGATCTCTGTGAGTTTGAGGCCAGCCTGGCCTACAGAGCGAGTTCCAGGATAGGCTCCAAAGCTACAGAGAAATCATGTCTTGAAAAACCAAAGAAAGAAAGAAAGAAAGAAAGAAGCAACTTACACCCCAGTGCCTATCATCATTCCTGTGTCTTTTGCAATCAACCATGACCCTTTATGGCTGTGTCCCTTGGAACTGAGCAAACCACAGCTTCCTGACATTGGTGTGAGACTTGGTCCCTGTGACTGGCACTCGGGAAGCTGGCATCTAATTAACTGGACACATCAGCCAAGGAGCTGCTGCTTCCAGAATGAAGGCTGAACTCATATGAACTCCCCAGCTGTGGTAGAGAAGGACCCTACTACAGCAGTCCCAAGGCAAGAGTGGAGGCGGCCGTGGCGGAGAGCAAGGGCCAGCCCTGGAGTTGCTAGCTGGGCCTTTGATGGGCCTCCTCAAAGGGATGAGAGTCTTGAAATAGGGGAGCATAGCCACTTGTAAGAGGACAGATTCTGCCTCCCCCACCCTGCCTCTTACAGTGGGGGGTGACAATTATGGATGTTCTGCAAGCAGTGATCCTCTGAAGAGAGCTGATTGTCTTCAATTTTCATTTTACTGGGCCCCATAATTCTTTATTACCCTTTGCTTTACGACCTGGGAGGCTTGGGCTCTGAGCTGCCATGTAACAGGCAGGCCGTGTAATTCACACGACAATCATTCATTTGCCAGCAGGATGAACAGTGCCTTGTGTCATGAAGGGGATGTTCAGACTCTCATCTTGTCACTCCCCTGTCCCCATCCAAGACAGGTGTGTCAATCTCAGAGCTGTAGCAAGCCTGTCCCCAACTCTCCTGTCCCCTCTGAGAAGACTGACGGAGACGGGAATCCTCAAAGGAGGCTCAGAGATAAATCCAAAGTCAAGGCCACCTTCCCTCCTGTGTTCCAGAACAAATGGGATGGTTGGGGAGAGTAGCCATGCTTCAAGATGGTTCCCTGGTGGCCAATGGCTTGACAAGAAAGAGTGTAATCAGGAGAAGCAACCCGGCTACAGTTCCATGTGGGCAGGGTGCTCTCCACCCCTAAGCTGGCTGGGCAGAGTTCCAGGAAGCCAGGGCGCTGGGCGGCTTTTCAAAGACTTGGGTCATCGCTGCTCTCTCCTTTCTGCAAAGATACAGAGGAGAACGCCAAGGCCTCCGGCAGCTGCCTCCCCGAGTTCCCAAATGCATGGCCTCATTCATTCACTCACTCATCCCCTCTCTTACTCTGCACGCATTTATCACGTCCTCGCAGCGGTGTGGCAGGCACCGGGGACATCGAGATGAATAACACTCGCAAGGCTGTTGTCAAGGAACTGGCTCCCTGGGAAGGGAGGAAACCAAATGCAAGCTTGGAAGAGAGCAACAGAGCTCAGAGAGGCAGCTAGGAAAGGGGCAGGTAGAGGGGAGGTGAATGAAGGGGGCTAGAGAAGGCAGGCCAGGTGTGTGTGTGTGTGTGTGTGTGTCTGTGTGTGTCTGTGCACGTGTGCGTGCGCTCATCTGTGGGGGTGGGACAGACACGCAGAGGATTTTGAGAATCATTAACAGCCTGCATGGCTGGAGAGATCAAGGGGAGGAAAGGCTGGGTCTGGTGAGTCAGCTCACGAGGCTGGCAGCCTAGCTAAGCAATTTAGATTTTATTTTGGAAGCACTAGGGAGCCAAGGCAAACCTGCAGCCCCAAAGAGACACCGGCTAAAGTGTGATGTTTGCATTTTAGCAAGATGCCCCCCACCACACACTTGCAATGGAGAGGGGTTTAGGAGGTGAGTGAGAATTGGTTAGGGATGGATAATAGCCTGACCTACAAAGTGGGCAGAGATCATGGGGTGCAGGGGAGAAGACCGAAAGGAGATCTCTGGGTTTCAGTGACTGACCGATGGGCAAGAAGGGGTCTGAGGAGAGATTTTTGCCCATGAAATCCTGCACTGGCTAGTTTTAAGTGAACTTGACAGGAGCTATAAGGTTTGAGAAGGGCGGGGGGGGGGGGGGGGGGGAAACCACAGTTGTGAAAATTCCTCCATAAGATTAGGCTGTAGGCAAGCCTGTAGGGCATTTCCTTAATTAGTGATTGATGGCGGGGGGGAGGAGCCAGTTTATTGTGGGTGGTTCTGGGTTCTACAGGAAAGCTGGCTGAGCAAGCCATGAGGAGCAAGTCAGTAAGCAGTATCCCTCCATGGCTTCCGTATTGGCTCCTACCTCTGGGTTCCTGCCCTGTTTGAGTTCCAGTCTTGACTTCCTTCAGTGATGAACAGTGGTATGGAAGTATAAGCCAAATAAACCCTTCCTTCCCCAAGCTGCTTTTGGTCATGGCGTTTCATCCCAGCTGTAGATAAGTAAGACAGACCCTGACATGGGCACCAGATAGGGTGGTGCTGCCTCGCCTGCATCTGGGCACTTCCAGCCCTGGTGCTAGCGGTAACTGGAGCTATGGAAGCATCGGACTGTTTCAGACTCTAGAAAGTCTAGAGCTGGCTTAAGAATCTCAGGAGTGTCATTGAGACCTAAGACCTGTTTTTCACTGTGCTCAACCATCCAAGGAGGCCTGGCTCTTACCTCTGGGTTGCAAGATGGCTGCTGTAGCATTAGTCATTTTCCTGTGGCATAAACCTGGGGTGGCTATGCTTGTGATCCCAGCACTTGGGAAGTGGAGGCAGGAGGATTAGGAAAGCCACCCTCAAGTACACAGCAGGTTCAAAGCCAAGCTGGGTTACACGAGACTGAGGGTCAGTGTTTCTGGAATCTGGTCACGTCACCCCAGGTGGTGGATGGTTTCTTAGCCCCCAGCCATGTCCTCCATCCTTGTGAGAAATAGCACCCATTCAGCCCTTAGAGAACCTGCCATCCTGGTCATAGCTTGTGGGACACCTGGCCAGAATGCCACGGCCTCTAGAGTGCACCAGCGAGGAAGGCTCAGGAACATACCCACAAGTTATGAGACCTCAAAGCCCCGCAGAGACGTATTCTGATACTCGCCATCCCTCCCACAGGTCCTCGGTCTATGCCCTCAGTGTCCCCTTTCTGCTTTCTCCGCCATAATACCTCACTGGTATATTGACTCAGCTGTGCAAGCCTCACTGGAAGCCTCTTTGCTCTCTCCGGAAGTCACGTGGTGGTTCAGGCTCCCATGTGAGTGGGTCTCTGTGGGTCTACAAATCCCTTTTCTCACCTGACGCAAGAAATGAGTGATCACTCTTTATCTTAGGCCCAGCTCTGCAGTCTTATATAGGAGGGTGCTTCCTTCAAGCTTGGGTGTTACTCTAGTAAGAGACAAGTGTGTGTGCACATGTGTGTGTGTGTGTGTGTGTGTGCGCGCGCGTGCGTGAGGGCATGCAGAGGCCAGAGGTTGACGTCGGGTATCTTTCTCTATTGCTCTCCACCTTACTTTTTGAGGCAGGGTCTCTCGCTGAGCCTGGAGCTCACCAACTTGACTAGACTGGCTAGCCCACACGTTCCAGGGATCATCTTGCCTCTGCCCCTCCGATGTTAGGATTATAGATGTGTGCCATTACACTTGGGGCAAACCTGGCATTGAACATCACGGGACAATGCATTGTCTTCCGAGTGCCATTGACAGTCTGCACAAAAACTCTTTGGTTCCTTCCAAAGACAGAGCCAAGCTGCTGGCACTCTCAGCTTCCCCTGTGTGGAGGTGCAGGAAGGCTTTTCGGTGCTTTTCCACATAGTCATCCACTCGCCAATATGGAGGGAGAGAGATGATAAGGTGTGTACTAATGCTTGAGACAGGGCTTACCTCTGTGGGCACCAAGCAGAGCAGATGGCGTTAAATACACAATGACAAGCAGGGGTGAGGAGCATCCTACCACATAGCAGCAGCTGGGCAGACCTGGGGCAAGGCAGGCTGCCCCAAAGAGGGAGAATTCTGGGAGACAGCAGTGTGATTTCGGGTTAATCAGGGCACATCAGAGAGAGAACTACACAGGCCAATGTGGGTCACCTGCTGAACCCAACAAAGACCACAGTGAAGACCAGCTTTAAAGAGGAAGAGAGGTGAGAACCTTTATATTCAGTATCCTCTCTCCCTTCTTCCTCTCCGCCCTCCCCCCACCATGTGGTGCTCCTGCATCAGCTGCAGGTATCAGAATCCCAAAATGCTCAGATTCATTATATAAAATACAGTTGCATTTGCATGGAGCCCACGCGCAGCCTCCTTGCACTTTAAATTGCTTCTAGATTATGCATAATACCTAATGCTATGTAAATACTTGTTATAGTGCATTGTTTGGGGAATAATAACAAGGAAAAAGTCTGTGCATATTCTGTATAGATGGAATTTTTTTTTACCCAAATATTTTCCATCTGCAATTGGTTGAACCCACCTGCACTGAACCTGACTGTAATTCAATAATTGGCTGACACCTACTGTGCTCATGGTGCAGAGAGAGGGAGAGCTGGAGGCCGGCCAGGCTTGGAGGAGGGGCTTGCGAATCAGGTGGAGTGCTTCCAACCTGGTGTATCCCTAACAAAGGTGAAGATCGTAAATTTTATAATATATGTTTTAACACGACTTTTTTAAAAAAATCAAATGTGCAACGGTTCATATTGTCAACTTGACAGTCTTCTAGAATCACCTAGAAGACACACTTCTGGGCATATCTGGTGGAGTTTCTAGATTGTATCAACTGTGGTAGGAAGACTTGCCCTAAACATGGGTGGTGCCACTCTGTGGGACGGGACCTTCCACTGACAAGAAGGCAGACCCAGGAGCCTTCATCTCTCTCTGCATCCTGGGTGCTGAGGTGATGAGGACAGCTCCCTCGAGTTCCGGCTGCCTCACCGTCTCTACCTGGGCCGACTGTGCCTTCAAACTGTGAGCCAGAACACACCCAGCTTTCTCAAAGTATTTTGCTACAGCAATGAGGAAAGCAACACACAGTGTCCACAAAAGATGACAGGAAGACAGTAATATAACCTCCTATGTCAATTTTTCTTTCCTCCCCCACCACTTTTTACCTTTTCTCTCCATCCCTCTCTTCTCTCCCCATCCCTCCTTCTTCTTTGCCATTCTAGGAATGGTATCAGGATTTTGTGTGTGTGTTGGCAAGAACTCTAGCACTGAACTACACCCCCCAATCTATAGATCCTGTTTTTTTTTTAATTTTAAGATTTATTTATTTTATGTATACGAGTGCTCTATCTGCATGTATGTCTTTATGGCAGAAGAGGGCTTCAGATCCCACTATAGATGGTCGTGAGCCACCATGTGGTTGCTGGGAATCAGGTCCTCTGGAAGAGCAGCCAGTGCTCTTAACCTCTGAGCCATCTCTCCAGCCCTATAAATCCTGTTTTTAAGAGAGGCACCTGTGCAAAGCCAGCCTCAATCTTCCTGAGTCCAGCCTCCTGTTTTAGCCCCTACAGGTCCTCCCACCAACACAAACTTCGGCTCCTCACACAAGTGGAGTTCAGCCAGCAGGTGACTGCCCCCCCCCCGTGGGTGGAAAGCAGCCCCCATGCCACTGTGCTTGGAATTGTTGTCTGTCTCTGAGAGTTCCAGCTCCGAACAGCTGCATCCGCTCCTCAATTCCAGGCCAGCTGGTAGTGAGCTGGGGAGAGATACCGTTGACAAACACATTAGCGTCTTCCTATCTGCTAATTAGTTTTTGTGAAAAATTATTTATCTGTTTATTTCCACCAGGGAGCGACTGGAGATGCAGAAATGAGGGACATGTTTTACATGAAAAGGAAACGCCTCTCCCGGTGAGGTTCAGATCATCTCTCAAGTGGGTGATAAGCAAGATATCCTGAGGCCAAGTCCAGAGGGATGACTGGAGAAACATCTAGAATCCCTGGGCATTATTTCGCTCTTGGGGATAGTGTGCCAATCTCTTTATAAAAAGTCTTTGGAATATGAACAAGGATGCAGTCATGTTCTCGCATTCCTAGGGGATGGAGAAAGACTGTGGCTTCCAGGTTTGCTCCTGACTAAGTATCCTTATGGTCTGCAAATGTTGCGTAGGATAGGGATAACTCAGGAGAAGCAGGTTCTGCAGATCAAACTCAGGAGAGCTGGATCCCTGGAGGAGGAGGCTTAGTGATGGGAGGACATGTCCAGGTGGCAGAGATTCTGTCTAGCACATGTCACCAGCTGGATCTTCTCTGCCACACTAACTTTTTTGAAGGCAGGTGTGACAGCACCTTTGATACTGTGGTCGTCATAAGCATCCAGCCTAGCTAGTGTGGGTGTGTGAGGAGGATTTGCTAAAAGAACAGAGATACTGTGATAGAACAAAAATCACTGGCCTAGAAGCTGGTGAAGATGTTGCCTTCTCTCTGGGTTGCAATACCACATCTGTGGTCTCTACGATTCCTGCTGATGGTTAAGTTGAGGGTTTCTTGTGATGGTTTGGATGAGGAGTGTCCCCCATAGGTTCACATATTTGAAGTTTGGGAACCTTCAGGAAGTAGACCCTTGCTGAGGGAAGTGAGTGTTGAGGTCTTGTAGCTTGGTCTATGCTCTCTTCCCTCTCTCTGCTTCCTGTGTGGATGAAAATGTGATCAAACAGGCTTCTGCTCCTGCTACCATGCTTACCCTGTGTTTAGTCAGGCTCACTGTCGCTGTGATGGAGCCACCATGGCCGAAGCAACTTGGGGAGGGAAGGGTTAACTTCAACTTACATTTCCGGGTATCAGTTCATCACCGAGGGAAGTCGGGACAGGAACTCAAACAGGATAGGAACCTAGAGATAGGAGCTGATGCAGAAGCCATGGAAGGGTGCTGCATTATAGGCTTGCTCCTCGTGAATTTTTCACTCTGCTTTCACCAGCCTAGGGATGACACCACCTACGATGGGTTGAGCCCTCCCCCATCAACCACTAATTAAGAAAATGCCCTACAGGCTTGCCTACAGCTGGATCTTATGGAGGCATTTTCTTTCTTGAGGCTCCCTCTTCTCAGAGGACTTTAGCTTGTAGCAAGTTGATATAAAGGCAGTCAGCACGACCGCGTCCTTGTCAGCTCGACTCACAAGCACAATCTTTCCTTTCTCATTTGTCTCCAAGATTTTGCATTAAAAACATAAATAACTCTAAAAGTCCCAGTCTTTTTTTTTTTTTTTTTTTGGTTTTTCGAGACAGGGTTTCCCTGTAGTTTCTAGAGCCTGTCCTGGAACTAGCTCTTGTAGACCAGGCTGGCCTCGAACTCAGAGATCCGCCTGCCTCTGCCTCCCGAGTGCTGGGATTAAAGGCGTGCGCCACCACCGCCCGGCTAAAAGTCCCAGTCTTTTACAGATATAAACACATAAAAACTTCGGTTCCTTTAAAATATCCTTTTCTTTAAAAATTGTTGGGCTGGGAGTTGCACAAATATTGAAGAGGTTGAGCAGAAGCAACTTCATCCCATCACCATGGGGTACTGGAACTTCTAACTAGATAGGGCTATGGGCAGGCCGGGTTCTGAGACAGTGACCCCGAAGAGAGGGACTAGGTCTTTTTTGAAGGAAAACACACAAGTAGAGGGGTTAAGGGTGATATAAGAAAGAATTTTTACAATTTGAGGTTAAGTCTTGCGTGACGGTACAGTCCAGGAATCTGTAACTTGTGATAACATTTTACAACTACTAGAACAATTTGTGACAGCAAGGTGTTTGCACACGCTTAACAGGGCCTTCGTGAAAGCTTGCTCACACAAGCCTGTGGCTATCGAAACACAGCTCAAGACCCAGCTGGGCTCTTGTTTTAATTTTTAAACAACCGTTCTTCGTGTAATTGCAGAGACTATGGACGGGGTCATGTGACAGAAGAAGTGGGGGTAGGTGGCTAATTTTTTTTTAATTACAGTGGACTCTACAAAAATCAAAAATTTCTTTTAAAATTTTGAAATTTCTCAACTGTGGGCTCCTTAAACATCAAAATTAAGTTAAATACTTTCTTACTTCAAGAGGGAAGAACCAGGACACAGTCACAGGCAGATCAAAGTAAAATCAAACTCCCAACAGTGTAAATAAAGCAATGCCCAAGGTCTGGGATCCATTTACACTCTTCCAAAGAGCTTGGGTCCCTTCTGCAGCTCCTCCCTCTGCAGGACACACAGTTTGTCTTCCAAGTTGAGGCAGGCTCCCCTTCACAGCTGCTACTGTTCTTCCTTGTGTCCCATGGTACCGACATCTCCAAAATACTGGAGTCTTCCACTGCAGCTGGGCTGCTCTTTAACCAATGGCATCTCCTAGGCACTCTTCCTGGTACCAAGTCTCAACTTCTCTGCAGGACCCCTTCAATCCTGAGCCTCTAACTGATACTGAGGCTGTACCTCCAACAATGGCTTCTTCTGGCCTTTTACAATGCCAGTCCTCAGCTGCTCTCCATGACCCCTTTGGGCCTTCAAAACCAGAACCAATGCTTATACTACCTAGTTCAGCCAACAGAGCCAAGTGCAACTTTGGTCGCCTCCGGAACACAGCTTCTGTGTCCTGACTTTCAGGAAGCATCTCCCAGAAGATGTCACCTCAGTGATGCTGGCCTCTTCTTAGTCACCACTAATTCCTCAGCTCCGGCTAGCCAGCCTCAATTGTCCCACTAAAGTAAGGGTTTTACTATAGTGGTTACGGTTTCTCGTGAGCTACAGCCAGATTTTCAGCTCCAGCTGACCAGGCACAATAGATTCTTCACACAAATTGCCCAGTAGAGTCTTTGCTTCCTGATGAAACTTTACAAGCTATGCTTCTATTGTCTGCATTGCTTTAGCATGCAGTAGTAGTTCTAACTCCTACAGAACAGACCACGGAACACTCAACACCCAAAGGCCTTTCTAGCTCCAAATTCCCAAGTTCTTCCACAACCTTCCCCAACGCGTAAACAAATTTTTCAAAATTTTGGTTTTGTCACAATAGCCTGCTCCTGTTATCATTTTGTCATTTTTAGGGTCACTGTTTCTGTGATGAAGCACCATGGCCAAAGCAGCTTGGAAGAAAGTGTTTCTATTAGTTTATGCTTCCGGGTCACAGTCCATCCCTGAGGGAGGTCAGGGCAGGAACTCCAGCAGGGCAGGGACCTGCAGGCAGGAACTGAGTCAAAAGCCATGAAAGGGTGCTGCTTACTGGTTTGCTCCCCATGACTTGCTCAGCCTGCCTTCTTACAGAACCCAAGACCACCAGCTCAGAGGTGGTACCATCCACAATGGGCTAAGCTCTTCTCTGTCAATCACTAATTAAGAAAATGCCCTACAGGCTTGCCTGCAGCTAGATTTTTATGGAGGCATTTTCTTTTCTTTCTTTCTTTTTTAAAGATCTATTTATGCTTTATCTGTATTTATTTCCTTATGGTCTATCTGCGTGCATTCCTTTATGGCAGGAGAGGGCATCAGATTCCACTATAGATGGTTGTGAGCCACCATGTGGCTCCTGGGAATTGAACTCAGGACCTCTGGAAGAGCAGCCAGTGCTCTTAACCTCTGAGCCATCTCTCCAGCCCTGGAGGCATTTCCTTAATTGAGGTTCTCTCCTCTTGGATGACAAGTTGACATAGAACTTTCCAGAACATCCTACCACTTGCCATGCTTTTCCTTCCATGATAGACTTTGTCACTCTGGACCTGTCAATCAAATAAACCCATCCTTCTCTAAGTCATTTTTCCCCCAGGGTGTTTTATTATATCATCATCATCAACAAATACAACCAATACTCTGCTCTTCCTATGTTTGGGATGTGAGGGCATCCTGACTGTGACATGCAATTTGTTGATTTTTTTGAGGGTGGATTTGACCTCAGTATGAAATGGCAGTCCTGTCTCCTGAAATCTCAGAATAGACCGTGTTTTTGAGAGCTGTCTCTCCCCTCTCCCCATCTTCTATTCCTCTCTAGGGCTGGGATTAAAGATGTGCACCACTGGGATTAAAGGTACATGTTATTGTGGCCACTGGGATTTAAGGTGTGTGTTATTGTGGCTACTGGGATTAAAGGTGTGTGTTACTATAACCTGGTCTATAAGCCTGACTAGTGGTACTGTTTTACTCTCAGATATTTAGGCAATCTTTATTTATTAAAATACAATTGAAATGCCACCACATGGATTTGACTGATTTTACTGGTAAGGCTGGTGTCCGTCCCCTTCCTCCCTCACCACTCCATGTGTATTCCTCCTGACGCTGCACGCTCCTTCCTTGACAGATAAAGACAATTTTCCCATCAAGGGTATATGAGTAGTTGTGCTCCAGATGAGCTTATAAGCTCCATATTTGGAGTTCTTCCTCATTTTGAGTCCCCCTCCACACACCCAGGGAGGAAGCAGAACTCACTCCCCCAGCCTCCCTTGCAGCTGTGATGTTGTCATGTGACCAGGACTCCGGCAATGAAAGGCAGGGAGTATCAGGCAATAGAGAGGCACCACTTGCAGGTTTCGGTGCATTAGAAAGGCATGAAGCTTTGAGGAGCAAAAGTGATGGAGTCCTGCTGGGGTCACCTGTATAAGGCACATTTGTGGTTAGAGCTGAGGTGCTTCTGTCGTGGCAGCCACGTGAAGCTCATGCTGGGAGCCCTGAGCAGAATGTGCTGCCTTCTACCAGTCTGACTCCATGATCCCTTTCAGAATCTGTGATTTGCTCTGAATTGACCTTGAGCTGTTGGGCTGGAGATCTGGTCATCTGGTGCTCTCTCTGAGATGAGGCTTTTAAGTGGAGCCCGAGCAGCAATTATCCATTATTGATTTGCGGCTATGTTAGCCTTCTCCCTTTACCCACCAGCAGTGAGCATGCAAATTCAGGTCATTTGCAAACCCTTGGAAAGCTGTAGTTTTGAGGGACCTCACTAATTTGAAGGAAATGTCTCGGGCACCGGTGCTAATCCTCATGTGTCACTTGGGGCCAGGGTCAGTGCCACATAGGTTTCTGCTTGAGCATCATACATCACGGGAGACAGAGGTATGCTTTGTTTCTCTTGGAAACGTTGTCTCTACACTTATAGACCTCAGAGCTTTTGTCTGGGCTGTGGAGCCATTGAAAGCAGTCTTGGGAATGTGACAGCCCCATGTTCAAATCCCAGTGTGGTTATATGCCAACTTCACGGCCCTGGCCACATACTTAGCCTCCCTTCGCCTTAGTTTCTTAATAAGTGAAATTGGGACAACGATTTCTTTATGTTCGATGAAATAATGTTTGTATGTCAAGGGAACAATTTTGAAATGCTCTTGCAAGTTTATTTCTATCCAGCATAAAGTCATGCCTGCACTTAATATCTTAGAGTGGCAATCATTTGTTTGCTTCTAACTCAGCAATTGCACGGGGCTCAGGACTGTCAGTTCATTGGCTGCCTCCACATGGTGAGGCTGCACCCAGGAAGCCCTCCTCATATGCTTGCACCTAGCTAAGCTGCCTTCAGCAGTTGGGGACTGGCTAGGTCTGTGCGCTCATCTCTCCCCACTCTTTCCCTCCTCTCCCCTCCCGTCTTTTATACAACAGGATTTCTCTTTTGCCCCGTATCTTCCTGGACTTGACAAGGCAGCGGAGGGAAGAAGAGAGTGCGAAACAGAAGCTACATAGAGAATTTCCGGAACTCACAGAAATGATGTGGGTCATTTCCGCTGCCTCTCATTGCTTCCGACAAACTGAAATCAGCGGAGAATTGATACATGCAAGACCACGCCAGCAGAGTGGGGGTACACATGGGGCCCATGGTGAAAATCACACAGCAATCTTGTGGGGTTTTTTTCTTGTCCTCTCCCTGCTTCCCGACGGAAGCTCCCAGGCTCACACATGAAAGAAGGGCAGTCAGCAAAGAATAGGAAACAGAGAGGGAAATAAAGGATCTTCCTGGAAACTGGACTGTCCGTGAAGACAAGGTCTTGAGGCTGGGATTATGAAGTCAAGATTAAGGAAACCAGGCAAATTGGGAGTCAGTTTCTGAAACAGGCTCTTTCTTTTGGGCCACCAACCAGCTCCCAAATCATGACACAGAGACTTCTTATTAGTTTTGAAGGCTCAGCCTAGCTTAGTCTCACTTCTGGCTAACTCTCTTAACTTAAACTAACCTATTTCTCTTTATCTACCCTTTGCTTGGGGGCTTTTTCATTTCCTTCCCTCCGTATATCTGTCTTTCACTACTTCTCCGTCTGTTGATTGGCGGCTGCTTGTCAGGCCCTGGGTGTCTCCTTCTTTCTCCTCATTCTCTTCTCTGGTTCTTCCTCTCTCTTTTTAGTCTCACTCCCTGCCAGCTCCACCTATCCTTTCTCTACCTAGCTATTGGCCGTTCAGTTCTTTATTGGACCAATCGGGTTCCTTAGGCAGGCAAGGTGAAACAAATGCAACAACACATCTTTACATAACTAAACACACACCCTTTTATCATTAAACAAATGCGGCACAAACATGTCAACACCTTTACACAGTTAAAGCAATATTCTGCAGCATAAACAAATGTAACACAGCTTTGCATAGTTAAAATAATATTCCACAACAAGCTGCCCATGCTCAAAATTACGATTTTTAGTCTTTACACTTAATTTTATATTTTGAGTTGGTAAATACATCCCATGATAGAAAACTCAAAAGGTTGGAATGTATATGCTGTGGAACAATCCTTTTGTACACTATGAATATGTATTACCCTCATTGGCTAATAAAAGGTGATTGGCCAGGCAAAATGTATAGCCAGGGTGATCAAACTGAGGATACAAGGAGAAAGAAGGGCGGAGTCAGAGAGATTCACAGGCAGATGCAGAGAGAGCAAGATGAAAATGCCATACTGAGAAAAGGTACCAGGTCACCTACCTGCCTAAGCAGAGATAAGAAATATGGGCTAATTTAAGTGTAAGAGTTTATAAGCCTGAGCTATTGACTGAGAATTTACAATTAATATAAGATTCTGTGTGGTAATTTGGAAGCAGCTCCTGGAATGGGAAAACTCTACCTATATGTATATAGATGAGGAGTGTCCCTTTGCCTTCTGGCCAGAGTCACCCAGATGTCCTTGTTGGACCAGCCAGGGTTGCTCCATTTGTATTTATCCTTTCAGAGGTAGAAAGATCTCTGTGAGTTTGAGGTCAACCTGGTCTATATATCAAGTTCCAGGCCAGCCAGGGCTACATAGTAAACTCTGTCTTAAAACAAACAAGCAAACAAGTACATCTCAGAGATGATTCATCTCCATACATAAGACCTTTGCTCTTTTCTGTGGACACATAGTAATCCATTATGTATATGTATAATAGTTAAAAGAACTCTACTGATTTCCCCCCTAATCTATAGCTAACTCAGATAACACTGAAAGCTAATCCCAGATATATCATGTTCCATATGTAAAATTCCAGGGCTTTGTTTGTTTGTTTTTTCCAAGACAGGGTTTCTCTCTGTAGTTTTGGAGCCTGTCCTGAACTAGCTCTTGTAGACCAGGCTGGCCTCGAACTCCCAGAGATCCACCTGCCTCTGTCTCCTGAGTGCTGGAATTAAAGGCATGTACCACCACTGCCAGGTGAAATTCCAGTTTTTTTTGGTAAACAACAGCAATCACTTCCAGGGTCCTAAGGAATTCAGGACAAAAGGATGTGGTGCCTATTAGCATCCTGAAACACCTTCTGGCTTCAGGCTCTCTTGTACCTGGGGCTCTTCTCACCCCAGCTCTACCCTAAACTACTCTAGCTCATAGGCTCCCCCAGGACCTCATTCCTACATAACCCTGTTGTTTTGGCCTTGCACTCTCTTGGTCCTGTCTCTCTCTTGGCCCTCTCTCATCTTCGCTCTCTCTCTCTCTCTCTTCTCTTCCTCTCACACTTGCCCCCAATCTCTCTTCTCATGGCCTCGTTCAGTCTACTGGCCATGTGTAGTTTGCTCCTTTCTCTCTCTTCTCTGGACTCTTCCAGATGCCCCTGGCTGTTCTCTTCCTCACGTCTACAATAAAAACCTCCCCAACCATATCTTGGAGCAGTTATGTCCCTACTTTATACAATCCCCAGGTGTGATGGGGCACAACTGTAGTCCCAAGCATTTGTGAGGCTAAGTCAGTTGGATTGCAAGTTTGAAGCTAACCCGGGCTACATAGCAAGACCTTGTTTCAAAGAACAACAATCTCCCCCAAAATGGCTGGAGAGATGGCTCAGCAATTAAGAGCACTACCTGCTCTTCCAAAGGTCCTGAGTTCAATTACCGGCAACCACATGGTGGCTCACAACCATCTGTAATGAGGTCTGGTGCCCTCCTCTGGCGTGTGGGCATACAACCAGACAGAACACTGTATACATAATAAATAAATAAATCTTAGAAACAAAACAAAAACTCCAATAAGACAATGAAACAAAACAAAACATTAAGCAAATGAATTATTATTTTCCCCTTTTTACACGTATCTACGCGTGTGTATTAAGAGTAGACACTGGTACCGCAATGTGCTTATGCAGGCCTAAGGTCAATTTTTTCCTTCCACCTATGGGGCCTGAGGGTCAAACTCAGGTCATCAGGTGGACAGCAGACCTTTTACTGGCAGAGCCATCTCATTGGCCCCTCCTAGGGCGTCTTGAAGATTCTCTTGGCTACGCTTCTTCACCTGACTTTATCTCATACTATCTTTCCTTTCTCCGGAGAGTGTGTAGATTTGACACTGTCCCTAAGGCTGCTCTATCTGGTTGCCATAACCAGAAAACATTGGTTTTCTTTGGTCACTGACCAAACATCTTGCTGTTCATCTCTGCTTGACTCTAGAAGGAAGAATTTTGTCCAACTGTGAGAACTGGCAACTTTACCTTCCTGTGAAGGAAGTCTCCTCTAAATGAACCATGTTCTGAATGTCAGCTGAGACACCCCGTCTTTCCTTCATAGACTCAGAAGTTCTTCTATGAAGGCCCATGTGGTTTGAAGTGACATTTCTCCCTAGGGATCAGCGGGAGTCATGGGTTCTGTCTCTGCCCACACAGAAAAGCTGTGACCCTCCTACACGTCGCCAACCTCTGTTGAATCTATTTTTTTATCTTGGTTCACTTGAAAGTTGGTTGGGTTGTTGCAAAAAAGAAAGATGAGGAAATCAAGATCGTGCATGCTGACACTTTGGACATGGGACCTGGAAATTTCCTGTCTGAAGGCAAGTTCTCACGGTAGCTGAAGGAGTTATGCAAGCTGTCGAGAGAGAAAACGATCCAATAGCTCTGCCCAGGTCTAAAGCCTGTGAGTCACAGCAATGACCAGCATAGCACAATATTCTGAAAGGTTTAACAGTGCCACTTACATCCCAGGGGTAGCCTACAGTCACCTAATTGGATTTAAGGTCTAATTAAAGGAAGGACTCCATGCTTGGCACATAAACCTGGCCTACTACCCATGGCTGGGGAGGCCGTGGAGCCTGTGGGAGACCCTACTACTGCTGTGTTCTTCCAGTGGTGTATTTCTAAGCTGCCTGCTAATCACTGCTCCTCACACCACAGCCAAATGTGGCTGTTACCCTGCTTCTTTTTGCAGCAGAGATCGTTACAGAAAGCTACGGCTGGTCAAAAGGCAGAGATCAGTTGAATGTGGGGTGCCCAACCCCAATTAATATGTTCACAACACACCCCACATACCCCCTACACGTGGTGGAAGAGGGGTCGGGAAGACTGTGAGGGCGGGAGCATCAGGGCATCTTGGGCCACGTAGTCTCTTCTAAATTTAAAATTAAAGAAAGAAAGGAAGTACAAAGGGGCTAGGAGGAGATGGCTGGGGGAGGGGGAGGGAGGGAGGATGATCAGAATATGTATGAGATTATCAAAGAATTAATAAAGCATTGTGTTAAAGAGGTTATGAGTACTGAAGTAAAGAGTGATAGACTACTTTCCCAGTCTGAGTTTGAAATGCCCCTCATAGATGTGTATATTGAACCCTTGGTCTTCCAGCTGTTGGCGTTATTTTGAGAGGCTGTGAGAAATTTAGGAGGTGGAGCCTCGCTGCAAGAAGGAGGCCCCTCTGGCTGTGTCTTGTCCTATTTCCCATCGCGGGTCTAGTTTTCTGGTCTGTCATGGAGTGGACCACCTCTCCTCCCATGGTTCCCTGTTGCCATGATATTCTGCCCAAGTTCATGGAGCAAGGTTGAGCGCTCTGAAGCCACAGTGAGACTAAATCTTTCCCTGTTATACTGCTTCTGTCAGGGATTTCAGCCATAGTCATGTGAACGTAACTAATAAACCTGGGCACGACTCAACTCTCTTAGTAATCCTATTTTTACTGTCTTTTAAAGGCCTAGACACTAAGGACAAGAGACATCCAATAGCTTCTACCAGATAGAGTATCCTGCAGTTGATACGTAGAGAAGCCAAAACCCAAACCGAGGGAGTCGAGTGCCAGAGATAGTTTCGCTCTGCACTGTGTAATTTATCTCACCTGGTGCCAGCTGAATATTTTTGTCTGTTGTCCTCAGGAGAGACAATGACTGCTCCAGAATCGGCGGATTGGCTGCATCATGTATGCAAACTCTGATTGCTTTGCCATGGCTGCCTGGAGTACGGGGTTGAAAAAGAACCAGCCCCGGCAAGCGGCGGTTGATTAATGGTGTGTGCCATTCAGGACAAGAAGTAGCGGTGGGTGTGCCTCATCTCTGCTGTCTCTGGAGCATCCATTGAAACTTTAGATTCCGGTTCATCCAGCCATTCTCAGCCTTCCTGGGAGTGAGCGCTCTCTCTCCTCTAACCCGCTCACCATTCATCTCTCCAGCACTTGTACAGCCTTTGCATCTCTTGTGTTTCCAAAAACACTGTGTCTCCTGCCACGCTCCGGCTGTGTGTGTGGCTTCTTCCTCTGGTATGAACTTGTTTACAATACCAAGCTCACTTGTCTTCATTTTCTCAGGGTGTCTTGTGTTGTGACATGTGGTTCAATACTTCTGAAAAAGTCAGATGGATCCCAAGACTTCCGCCAGACCCTGAATTCAGAGGCAGGCAGGGGAATCCATCCTTGGTCCCTGCCTACTCTGGAGTCTAATGCAGAGTCTGTGAAGTTTGATGCTCGAACATGTTTGGTGGTGAGCCTAGCCTTTTACAGCCGAGCTATCTCTCCAGCCCTTTGACACTCGATAAAACGTTTGTTAAGTAAGAAAACGAAGGGATCCCGGAACGATGTTTCTTTGAATATTTTCCCTCTGTCCATCTTTGAGTTTTCCCGGGGGTGATTTATTTCTGAGTTCTCCATGGAACCATTGTGATAGTCAACACCATCTTAAAAAGCTGCGGAGACCGGATTTTTGTGGTTGAGCAGTCTCATCAAGGCTTCTAGCAGTCACACTTGCCTTACCAACAGTAACTACAGCAGCAATCATGGCACTTACCGGCCTAACGATCTTAACTGAACAGAAACTGCTTATTTTCTTATTTCATAGCAGCTCTCACTGTGTACCTCATGGCCTAGAGTTTGTGGCTCACTTACCTTGGTCAGCTGCGCATTGAAATTATTGGCATGCCTCATCATGCTAAATTGAAGCTTTTGTTTAATCTAGCATTTCCATTTAAAAAATAATTTACTTTCCTGGGTATAGTGGTACACACCTTTGATTTCAGCACTGAGGAGGCAAAAGCAAGCAGATCTCTGTGAGTTCTGAGTTCGAGGCCAGCCTGGTCTACATAGTGAGTTCCAGGCCATCCAGGGCTACTTAGTGAAATCTTGTCTCAAAAATAAAGTAAAACAAAACAATTTGTTCCAAGAACAGAATCAGAGCTGCCCTTCAAAGTATCTCTATAAACATGTTAATCGTATATGAAAATAATGTAAATGTCCATCTATAGGGGATTGTTCAAATAAGTATAATGGTATTATAGAGTGCATTTGATTAATACAAAATACTACCACAAAAATGTTCACAGTTTATTAAGTTAAAAAATTGAGTGGGGCACTAGAGATGGCTTAGCAGCTAAGAGTGGTTACTGCTTTTCAGAGAGCCCAGCACCCACATGGCAGCTCAAAATCATCAGCAACTCCAGGTCCAGGGGATCCAATGCCTTCTTCTGGCCTCCATGGGCACTGCATACACACGCACACACGCACATGCACATGCGCATCCCCCTCAACAGCAAGCATTCATACACATAAAATATTTGAAAAAAATCTTCTAAACACATTGAGGTTACTTTTTAATTTTTATTGTCTTTTAATTTTTTTATTGAGCTATACATTTTTCTCCATTTCCCTCCCTTCCTCCCCCTCCTCTTCTACCCTCTCCCATGACACCCATGTTCCCGATTTACTCAGGAGATCTTATCTTTTTCTTTTTCCTATGTAGATCCGTGTATGTCTCTCTGAGGGTTCTCTTTGATGTCTGGGTTCTCTGGGGTTGTGGGCTGTAGGCTGGTTTTTCTTTGCTTTATGTCTAGAGGCCACTTATGAGTGAGTACCTATTTTATTTGTCTTTTTGGGTGAGGTTACATTTTTAAAAATGAGAACATGAGTCAACATAAAGAATAGCCTATTTCTGACCATGTTATGCAAAGGATTGCAGTGTATAGAACCCAATGCCTCGATGTATGAAGGGCTAATGAGCTGAAGGCAATTAAGAAGCATGTATGAGAGAGTTCCCCAGCTCCCCTTCCTCCTGTGCTGCCTCTACTCTATTTGCCTAAATGTGGGACATAGATTTACAAAGATATCCCTTCACCTCTACCAGAGGGGCCAGAGTACCACCACAGACAGCCTGAGATCTTCATTATTGGAGATAACATCAGAGGACATTATATCAGCAGACCTTCCGACCTAGCTGATGAAAAACAGCTCTTTTATGTAGGGACTAAGGAGCAGTTTATTCTGAGCCCAGTATAGTGATCCACAGCCCAGGCATATGGATCCAGGTTAGCGCAAATGACACCTTCCACTGTGGAAGTAGATGAACCATCGTAGATGCAGAATGAAGGCAGCTATGCATTGATGCATCTACCAAACACCCTGGCTGGGGGTGGGGGGTTGGTTTACAGTGACATGCTACAGCAGCTCAGGAGCTATCTTAGGTTTGTACTGGTGGAAGCCAGATTAGAGGAATGTTAGGTCAGATACTGAAGTGGGCACACACCTACAAAATGTCTATTACGAGGACTAAAGACAGCCCAAGATAACGTTGCCCCTGGATTAGAAACAGCCAAATTCATCACAGTACGCGGGTCTCACCAGTCAGTGGGCTTTGTAGAGTCTTCAATGCAGTTTTTTTTTTGTTTTTTGTTTTTTGTTTTTAAATGGGAACTTCAGTTCACATCAGCCTTGCATCTGCCAGGTGTCTGCTTCCTTTCCCCAAGTTTCTGCCCCCAGACTCAACATCATTTTCCTTTGTCTCCTAATTTCTTTGAAGATGTACTGTTCCTCCAGATGTGGTGGTACACACCCGTGGTCCCAGAACTCAGGAGGCAGAGGAAAGAGGATCACACATTTGAGGCCATTCTGATCTACCTAGAAAGTTCCAGGCCATTCTGGGCTTATGAGACTCCATCTACAACAACAACAACAACAACAACAACAACAAAAAACAGAAGAGGAGGAAGAAGAAAATGTACCATATAATATATACCATTAGATACACCATATAATGTGAACTTCAAAATCGCCCTTTGGAAGTGCTGGGACGATAGCTCAGTGGTTAGATGTGCATACCATTCTTACAGGGGACCCAAGTTCAGTTCTCAGCACCCAGACCGGGTGGCTCATAACCACCTGTAACTCAGTTTTAGAGATACACCTCCCTCTCTGGCTTCCTTAGGTACTGTACCCCTACAATAATAACATAATAACACTAATAATACTGCTAATAATAATTAATAATAGCAACAACAACCACCCACTTCTTTGAGATCTACCCATCCTCCCTCCCTCCCTCCCTCCCTCCCTCCCTCCCTCTCTCTCTCTCTCTCTCTCTCTCTCTTGCTCTCTCTCTCTCTTGCTCTCTCTCTCTCTTTCTGTGTGTAAAATGTACAGGTCAGCAAATTTCTACTTTTCTTTCTTGTTAACCCCTTTCTGGTACTTTTGGGGAGCTAGCTAGATATTGACAGACTTGGAGATCATTGGGTGGACCCCCATTTATTATCCACAGTTGAAGATACAGGAATTGAAGGTACAGGGCTTTGATTTCTGGTCAAATGCATGAGCTCTGAGTTGTATTTTGGTTCTGGGTAGAAACATGACATACTAAACTGCCCCAGAGCTCACAAGATTACTGTGTAGCTGGAAGCTTTTTGGCACCAAACAAAGATATCCCATTACTCCCTCCCTTGAGTTAATCCAAATAGACCTGTCAGTCCGCTGTCCCTCAGGGAAAGCTGTCTGTTTCAGAGATTCTAGAGATTGAACAAAAGCCTACCTAAATGAAGATTGGCACATGGCTTTCTGACCATAACCCACCCATACGCCATGAAAGAGTTCGGCACTGCGGTGGTCCCTTTGGTCAGGTGGCCCTTGGGTCACGGCCCACTAACACCGCTTGAGAGTGTGTTTTGCTCTACTCCACAATCAGCTCTGGATGTCTTCTATACAGGGCTCTCGGTGTCTCATCTTAACTACTTCATCTGAGATCATACGGACTGGGGAACTAATGAGAACCCAGGTTAAAATCCCAGTGACATCTTTTGCTATCACTTGGTTACCAGTAGGTTTTCTTCATCTTCATCGCAGCCAGGCATGGACTCCCCTCTCATCGACGGAGATCATGGAATTCTTTGCTCTTACCCACTCAAAGTTTCCCTTGGCACATGCACTTCTGAGCTAGGCTCCAGGGAACCTGCCTTCCTTTCCAGAACTTGATGACTAGGTCACTTTTGCCCCACTTGCTTTTCTTCTACCTCCATGCTAACCTAACCAGGTGCCCTTTTTGCCCTTCAAAAAGAGAGGCTTACACTCACACAATATGTTCCAGAAGTTCCTATTACCATGTGCTAAGGTCAGGACATCCTATACCAGATTTAGAGGGCAACACCAGACCGCAAAGTGTAGGGGATTTGATTAGAGGCATTTGTTTTGCATAATATACTACCTGCATTCTGCATTCCTCTTCAGGCATCAGGTTTCAATGTGGTGTGGCCAAGGATATGTGGCTATTTGTTTTTTGGTTTCCTCTTTATCTCTCCACATTCCTACAGGAAGGAAATCCATGCTATATCAGAGAGGTAATTGTTTCTTTATCACGCATAAAAAGGGTGAATCTTGGCTCCTGCCTTCCAAGGCAACTACAAATCAGGCAAGACTTGATAAACATGAATCCCGGTGACCTTGTGAAACCTGGCCCACATTGGCCAGGAACTTAGTCCCCATTGACCAAGGTAGCTTTAAAATGGGCAAGGCAAGCCATATCTTATTTCCAGCTTCTGAGGAAAGAGGGACACGCCAGTCATCCAGCGGTGTCTCTCCATTTCTTCTAGATGAGTAACTCCGCTTTAATCCCTGTTGATTCTCTTCTCAGATATACATGCATGATTCAGACAAATTAGATTCCCCAGACCTTAAAAAGAAAGAAATTAACTTGGTTCCACACAACCAATGTAGTCAGACAAGTTCAATTAGACGTTAGAGAGAAAAGATCAATAGAGAAGAACCATCGACCAGCGATCTAATGAAAACTTTATTTCCCTTTTAGAGCACTATAAAGAGGACATATAAACGTACACTCTGACTGATTCTTCCTCCTTTGTGAACAAAATGCCTCTCTGGGTTAGATTACTTACCCAGTCTGTCCCTGACATCAGAAGAGAATCACCAAAGTTGTCATTGGGACCCAAGAGTCCCATTGACAGTCTACTAAGTACAGCAGTATGGTGTTGTTAGAGTTTTCTGACCCACCAGTCAGTTCCCAAATAACCATTCAGAGACTTAATATTAATTACAAATGCTCACCTGTTAGCTTGGGCTTGTTTATAGCTGACTCTAATAGCTTAACCCGTTTCTGTTCACATATGTGCAGCCCCACGGTACATTTACCTCATGTATGTACTTCCCATCCTGCTTGCTCTGCATCTCATGGTGTCTCCTCAGATTCTGCCCTTCTTCCCAGCATTCTCTCTGCTCTGAGAATCCTGCCTAGCCATTGGCCAATCAGCTTTTTATTAGCAATGAGAACAACACATTTTCACATCTTCATAGTGTATGAAAGGCTTATTCCACAGTAGTATGGAAAATGCTGTTATATATAACCAGAATCTAGAAAAGGGACAGAGAGGATGGGAAGAGGTGAGAGGAGAGAGAGAGAGAAAGAGAGAGAGAGAGAGAGAGAGAGAGAGAGAGAGAGAGAGAGAGAGAGAGAGAGAGAGAGAGAGAGAGAGAGAGAGAGAGAGAGAGAGAGAAAGGCAAACAGAATATCTTGTGGTCTTATAGGCTACTTAAGATCATCTACTGTAGTCTTACCAAAGGAAATAGACTGTTGGAAGACAGGTCATGAAAGAGATTGCCTGACAATGAACATCCTTCTAAATCTCCTTGCCCTCAATGTGGCAAGACAGTACACTAGAGGACTTACTGACCTGATGATGCCTTGGATTGGACCCCTCAGTTTTGTTCCTGGAATCAGTAAGCTCTTGATTGCCTCCTGACTTGACCGTCACCACCAATGGTGGTAATAAAACCTTGACCAAACCTTATAGTGTAAACATCTCTTGATACTGGGGCCTCTAACTCTGTCATCACCTCATACCCCAGACAACTGGCCTCTGACTTTTATTATGGCTATCGGCTATCAGTGGGATTCCAGGACGAAAAATTTCACTTTACCTTTATGCTATGTATTGAAAATTTATAACTTTTTTTTTAGAGTTTCTCCCTGAACCTGGAATTCACAAATTCAAGTAGATTAGCTGACCAGAATATTTCAGGGATCCTCCTAGTTCCACATTTCCAATGCTGCTGGGGTTGCAGGTGTGTGTCATCACGCACGACTGCTGCTGGGATTATAGTGGTGTGTTTACACACGAGTGCTGCTGGATTATAGTGGTGTGTTTACACATGACTGCTGCTGGATTATAGCGGTGTGTTTGCTGCTGGGATTACAGCTGTGTGTTTACACAAGAGAGCTGCTGGATTATAGTTGTGTGTCATCACATATGAGTGTTGGTGACTGAGCTCAGGTCTTCATGTTTGCATATATATATATATATATATATATATATATTAGTTACCTTTTTAAAATTTGCTGTGACAAAACAAATAGCTTTACCAAAAGCAACTTCAGGAAGACCAGGGTTTATTTTAGCTTACAGTTCCAGAGGATCGGAGCCCATCAAGGCGGGGAAGGGCCTGATAGCAGGAGACAGAGGTCAACCTGGCAGCCAGGAAGCAGAGAGATCACATTTCATCAGCACACAAGAAGCAAGGCAGGGGGACAGGAAGTGGGGCAAGCTATCAACTCTCGAAGCCTGCCTGCAGTGACATACTTCCTTCAGTGTGGTGCCACTTCCTCAAGGTTCTAGAACCTTCCAAACCTTCCTAACCTCCAACTGGGGACCACGTGTTCAACAATATAAGCCTAGAGGGGCATTTCTCACTCAAACAATCATACATGGAGAGCATTTTACAGTATGAGCTATCTTCCCAGGCTTGGAAATTTTATTATCCGTCTCTACATATCCAGTAATGTCTGCCTGGAAGAGACTGCCCTTTATCAGGTAGAGACCTATTGACAAACATGGGGACCCTCAACAAAATCTAGTCACAGCCACCTCTTCTAAAGAGACTAAACAAAACAAAAATGACTTTATAAATCCCTCCACTCACCCCAAAAGATGGTAAGTCAGATGGAACAGATCACAGCCACAGTGACTATGGTCAGATTAAAGGAGTCTCATGCTTTTCCTAGCCATAAACACTATTTTCTCAGGCCTAAAGCTGGGGTGAGGCTTAGTCCCTAGCCAGAAAATCCCTCTGTTACAGACTTTTAAGTCCCTTCCAGTCACCCAGTGCTGCTACGCAATGCTGGCCATTAAAATTATTCCTGATTTGCCCTCCTGAGAGCCCTGTAAAGTGATAATGGTCTTTCTTTAATTTCCCAGACCCCTCATTATCTAGCCGAGTCTCTGGGAATTAGATATTATCTTCATTTTTCTTGCGGACCTCAATGCTCTGGAAGGAGAAACGAGCTAATCAGAGCCCAAAGTCATCCATGGAAAAGCTCTACCACGGGACTGGGGGGATGCCTAAGTGTTTACGGCACAAGCGTGAGGATGTGGGTTTGTATCCCCGGCACCCACATAAACAACCTGGCATAGTGATGCGTTCTTGGAACTTCCCTGCTAGGAAGCAGGGACAAGTGGAACCCCGAGACTCACTGGCCAGTCAGTCTAGCAAATCAGTGTGAACACCAAGGTCAGTGGGAGATCTTGTCTCGAAGAATAAGGCACCCAACATTGACCTGTGGTTTCCATATATGTATACACTGGTAAACCCATCTACATATACACTAGTATATAACACACAGACATACACGGAGGGGGAGGAGAAAGAGGGAGAGGGAGAAGGAGAGGGAGAGGGAGAGGGAGAGGGAGGGAGGGAGGGAGGAAGGGAGGGAGGGAGGGAGAGAGAGAGAGAGAGAGAACACTCTTGTATTTTGCCTGGAGATTCTTATCTTGTAGTAATTCTCCTTAGGCCTTGGTTCAGAGCTCTTGGCCTAAGCCCCTTTGAGGAATTTTATGGGCATAGATTTTTTTAAAATGCATTCAAATCTGTTTCTAGATAATGAAGTCCAATCTTCAAGCCAATTTGTCTCTAGACCCAATGCATTCTATCCAGCTATCAAAACTGTGGGCTGTAGGGACTGCCTAATCGACCTGGAAAACAAGATAAACCTGTTTCCAACTTTATGGGAAGGGCCTTGGGACAAAATGCTGCTTCCTTTTCGGTCCTTTCCCAATACTTTGTCATCTCTGGTAGCCATCAAGGTCTCAAGGTTTGCCAGGTGGCTCATTCCCAAGTTAAACCTTGGAAAGGAGACCTTCCCATTGGAACATCTCCTGTAGACCCTTGAGAAATTCAACAATAAGTGACCTTTAAAATGTATTCAAATGAGAGGAAAAAAAA
Organism: Arvicola amphibius; assembly: GCF_903992535.2. NCBI lineage: Eukaryota > Metazoa > Chordata > Mammalia > Rodentia > Cricetidae > Arvicola > Arvicola amphibius. Next base: position 13,705,854 of record NC_052050.1, on the reverse strand, counting down.
TCCTGTTTCCCTTTCTCAGAGCATAGCCTGCTCTTCCAAAGGTCCTGAGTTCAATTCCCGGCTCACAACCATCTTTAATGAGGTCTGGTGCCCTCTTCTGGCCTGCAGGAATACACGCAGACAGAATATTGTATACACAATAAATAAATAAATAAATAAATATTTTTTTTTTAAAAAAAGCCACCCTTTGGAGGCTGGAGAGATAGCTCAGTGGTTAAGGGCACTCACTGCCTGCGCTTCCAGAGGACCTGGGTTCAATCCCCAGCAACCACATGGCAGCTCACAACTGCTTGTAATTCCTGTTCCAGAGGATTTGAAACCTTCACATCAATGCACATAAAATAAAGTTAAATAAAATTTTAAAAAAAGCCACCTTTTGCTGTCTGCATAGGTTTCTAGCCAGTCTTTTGTTCCTGCCATTTTATACGCCCAAGATAAAACCCCTAGGTGGTTCTGCTAATTTATCTGCTACCGGGCTCAAAGCATTCTCTGTTAGCATAGCCACCCAGCTTCCATTTTATCATACCTGTAGGATCAGAAGACGTCATTTGATCACGGTTAAATGTTGTAATGGTTACTTATCTATTGCTCTGATGCAGTATCACAACTAAAGGAGAGAGACAGTTTATTTTGGCTGATGGATCTCAAGGGAGAGTGAGGAATGACCAGGAAGGCATGGCAGCAGAATCAGGAATTGTCTCATTACGTCTTTATCCACACAGGAAGTGGGGTGGGTGTGGGGGAGGGGTGAGGGAAATGTCAGAAAGTGACTACAAACCCTCAAAACCTGTCCCTGCTGATATATTTCTTCCAACAAAGCTCTGTCTCCCCAAGGTTTCACAACCTTCCCAAACTGCCCCATCAATGGGGGAAACACAACGATTCAAATACATGAGCCTATGGGGGCCTTTTTTTTCATTCAAACCTTAACATTCTTAATATTCTTAATATTCTTGGTGATTCCATTGATGTCTCTTCTACTTTCCATGATCTACAAAATCAGATCCAAGCCATGTCTGGCATCACCATTCCCTTGGATGTGTTGCTTTAGAACTGGACCTCGGATATTCGTGGTGGGAATGGGCTGTACCTAGTGGTGTTTCTGTCAGTCTCTGAACTTTGTGTGCTTAACTGCTGTCATAACTGTATCTCTTTTTTTAACCATCAATCTACCTTTGGAGAGTACTGCAGCATTCGAATTCTATCTATCTGGGCCTTCCTTGTCATCCTCCAAGGCCTGAGAATCAGCAGCAGTAACGCCCCTACTTGAGGGTAAGTAGCCAGACTGACTTGTCTACCACCTAAACAATATCAGGATTTCAACTCCTGATCAGGGGTTGTTCAGTAGCTAGTCAGATATTAGAAACCTTGAAGATCATCGAGGCTATAGTTGAACTGTAGGTCAATAGTTGTAGAATCAGGAATTGAAACTGCAGAACTCTGATTATTGGTCAAAAAAAAAATAAGTGTCTGAGTTGTATCTCTGGTCCTAGGTGGAGACATGATATTGGAAATTGTCTAGAAAGCTTTAAGACTATTGCATAGCTGGAAGGTATTCCATCATCCCCAACCATGAGTTAATCCAAATGGGCCTGTCAGTCTTCTAGAAAGGAGACGGTCCTTGGGCTGTTTGTTCTAGAGACTTGAAAAAACAGTACTGCTGGGTGGTGATGGTGCACGCCTTTAATACCAGCGCTTAGGAGGCAGAGGCAGGTGAGTTTAAGGCCAGCCTGGTCTACAGAGCAAGTTCCAGAACAGCCAGAGCTACACAGAGAAACCCTGTCTCAAAAAGAAAAAAAAAACCAAAAAACAAAACCAACCAAACAAAAAAGAAACAAATAGTACCAAGCCTACGTAAAAGTAGATCAATAGGACTGTCTACCAGCAACCCCATGGAAGTGTTCTGCTCCACAATGGTCACTTTGGCCATTGTCCATGCTGACCCCCTGAGAATATACTAACTATTCTATTACCCCTGACTATTTTCTACATCACACTCTGTTTCTCTTCCCAATTCTTTCCGTGAAGCTCACAGGCCTGGGGATGAAGGGATTACAGTGGGAGATGCCAGGGACGGTACCAGGGTCCTTAACAAAAGAGGTTCTAGTAGGGTTTAACACTACTCCCTTACACCAATATCTGTGTGATGGTGTGAAAACATATTGGTTTTTGTGTTCCCCAGAGCCAGTTTTCAACCCTCCACCAACACTTTAAATTGCTAGCATCTTTTATGTGTTAATGAGATGCCTAGTGGCTAGGGGGTCTCACAGCTGGTCATCAGAAAAACCAGGGTACCCTGAGAGGGTTGGGAACTTCAGTCCTGACTTCTATTGACCACTGATGGTCGGTGTTGCAACCAGTCAGGCCTATGAAATAACACTTTCATAAAAGCCGGAAGGGACTGGGTTGGGGGACCTTTCAAGAGATGAACACGTGGAGGGACTTGAGGGTGAAGTGTCCAGAGAGGTTCTGCCTGCCCTTCCCACATGCCTTGCTCTGTGTACTCCTCCCACCTGGCTGGTCATCTGTGCATTTGTGACATCGCTTACAATAAATGAGACAGCAGGAGCAAACATTTCTCTGAGCTCCGTGAACATTCTCCAGCAAAGGATTCAAGCCTGTTGATGAGGCCAGGGGAACTGTATTACAGCGCACTCTGAAACCCGGGTGGCTTCTGTTTGTGACTGACATCAGATACGAGGACAGTCTGTGGGAATGGCCTCTCCGTCTGTTGGCTTCGATGCTGTCAACATGATCCTTCTCTTTCTGGGATCCGGGTTGGCGTGCTGCATCCTTTCCTTGGTCTGCGTGGCTGCTGAGTTCTCGGGTCTGGCTCTCCTGATATGATGTTAATACACACATGCGTTTACGTCATTCAAACTTCCTTTGGAAAATTTGTGGGTTGCCCCCTTTTATTTTAAGAATTAACTGCGCCTACAGGTGGTGCTGGATGGAGAGTGTTGTTCATATGCTGTCACCAAGGTGCAGGGACATCCGACCTCTGTGCCTGCACTCAGAATGGAGTCAAATGCTGCTGTCAAATGAAGTCTCCCAGGGCAAGACACAACCTGAAAAGCCTTTGTGAAAACCTTTGTTTTCACAGTGTGGAGTAACTTGGGTCAGGGAGCAGCCTGGTTCCAATAGTTAGGGCCATAGGGTTAAACCTGTCTCATTACTTCATCTGTGGATCAGGATTTCCACAGCAGAAAGATTTTCAGCTTGAAACCACATGTCCCTTTGTCCTGTTCCACTGGTCCAAGCAAGGCAAGGCCAGCCCGGATTTAAGGGAGCACGGGGAGAGCTACACTTCCGGTTCTAGGTGGTTGGAGGTGCACGCGTCAAGGGCTTTGTTTGCTTGTCTGAGGCGCCATCTCATTCAGTCCAGGCTGGCTTCAAATTCTCCTTATAGTCAAAGATGGTGTCGAACTCCTGGTGCTCCAACCATATGTGGTTCATCAGAGCATCTTCTACAGTTGACCTGAAAAACCGCTTATTTGGCAGACAGTTACTCTCTGTGGTGCACTGCGCTGGATGCATGCTCTTTGCTCTTCACGGGAGACAGACACACAACTTGCTAGGGCACAGGTGTTAAGCACAGCACAGCCTAGGGGGATATGTGTGGAGGGAGAGACGGGGCTGGCGTAGTTCCGCTCCCCCTGCTATCAACCATCTCTGGCTGGCATCACAGGCCACCACACGACACAGGAAAGCTTCCCGACGCAAACTCACGTGAGAGCAAAGGAGGGTGTCTGCCGGAACGAACAGCATGCTGGGGTGTCACGGGCCTCAGTGTGATCAGTCAGTCCGTGCAAACCGCTCGTGGCGTCACCTTACACACACATGAAAGGAAAAATGCGAATCTCTAGTCATCTCCGAGAAAACAAATCATTATTCTGGGCTTATACACACATTGACAAGCATATGAAAGGAATATATCTCTTTGATGTTATCACAGATATGGAGTCTGGCTGCTTTGGATGTCAGCCTCACCTGGCCCGGCATCTCAAAGCAACTAGAGAGGAGGCTGGGGAAGGTGTGGGTGCATGGTGTGTGTGTATGTGTGAGAGAGAAGTGTGTGAGTGTGTGTGTGTGTATCAGAGAAGTGTGTTTGTGAATTGCGTGTATGAGTGTGTGTATGTGAGTGTATGTCATGTGTGGATGAGAGAGAAATGTGGTGTGTGGGAGAGTGTGTATATGTATATGTATGTGAGTGTGTGTATAAGAGAAGTGTTGTGAGTGTGTATGAAAAGTGTGTGAATGAGTGTGTATGAGGTGTGTGTGTGAGTGTGTGTATGAGAGAAGTATGTATAGGAGAGAGAAAAGCATCTTTTCCTCTCTGAGGACAGAACACAGATGTTGGCTTCCTTTCTGTTTTGCTTTGATTACACGAAGACCCTGGAGCCCCCCTTCTGCAGGGAGAAAGCGCGTGCAGTAGCTTGGAGTGGAATCTGGGAGCAGCACCTGTCTCCTGACCCTGCATCTTCAATGGCAGCCCTTGAGGGGACAGAAAGCCTCACCAGAGTCTGTGTCACCCAGAACGCAGCTGTCCCTTCCCTCTGAGCAACACACAGCATCTCCGGCATCACGGCAGAGACACTCAGGGAGGACCTTGTCTTGTCCTGGTCCTCTTGTGGTCTGTGAGCACAGAGGTAAGGCAAAGGAAGGGACTGGTGAAGAGGAGTCCAGGTGGCATCATCTCAGCCTGTGAAGTGTGTCGTGGGTGTGCATGTGTGAGTGAGTGTGTGTGCATGAATGTGTGTGTGTACATGCATGTGTGTGCACGTGCGTGCAATTCAGGAGCACGGGCTTTGAGTCTAATAGCAATACCACTTGGGAAGAGGGTAAATTTGGGGGCAAGTCACTTAACCTTGCCCTTCTCTGGTTCCTTACCTATAAGATGGGGCTAATCATTGTGTATTCCGTAGGGCTGTGAGCTTAGGTATGGCGTGTCTCAGCTGTTTAGCATGTGATAATTACTAAACAGCAGTCACGCTTCATTAAGGCCAAGCCCAGGTGCTAGAGTGTGGCGCAGAGCGTCAGCCGTCCTGACTGCCAGGAGCCTCTCTGCTTGGGTTCTCACCCTCGATGTTCACTCTCTCCCCTCCTGCCTTCACTCGCACCATCTAGAGGGGCTCCAGCTCCACGGACAGAAGGACTTTATAGAAGGGGACACATTTTATATTATTTTCAAGTGCAACATAGCTCCCTTGGCCATGAGAGTCGTGTTCCTGGTAGTGTTTGGGCAGGGTCAGTCTTCAGGGAGATACAGAACGGGTCATGTGAGAGGGTAGCCATTGGCTTTGTGGGCCTCTGGATGCATAATTAGGGAAACTGCCCACTGTTCAGGCTGCTGGCTCAGAATGGATTCCCATGTCTGACTTGCCCTTTTCTTGTCTTCCTCTGGATTTTCTCACCCCTGAGTTTCTCATACTTGTTTTTCCTATTTCCACTAGCAATCAGGACTGGAGGTGCCCACCTTAATAACATGCTTGGGGAAATAATGTTCCTCTTCTTTCTATCTTATCTCAAGTTTTTTTTGAGGTAGGGTTTCTACCCCAGACTGGTCTCAAACTCCTCATGTAGCCAAAGATGTTCCCAGGGTTTTTGGTCCTCCAGCCTGGATCCTGGATCCTGGGATTATAGACATTCATCACCATGCTAAGGTTTTTTTTTTTTTTTTCATCCTGGGCCTTAAAACCAGCATCTCATGTATGCTAGGCAAGCATTTCACCAACTAAGCTACATCCCTAACCTCAGGCTTTGGTTTTTAAACTGCAAAGAGCATCGTTTTCCTTTATGATAAAAGGATTTCAAACGACGGTTAAGATCTAGAGTCACATACATTGAAGATTAATCCTGGTTTTGTAGGCAACACAGGTCACCCAGCAATCATGCAGTGTGACTTCTACTAACTGATGTTTCCTAAGCTCTGAGCTTGCCAGTGAGTCTTCAGGTCATAGTACGCCAGGAAGCAGTGACTGCCAGAGTTCAGTACTTGAATGTCCCCGTCATTTTCTCTCCCCATCAAACCTTTAGGAAGTACCTGGAATCCGGAGTCCATCTTCCCAAACTCAGATGTTCAGATGGCTGAGTCCAAGTGACTGGGTCTATCTATCTCCTGCGTACCCATCACATCACGTCCTGGCTGGGTCTATCTCCTGTGTACTTGTCATGTCGCATCCTGGCTCATGGCGGCTTATCTCTCCCTCCCTTGCAGAAATATTTGGAGCGCTGGCTCTCCTGTAGCCTCACTGACCCTTAGCTGACACCTGGGCTCACCTTGCTCCTGAAAACCGAGACAGGCTCTGGTGGAGCCTCGACCCCAGCTTTCCAAGCCTGACGCCAGATTTTGGCTCCTGCTCTTTGTTAGCTAGTAGAATTCTATGTAGTTCTACTCCAGTGTTGACCTCAATGAGAGTTATTCCTCCTTTATCTTCAGGCCTCCCCCAAACATCACCCACAGAAGCATGGCCCGTTACTGTGTGTATTAGTTACTATTCGCATTGCTCTGACAAAAAGCCTAACAAAGGTAACTTAAGAAAAGAAGGAGGCTGGAGGGATGGCTCGGGGGTTAAGAGCACCAGCTGCTCTTCCAGAGGACCCAGGTTCAATTCCCAGCACCCACACGGTGGCTCACAACCATCTAGAATGAGATCTGGTGCCCTCTTATGGCCTGCAGGCAGACATGCAGGCAGAAAACTGTATACATAATAAAGAAATATTTTTCAAAAAAGCAAAGAAGGGTTTATTCTGGCTCACAGTTTGAGCCAAACAGAGCCCATCACAGCAGGGAAGGCGTGGCGGCAGGAGTGTGAGGTGGCTAGTCACCTTGCAGCGGTGTCAGGAAACAGAGCAAGGGATGCTGGTTTCATTGCCATTTTCCTTTCTATTCAGTTCTTGGGACTGGGCTGCTGTATTTAAGGTGGCTCTTCCCACTTTAATTGATACTAATATATGCTCAGAGGTTTGCTTCCACGGTGACTCTAAATCCCATCGAATTGACAAGAGTAAGCATCACATTGTGTTTGAGAGCATGGACAGCAATGTTGTAGGATGATTTGGTGACTTGAAGCTGACTTTGCCATTGTCAATAATGTCTTGGTCATTTCTATTACCTGCACCTCTCTCACTCGGTGGCCCTCTGTCCCTCTCCTTATCCTCCACCCTGCTTTTCCTGCATCTAATCTAGCTGGACATCTCCCTGCACCCCAAAGTGGTAGATTCTAGAACTTTCTGAATGGAAGCTAGGCTCTTTTGTCTCAGGAGCAGCTCCAGTACAGACTCGGGGAACCCTGGCCCCATAAACCACCATCCTTGCTTGTAGAGAAGGGCACATGAAAACCAAGAATTTATGGGTCCCTTCCTGACTTCTTGGACAGTAAGTAAAATCAGATCTCTCTGTAGAAATATTGGCCAAGTCCTCCTTGGAAAGAGTTCACACTCCATGCCAGCAACCACTACAAGCCCAGAGGTTGCAGGAGTCTGTATAAGGCAAGTCAAGGCCAGTACCGGATGAGGGATTGCAATAGAACTTCATTCCACCTTTTCCTAAAAACTCACGCCAGAGACATGCACATTCTCTATTAAGATGCCACAGGTAAACGACATGAGAACCAAGTGGTGTCATGATTTCCTTTCTTTTTTGCAAAAAAAATAGTTTATTTAACTTTATTGTATGTGCATTGGCATGAAGGTGTCAGATCCCCTGGAACTGGAGTTAGAGACAGGTGTGAGCTGCCATGTGGGTGCTGGGAACTGAACCCCTGGAAGAGCAGCCCTCTAACTGCTGAGCCATCTCTCCAGCCCACGAGTTCCTTCCTTAATGACTGAACATGCTTGAAACCTACACGTGAAGATGTCCCTCATTTCCTCGGTGACTGGCTATGGAGGCCTCACTCACTCGGTCTCTCTCTATGGTATCCTCTTTGATCAAAGGTTTGAAGTCCTCCTATGGCTTCCTCTTTCTCCCTGACAGTACCAGAGCATTTTCCACACCCGGGTGAGGGACTTACGAGGGTTCTTCACTCCCAGGCTCTGCGCCCAGACTCACTTCATTTTTGCTATTATCTTTTTAAATGCCGTGGCAGGGCAGCAGGCAGGATGGGGGAATTAAGTTTAATTAAGCCTGTTGGCTCCCTCCAAGCTAAGGCTTGTCATTTATTTTCGGAGATAAAATGTTGGTATCCTTGGTACTTTTTCTCTCCTAAAGACTTTTCACCACAACGTCTGGATGCCAGAGCAAAATACACATAGTTCAAAGGTCAGTCTCTGAAATACGATAGGTTGTTCAAATTCTCTCAGTATTCCTCAAGAGACTCATGCAGGTCACTTGTCCCATCTCTCAGTTTTCCTGCCTGGAATCTACACAGAGTCTGTAACCTTCAATGCTAGTGACCATCGTTCTGTTGGCTGTCAGGGAAACGAGAGGCCGGGGCATCCTCCAGGTCGAAGAGGCTTTTGTTTCTGTCAACAGCATCTTACCACGCTTTTTTCCTGTGGAGGTGCAGCAGTGTGTGTGGCCTAGGGACGCCCAGGGGAGCGTGCCACTCAGGCGAGTGGATTTGAGTCAGGGTTCTTTTTTGGTTCTAAGTGACAGATGCCCGCAGTCAAGCCTAAGCTGAAGGGATTTATTGGCTTTGTTGGAGCTGTCGCAGAGTACATTGTGGAGGTAGACGGAGGCGGCTGGGATCTCAGCTTCAGGGGCAGCTGGATTTAGAGACCTGAATGCATCAATGTGGTCCAGACACAGACATCACTGTTCCATGCCAGTGGGCTCCTTTGAGTGAGTGCGTGTGTGTGTGTGTGTGTGTGTGTGTGTGTGTGTGTGTGTGTGGCGGGAGGGGAGCAGAGACAGTAACTGTCACCCCTTAGGCATGGTCTATCTTAGTTTTTGGGTCAGGATCTGTGACTGGCTTGGAGCTTGCGAAGTGGGTTAGACTGGCTGGCCAGCAAGCTCCAGGAGCCCTCTTGGCTCTGCCTCCCTAGTGCTAGAATTACAAGTTGCACCACCATGCCTGCCTTTTAATTCACAGGTTCTGGATGCTTGCATGCCAAACCCTTTATAAGGTGAAGCATTTCTGTGCAGTATCCTCGCCAAAGGCTTTCTTCTGTATGGTCAGCCAGTCGGTGATGAGCAGCCTTGGGGAATGCTCCTGCATCTCTCTGCTGGCTCTCACCTGCTGGAACTTCTCTATTCAGGTGCTTCCAGGTCCCGGGACAAACCTCTGTGGGTGTCAGCCCCACGAGTGCCCACAAGTCTATCCTAGCCATGGTCACGTTGGCCCAGAGCCTCCCTCACTTCGAGCCCACTTTACACATCTACCCTGTCTATGGCGAGATGAAGTGATGGCTGCCAGCCTCCTAGGGTAGCGGCTTGGAAATATTAGAAGCTATCTATGTACTCACGGAGGAGGCAGCTCACACCGTTAGGATTCAGCTACCCTAACCTGTGGTCTGGCACCCGCTTCTTGGTGAGGAGGGCCTTTTACCTCCAGCCCCTCATCCTCATCCCTCCAGCCCCACACCCTCATCCCTCCAGCCCCACACCCTCATCCCTCCAGCCCCACACCCTCATCCCTCCAGCCCCGCATCCTCATCCCTCCAGCCCCACACCCTCATCCCTCCAGCCCCGCATCCTCATCCCTCCAGCCCCGCATCCTCATCCCTCCAGCCCCACACCCTCATCCCTCCAGCCCCACACCCTCATCCCTCCAGCCCCGCATCCTCATCCCTCCAGCCCCACACCCTCATCCCTCCAGCCCCACACCCTCATCCCTCCAGCCCCGCATCCTCATCCCTCCAGCCCCACACCCTCATCCCTCCAGCCCCGCATCCTCATCCCTCCAGCCCCACACCCTCATCCCTCCAGCCCCGCATCCTCATCCCTCCAGCCCCACACCCTCATCCCTCCAGCCCCACACCCTCATCCCTCCAGCCCCACACCCTCATCCCTCCAGCCCTGCATCCTCATCCCTCCAGCCCCACATCCTCATCCCTCCAGCCCCACACCCTCATCCCTCCAGCCCCACACCCTCATCTCTCCAGCCCCACATCCTCATCCTTACCTTCCACTCTTCATGAGTCACATGAAGCAGTTGCTGGTTCTCTTCAAGAAGAGAAGACGGAACTAATGTTGGTGCCTGTCCTTCCTCTCCTGTTTGGGGACTCTCAGCCTCCTGACTCATCTAACTAAATTCTACTGTCACTGTCCCTCCTCTGTGACCCACCCCAGTAGCTCTGACCACGTTCCAGCACTAGGGGCACCTTGCTTCTGACCAGCATCTCCCTGGCTCCCCACTTCTTGCTTGGTAGCTTTTACCTCCCTCACCACCACACCCCTGAATACATCTGACCTTGGAAGCTAAGCAGGGTCAGGTCTGGTTAGTACTTGGATGGGAGATGACCTGGGGATAGCTGGTGCTGTATGCTTAAAAGGAAAGGAAAGAAGGAAGGAAGGAAGGAAGGAAGGAAAGAAGGAAAGAAAGAAAGAAGGAAAGAAGAAAAGAAATAAGAAAGACAGAAATAAAGAGAGAGACAGAAAGAAAGAAAGAAAGAAAGAAAGAAAGAAAGAAAGAAAAGAAAGTGTGGTTTAAACTAAAACCCAGGGGCTGTACCCATAGCTCAATTTTAATTTTTTAAGATTTACTTGTTTTGATTTATGCTCACGAGTGTTTTGCCTGAATGTTTGTGCACCACATGCATACAGAGGTCAGAAGAGGGCATTAACTCCTCTAAATCTGATGTGACAGTTGTGAGCCGTCATGTGGATGCTGGGAATCAAACCTGGGTTCTCTGAAAGAGCAGTAAGTGCTCTTCACTGCTGAGCCATCTCTCCAGCTGCTATGACTCCTAGTTTAAAAGGTGTTCCTTGTGTTTGTTTCTTCTTCCTTCACTGTGACAAAATATCCAACAAAAATAACTTCAGGGAGTGTGACAATCTTGGTTGTCAACTTGACTGGATCTGGAACCAACTAAAATGCAAAACTGGGCAATTTGTTAACAGGAGACTGACTAATCTTGATTAGATTGTTTGAAGCAGGGAGACGCGCTCTAAGTGTGAGTGGCACCCTCTGGTGGCAGCCTCGATAATAGGACCTGGAAGAAGGAAAATGCTTTGGGCCCAGAAGGTGGCAAGTCCATCTACTGTCACAGCTGCCTCCTTTGCTGTTACAGAACTGATTTCTTTGGGTTTCTAGCATAGGTTGAAGACCAGCGTTCTCCAGGAATCCTTCAAGCCTTGCACCAGGTTGGAACTGCTGAGACACTCAGCCTCATGGGCTGGGCAGCTCTCAGGTTCTCCTCCTCACCAGGGTGAGACAGCCATTGCTTGACTATCTGGACCATATTGTGTGAGCCAGTCTAATAAATCTCCTTTTATCACAGGCATATTCAGCCTCCCAGTTCTGTTCCACATGGAGGAAGGGTTTCTTTGGCTTACAGTTCTTGGGGATACAGTCGCGCAGACAGTAGGGTGGCCGAAGCAAGAGGTCATGTTGTGGCCACAGTCACAAGTCAGAGAGCAATGAATGCTCTCCTTAATTTCTCCTTTTTATTCAGTCCAGGACCCCAGCCCATGGGTTGCTGCTGAGGTGGGTCCTCCACCTCAACTAACATAATCTAGACAATCCCCTACAGACATGCCTAGAGATTTACTCTATGGTGGCTCTAAATCCCATCAAGTTGGCAATCAAGGTTAACCATCCCATTCCTTAGTTGCAGGGGTCTGTGGGGAGCCCCGCCCCAGGCCCTGGGAGCAGCTTTATGATTGGGCTAAAGCAGAAGCCTTTGGTGTGTGGATGTGTACAGAGCAGGCTGGGGCTGGACATCAACTGATTGTTGGGGGTCCGGAGTCCAGCTGGAAAAGCAGTCTGGCTTTGCAGAGTAAACACCAAATCTCGAGCATATGTGCTGAGCTCTCTAGATGTTCTACAGCCACAGGTAGAACATGCTTGATAAAGAGTCACGCAGGGCAGTACACGCCTGCAGTCCCAGCACTCAGGAGCCTGAGACAGGAGGATGATGCATTTGGAACCAGCTTGGGTTGCGTAGCAAGGCTTTCTGCCATTGTCACTGCTGCTTGTTGTTGATATAAAGTTAGCTGCAAAATTCTGGGTGTTGTTATGGCTTAAAAAAACCAAACAAAACCAAAACTAAGAAGTCCTAGCTGGCCTAGGACTCACTATGTAGACCAAGCTGACAGAGAACTCACTATGTAGATCAGGCTAGCCTCAAACTCACAGCGCTATACCTGCCTCTGCCTCCTGAGTGCTGGGATTAAAGGCGTGCGCCACCATGCCTGGATGTTTTTAGCATTTTATACATCTATATCACTGTGCTTTGTTCTAGTTCATCACCATTGTTGCTGCTCTCACCCGCCTAATAGTCCATGACTCCTCTCTAAGAATCCCCTTTTCCAGCTCCTGCCCCTTAGATTTCATCCCTTTATCTTTTCCCTCTCTCTCCCCTTAAAAGCTCATCCTTTCCTCCATGGCCCCATGGTCTGCTTTCTACTTTGTTGACACACACACACACACACACACACACACACACAGAGAGAGAGAGAGAGAGAGAGAGAGAGAGAGAGAGAGAGAGAGAGAGAGAGGCAGGCACAGGGCTGGAGAGATGGCTCAGCTGTTAAAAGCACTTACTGTTTCTCCAGAGGACCTGAGTTCAGTTCCCAGCATTGAGTGACTCTGTAACTCTGGCTTCAGGAGGCTCAACACTATCTTCTGGCCTCTGTGAGCACCTGCACTTACGTGTGCACCTTACCTCAACAAGCACACGTAAGAAACACTGAAATAAATCGTAATAAGATAAAATAAAGCATGGCGGTTGTTTTTCTGAGCATGGCAAGTAAGCCTGTGTCTTTCCAGAAAAATGAAGACAGAGAGAAGAAAAGGAGGGGGAGGGAAAGGAGGAGGAGGCAAGCTTAGAGAATGCACCTGCAATGAATACATACCTTTTCCTTGTAATTATCATCTAGATGATTTGGCAACTGTTTAACTACTCGAATTGTGTGCGGTGGTTTAAAGTACAGAGGAGGATGTGGCTGGGTTGTAGGCAAATGCTGTGCTATTTTATGTCAGAGAATCGCACATCCTCGATCTGGGGACCCGAGAAGCCTCTGGAACCAGACCCCAGGAGGACTGAGGGACAGTGGTACAGATGACTGAGCTCGGGGACTTTGCAGGTGGACTCCAGCATTCTGAAGTCGAGAGCAGTCCTCTGTGGGTCCTGGGGTTCTCAGCCAGCACCCGCTAAATGCACAGCCCTTTGTGAGAGCGAGGCTGGCACCTTCCAGGTTTGGAAGCAGTTCTCACCTGGCCTGGCCTGCCTTCCTCGGGACCAAGAGGACAAGAATGCATCCCTCTGGAGTCTGTGTTTCCAGGGGAAAGCCAATGGGGCCAAAGAATGCACAAATCTCACTATCCAGGGTGCCAGCCACCCCCTGAGCTCAGGTGGCTCTGAAAGGAGAGGCCCCTGGAAGGCAGGAAAGAGTCACCCTGCTTCAGACTACATTTTCCGGCTTGCTTTAGCCTTGGAATTCCCAGCTTGCACTCTGCCCTCCCCTGCACACCACTCCCCTGCCATCATTTAAATGCTGTGTTTGCCCTTCCTGTGCTTTTTCCTGATCAGATCTTTCTAAGCAATCCCACACACATTCTCCTAGCCAAGAATGACACCTGGAAAGTGACAGACGAGGGACACCTGGCACCGGTACATCACAGCTGTTTGCTGGGAAGTGCCCCCGACTCCAGACTGGCACTTGTCTCTGACAATGGACCAGAAAAGAGATTGTGAGATGAATTTTGCACGTGACAACTTTTATGACGATCTTACCCTGAGAAATTAAATATATATAATACTCTCTCATTTACTTTCACCTTGACCAGGAAATCGAAGCATGGCAAGCTTACCAATGCATGCTTAGAGAAGCAGGCTTGACTTCAGATTTTAGAACTGGCAATGGATGGACAGGACTGCACAAAAGGGGGATTCTGAGGCTCTTTCAGGATGACACCGACCTTCCTGGGCACAGGGAAAGACAGAAGGGGACTCTGGAGGCCTGGCTTCTGCTCAACTTCACCACCCCCAGTGTGATCGCTCAAAAATCAATTAACCTCTGGGCCAGGGGCCTGGGATTGAATACTGGTATTTCCAAGGCCATGGGTTCCACACCTAGACAGGCAAACAGTTATGGCACTCTGGATTTTGGCATTCCTGGGGAATTGCTCCTCAGCTCTTAGGAGGCTGGGGACATGATGTTAGATAATATCCTGTCTCTCAATTATAAAGTTACTGTTTGCTTCTAGTCTTTATCCCTTTCAGCTAAGGTGAGCCTTGGTCCACTTCGTCCTTCTGTCTCTAACATCCCAGTTCTACTGTTTGATCCCCACTTTTGACAAAGACAAGAAATGGCTGGGGTCCAGAGAGAGCCACACTGCCATTTGGCATGTCACACCTGTTTGTCCCAATGGCTAGTACCTACTTTTGTGTGGGAATGATGTTAGATTTTCTGCATTGTCAGAGATGGCAAAAGATTTCTCTTCTGTTTTTAAATATTTATTTATTGTGTGTATGTGTGTGTGTGGGGGGGTATGTGTGTGTTATACGAGACTACCCTCTGAACCAAACTGCTTCCGTTTTCATCAGATATAAAAAGATCATCACAGTGGGGCCTGCGGGCTGCTGACATTTCCTCAGAGCAGAGGGTGGGGAGTTTCATGGGACCCACCCACGTGTGTCCAGACACTCTTCTGAACTAGTCTGCCCTGGTTGCACATGGTCTCAGGATCTTGGGAAGGGCTGGAAAATATAAGGGAAGACTAAATAAGGGGGCACTCCATCTACACAGCCATAGGGGAGTCACCGTGCTAAGCAAAAACCTTCTAGGATGGCCGCTTAAGGCCACCCGTGCTCCTAATCTCTTACCTGCTGTTCTGTAAGTACATCTAATAAGCTCACTGGATCCCCAGACTGAACTCTGTACCTTGCTTATCATTGGGACCTTGAGAGAAGGGGTAGATACTTTACAATCTCCTCTAGGGAAGGAATTTTAGTATCAGTATGTGCTGGCTGGGGAGCGCCACCCCATGTCTGTGGAAGCCAAGGGCCAACTTGTAAGAGTTGGTTTTCTCCTTCCAACCTGTCAGTTCTGGGAATTGAACTCATATCACTGGGCTTGGCAGCAAGCGTCTTTACCCGATGAACCAAATCACTAGTAGATTTTTCTTTTGAATGAAGTGTATTGAAGTAACTTGTTTATAGAGAGATGTTAATTTTGAAAATGGTACTTAGATCCTGCTAGAAAATATGGCATTTGCTTGTGTGTGTGGACACATAACTCACCTTCTAGAACCACAGATTCCCATCTATGGATTTAACCAACCTCAGACTAAAAGTGTCAGAGAGAACAATTGCCTCTTTACTTAACACGGAGACTTTTCTCCTTGCCAGTATTCCCTAAGCAATACAGTGTGACAGCCATTTGCATAGGACACGCATTGCACTAGATGTAAGTAACCTAGAGATGATTAAAGTTTGTTGGAGGATGTATGTAGGTTATATGCAAATACTACCTCATTTTGTACAAGGGATCTGAGCATCTGGCTCTTGGTACTCGAGAGAGCATTGCCATCAATTCCCTTCCAACACTGTGGGAACATTGTATGTGTAGTTGGAGATATTAACATGTCTTCCTTCCTTCCTTCCTTCCTTCCTTCCTTCCTTCCTTCCTTCCTTCCTTCCTTCTTTCCTTCCTTCCTTCCTTTCATAGGTTAAAGAAACTCATTACACTGACTCTAAATGATATGGTGGTTATGAAAAAAATAGTATTATTGTTAAATCTTTGAGAATTTGATACAATGTAATTTGATCATATTTACCTCGTACCATTTCCTTTAACTCTGCCTAGATCTATCCACCCATCCCCCAACCTCTCTCAGCTTCATGTCCTCTTTTCCTTGAATTGTTCTTGTTATATAAGCACAACCCCTTGAATTCATTTAGTGTTGCTGTGTGTCTGTTTTTAGGGATGGTATCAGCTAACCAGGAGGGCTCATCTCTGAGAAAGACTGATTCTCCCTCTCTCATCAGCCACTAATTCCTGTAGCTCGTCATCTAGGAGGGCAGATCTAGGCTTTGTAAAATTTCCATCACTAAGTTGGCATGTCGACTGGTGTCATTGTTCAAGTCCTGTCCAGGCAGCCATGCTGCTGAGATTTCATGGGTGCAGCTTCCGTGTCCTATGTAGAAGGTAATCTTGCAAAAGATGTCCTTGGCCCCTCTCCCTCTCCCCTAATATATTGGGGCTGGGCACCCCAGGATCAGTTCTCAGCATTTTGAACATTGTAGCTTCTTGTAATGGACTCTGTCTGCTGCCAAAGGAAACTCTGTTGAGGGGTGAGACCCACACTTAACCTTGCATGTAAGATCAGTAGCTAGCACGTAGTTAGGAGTTACACTGGCTTGGGAAACTGACAGTCGCATGTTCTCTTCTAGATTCTGTGGCCTCACCAGCCCTGAGTGCTTGGCTTAGGTTTACGGTGTCAGGCATCGATTCCTTACTATTGAACATGCCTCAGGTCCAATTATACAGGTAAGACCTTGTTGGTGAAGACACCACACACTTTGGATACAGGACTCAGGGGAACTGAGATGGAACAGACCCGGAAGCCTCCAGCCTGAGGACTGTGCCTGAATAGTCTTGGAAGGTGTTATGCAAGCAGACAAAAGAGAAAAGCAACCAACAGTCCTACCCAGCTGTGAGGCCTGTAGACCACAGCGACCAGCAGGGCAAGGGCAAGTGGGTAATGTTGGTATTTATATTCTGGGGCTAGCTAGCTGATGGGGTGTGCATCTGTCTGTCTATCTGTCTGCCTGCCTATCTATCTATCTATCTATCTATCTATCTATCTATCTATCTATCTATCTATCTATCTATCTATCTATCTATCATCTATCTATCTATCATCTATCAAAGTAGGGTGTCTCTATTAATCCTGATTGTTCTGGAACTCACTATGTAGACAAGGCTGGCCTTGAACGTGAAAAAATCCACCTACCTCTGCCCTCTCTGCCACAAGTTCTTGGATTAAAGGCCTGCACTACCACATCTGTCCATCATGGATGTGTGTGTATGTGTGTTTTAAAGGAACACTGTGCATCGCCTTTATTTTGTGGATGTTGAATTCACCCAAATTCTGAATTGCTGTGGGCTTCGTCCCATGCTGTTGCTACATCTGACCACTAGATGGGGCTCTCCCTTTGCTTCTGAGCAGACTCCTGGCACTTCAAACAAGTCACCATTTTCTAGACTTAATCACACTTTATTGTTGGTAGGTCCCACAAATGCCCCCCAACATTCCGGCCTCAGCCTAAACGGCACCTCCCCAGAGAGACTTGACCTGGTTTTCTTCCACCTAATCCAATACACCTATGGCAGGTGTGGGAAGTGTCCTAGTACCTCTGGGACAACCAAGGCTAGACAACCAGACTAGCCCCTGGCTCACAGTAAGTACTCAGAGTGGCGGCGGGAGGCGGGGGGAGGAAGATCTTTGAGCAGTCGCGGGGATGCACAAACCTGACCCTGAGCGTCAACCCCGTCTCCCCAGCAGCCAGGTGGTTTGGGGTAAGAAATTTGGAGTGACCAAGATTCTCTCTTTTTATGTTTGTAATGGGGGAAATAGTCACTATTCAGTCTGTTCATCCGTGTGTGTGTGTGTGTGTGTGTGTGTGTGTGCGTGTGCGTGTGCGTGTGCGTGTGTGTGTGTGTGTGTGTGCGCATGCGTGTACATGAGCGAATGTGGGGGGCACATGTGTGATGAGTTCATGTGTGTGTAGGCCTGAAAGCTACTGGTGAGCGTTTTCATAGCTTCCTATCAACCTTATTCGCTGAGATAGGGTCTCTCAATTGTTGAACCCAGTGCTCACCAATATGAGCAGTCCCGCCGATTAGCCTGCTCCTGGCACCTTTCATCTCTGCCTTCCAAGGAGTGGGATTGCAGGTAGAATATCATGCCTACCCGGCATGAAAATGGGTTCTGGGAGACCAGAAGCCAAGTCCTCAGCCTTGAAGACAAGCCTAGTTCATCTGCCTGGTCCCTACTTTGCTTTTCAAGACAGATTCTTTCACTTGCTTGGAGCTCATCAATTCTGTTAGGCTTGCTGTATCAAGGCTCTGCATTCTCTACTTCTCCAGCACTGGGGTTGCAGGCATCCACCACTGGGCCAGCTTTTTCTTTTAACATGGATTCTGGGGTTTCAACTCAGGTTCTCATGCTCGCGAGAAATGCAGTTTACAGCTGAGATACCGCCATAGCCTCTGCCCGCCCCTCCACTCAGTCATCCTGAAAATGTACTGTGAGACAACTTAGATAAAGTATGTAGCCCGACACCTGGAATGTGACCTGTTTCAGCTAGCCAGAGTGGCTTCCCAACCTTTCTGGAGAATAATCTGAATGAAACACAAAATGCACACTGAAAACTTGACCTAGGGTTGGAGAAATGGCTCAGAGGTCCAGAAAACTGGCTGCTCTTCCAGAGGACCCAGGTTCAATTCCCAGCACCCACACGGAGGCTAATAACTGTCTGTGACTCCAGTCTCAGGGGATCCAATTCTGCCTTCTTGATTCTGTGGGCACCAGGCACACAAGTGGGGCGTCGACATACATGTAGACAAAATACCCCAACACAAAAAATGAGTAAGTAAATAAATAAATTGTTGTAGTAGTTTGAAAGTAATTGGCCCCCATAAGCTCTTAAGGAGTGGCACTATCAGGAGGTGTGGCCTTGTTGGAGTAGGTGGGACCTTGGGGAAAGAAATGTATCATTGTGGAGGTGGGCTTTGAGGTCTCCTATGCTCAAGTTATTCCCAGTGTCTCAGTTCACTTCCTCTTGCCTGCAGATCAAGATGTAAAACTCTCAGCTCCTTTTCCAGCACTGTGCATGCCTGTATGCCCCCATGTTTCCATCCATGACGGCAATGGACAAAACCTCTGAAACCGTAAAGACACCCATATTAAATGTTTCACTTTATAAAAGTTGCTGTGGTCATGGTGTCTCTTCATGGCACTTGAAACTCTAACTTAGACAAAAGTTGTTAAATTGGATGGGGGTATTGCTGTGATAGGCCATGCTTTTTGTTTGGAGGAGTTTGGGCTTTGGTACTTTGGGTTAGGGAAGCAGTGAGATGCTTTGAGCACTGCTTAATGGGGAGCACTAAGAGGAGCATGGGAGATCTGAACTGTGTGGGGCCCGGCTCAAAAGGTTTCAGAGGAGAATTTTAGTATGTTGCCTAGAGATTGTTCTTGTGATATTTTGGTGAAGAATGTGGCTGCTTTTGCCCTTGTCTGAAGAGTCTGCCTGAGGCCAACATGAAGAGATTTGAATTAATTCCATTGGCAGAGGAAATCACAAAACAGCCTTGTATAAACTCTGTGTGGTTACTAGTGTTAATTCTAAATGAAGACTGTATGATGAAAAAGAACAAGCTGAGCAAAGAAAAAAACAAAATAAACAAACTGAGGAGAAAAGGAGCACCAGGAAGTGGAGTGGAGCTAAGTCCTGTGTTCAAGGAGGTAAATAGATTAAGAAATGGAATAAAGGGAGTGGTGACCTCAGGGCAAGATCCCACCCAGATAAATTTCCAACTTGTGAAAAGGAGTTAAAGAAAAGCTCAGAGTCAGGTGTGGTGGTGCATGCCTTTTATCCCAGCACTCTGTGAGAGCATTGAAGGCCACACTCTGAAGGCAGAGGCTGGTGGATTTCTGAGTTCGAGGCCAGCCTGGTCTACAGAGCAAATTCCAGAACAGCCAAACTTAGTGAAGAAAACCATCAAACACCAAAAGCTGGTGAAGATGTAATTGAACGAGAGGGCCATGTTCCAGCCTCAGCAAGCAGCAGAACTTGGCAGCTTTGGCCGTATGGGTCTGGCTTTAGAGTTAAGGACAGAAGAAAGGGGTTATGGAATTTACCTCTGCGACTAAGGAGAACTGCTGGGGCCACACATGTGTCAGGGGTGTCCCCGAATGGAGGCCTAGAGAGGCCATTGTGTGAAGCAGTGACCATGGAGCTTAGTTGTTTTGGAGACCCCAAGATGTCAGAGATGCCAGAGCCATAGGATACCTGCCAAGGACAGCTGCTAATGGGGAGTGGAACCACCCCAGGAGAAAAAAAAAACAAAACTGAAAGGAGTTAGAGATCACTTGGACATCACACACGGAGATGCAGAGTTTGGAGCTTGCCCAGCTGGTTTTTGGTCTTGCTTTGGTCCAGCGTTTCCTCATTACTCTCCCTTCCTTACGTTTTGGAATGGTAATGTATATGCCAGGCCATTATATGCTGGAAGTATGTGATTGGAAGTACGTTGGGAGTCTATTTTTTGATTTTGATTTTATGGGAGATTACATTTAAGAGAATGTATGAATCTCAGAAGAGACTTCAAAACATTGTTGAGACTGTTATAGACTACAGGGACTTTTGAAGTTGGACTGAATGCATTTTGCATTGTGATATTGTTACAAGTTTATAGGTGCCAGGGAGTGGAATGTGGTAGTTTGAATGTAATTGGCCCCCATGAGCTCATAGGGAGTAGCTATCAGGAGGTGTGGACTTCTTGGAGTAGGTGTGGCTTTGAAGGAAGTTTGTCACTGTATAGGTGTACATTGAGGTCTCCTATGCTCAAGCTATGCCCAGTGTCATAGTTCACTTCCTATGGCCTGTGGATCAAGACGTAGAATTCTCAGTTCCTTCTCCAGAACCATGCCTGCCTGTAAACCACCCTGTGTCCTGCCATGATGATAATGAACTAAACCTCTGAGATTGTAAGCCACCCAAGTTAAATGTTTTCTTTTATAAAAGTTGTTGTGGGGGGCTGGAGAGATGGCTCAGAAGTTAAGAACACTGTTCTTCCAGAGGTCCTGAGTTTAATTCCCACATGGTGGCTCACAACCATCTATAATGAGATCTGATGCCCTCTTCTGGTAAACAGGCATACACACAGGCAGAACACTGTATACATTACATAATAAATAAATAAATAAATAAATAAATAAATAAATAAATAAATAAATAAATGTTTTAAAAAATTGCTGTGGTCATGGTGTCTCTTTACAGCAATTGAAGCCCTAACTAAGACAATAAATTAACTTTTCTTCCTGTTGAGAGCTCTGCTGAGTGTCCAGATACAGGTTATTGACTTAGAACACCTGGGCCGATGCAGGGCCGACATTTGGTCTGTATGAATATGGGGGAAGTTTTGACTTGGACACTTTGATGGAAAATGATTCTCTGAAACTCCCTCTTTCCACCATTAGAAAAATACTGAGTAATGTGTACAACAGTTATTTCCTGGACCCTTGTCCCATCACAGAGCTTTTGCATACACACGTATCCCCCAGAAGAAAACTGCCTTGTCTGTATGTGGATCTCACATGTTCAGGGCCCTCCAAGGCTGGAAGAGGGTGCCAGAAGTCCTGGAACTGAAGAACAGGCAGCTGAGTGTCGCCTGACGTGGGTGCTGGGAACCCACCTCGGGTCTCCGGCAAGAGAAATGTACAGTACCCACTCTGAATCTCTGAGCCATGTTTCGTTTCCCCCTGCTCACTTCTATCAAGCTGCTGCCTGGCTTTCCCATTATTTGTTGACTGAGACTCCTCGGGGGACAATAGCGGCAAGATGAAGCCATTTGAGTGTCAGCCACACTCAGAGAATCGGGAGCAGAAAGATGACTGCGCACAGCAGTGGGCTAGATACACTCTGCCCAGAATATGCCAGAACCCACAAGAAGAGCATCTGCACTCTGTGCGTTTCCATGCCAACCAGCCGAGCCCTGGCCAGGGGTACTTGTTTCCCTAAAAGACCCCCCAAGTCAATTACAGCTGGGTCTCTGCTAAGCCAGAAAACCTGTTTTGAAGCCGAGGAGCCCAAATCCATAGAGCTGTTTAGAAGGAGATCCTCGAAGAAGGATTAGTCTAGAAAGTGAGTGGTGTTTCCAGATCTGGGGTTGAGGGATGAAAACGTGAAAGCCTGCAGCAACCCTGCTTCCCAGTCTCCTGTCCACCCGCTCAAGTGCCCCAGGTTGACCTGGAAGCAGGAAACTCGACTTCTGCCCCATTTCTACTCTTTGGCGGTCCGTCCTCGTTTATAGTGTCAGTTGATAGTGAAAGGTCTTGGAAGTGTGTTAGAGTCTGTATTTTTTCCTTCTCCTTCACTAGAGATGATGGGAGTTTTGGAACAACGCGCATGTTATGTTCTCTGGCTAAGTAAGAGCCTCTGTGAAGGTTTTCGACTTAATTATGATAGCACATGTTCCCAGCAGAGTGTACCTGCTCTGCTTGGGAAGCTTGGCAGTGTGCGTGTGTGTATGCATGCACATGCATGTGTGTGTGTGTGTGTGTGTTGCAGCTATTTTGTTTATTTATTTGGAATTTGCATTTCTCCTGCTTCAGTTTTCCTAAGTGAGAGAATTACAGGCTCGTATCACCATGCTCAGCTTGTCAGTAGGATATTTTATTTCAGCTGATTTTGGAAATGGGGTCTCATATTGATCAAGATGGCTGCCAACTTGCTTTAGAGCCAAGGATGACCTCAAAACTTCTGATCTTCCTCCCTCTGCCTCCCTGCGTGCTGGAATTATGGATGACACCACCACATCTAGTCTGTGTGGGACTTGGGATTGAACCCAGGACCTCATGCATGCTAAGCAATCGCTCTATGAACTGAGCTATAACCTAGTATTGACTCTAGGATGTTAAGGAAAAATTCTGCATTTGTTTATTTTGTGCGTGCCTGTGTGTGGGCACACCAGTATGCGTGTGGAGGTCCAAAGACAACTGTGTGGGTTTTGATGATTGAACTCAGATTTTCGGGCTTGGTGCCAATCCCCTTCACCAGATAAACCATCGTCCTGCCCCCACATAGAGATTTTTAATTGTTTGGGGGAAACACAGAAACATCTACCAGGCTTCCGTAATTAAACTACTTCCTGGGAATAGCTAAGGCTTGCTCTGGGTCCCTCCAAAACCTGGCAAAGAGGTGGCTGTTCTTAAACACGTAATCAGGACAGACTTTTAAAGGAGCATCTTAGTCACTGCTCCATTGCTGTGGAGAGACACCATGACCACAGCAACTCTTATAAAGGAAAACATTGAATTGGACCAGGCTTAGAAGTCAGAGATTTAGTCCACTGTTGTCATAGCAGAACCCGGTGACACACAGGCAGAGACGCTTCTGGAGAGTGGCGGAGAGTTGTACATCCAGATTCTCTGTACCAGGCAGAGAGTGGCACTGGGCCTGGGGTGAGTATTTGAGATCCCAAAGCCCATCCCCAGTGACGCACTTCCTCCATCACACACCTACCCCAGTGAGGCCAGTAGTGCACTCCCTGATGACTAAGTGTCTTAGTTAAGTTTTTTGTTGTTTTGGTTTTTGATTTTTGAGACAGGGTTTCTCTGTAGCTTTGGAGCCTGCCCTGAAACTAGCTCTTATAGACCAGGCTGGCCTTAAATTCATAGAGATCCGCCTGCCTCTGCTTCTTGAGTGCTGGGATTAAAGGCGTGCGCCACCACCTGGCCGTAGTTAAGGTTTTTATTGCTGTGAAGAGACATGACAACTCTTATAAAGTGTGTAGTCCCGCCTGTCTACCACAGGACGATTCACCAGTCTGGCAAGGGGCTGGAGATTGAAACACACAGACACACACAGACACACACAGACACACACAGACACACACAGACACACACAGACACACACACACACACACACACACCACACACACACACAGAGGGGGGGTCATCCTTGAAACAAAAATACCCCATTATTGTGTTCCAGGACAGCTTATATAGGGCTCCCCTTGACTAATGACCACACTCTAGCTCTTGGGATTTTTTCAGCTGCAAGCGCACCGGAAACCACTCCCCTCCCATCAGGAACTCATGAGGGTCTCATGCCCAAAGCAGCTGCAAGCACAGGAAAACAAGCTGCTTACTCCGGCAGGCAAAGGGTCACAGAAAATTCAGGGTCTGAGGGTCTGCAGTCCCCAACAATAAGGAAACATTTAATTGTGGTGGCTCACTAACAGTACAGAGGTTCAGTCCACTATTATGGCGGGGAGCATGGAGGCACGCAGGCAGGCATGGTGCTGGAGAAAGAGCCGAGTGCCCTACATCTTGCAGGCAACAAGAAGTTGACTGTCACACTGAGTGCAGCTTGAGAGGAAGACCTCAGAGTCCACCCCCACAGTGACACGCTTCCTCCAACAAGACTACACCTACTCCAACGGGTCCACACCTCCTGATAGTGCCATGCCTTTTGGGGGGCATTTTCTTTCAAAACACTACACTAGGCATTCAAGTATATGAGCCCATGCGGGCCATTCTTATCCAAACCACCACAAAGACCTTCATATCCTGGGAGCACAGGGAATGCACAAGGGTTCAAAAAGAACGATGTGAATATTGAAACCAATACCTGGTTTGTATCAAAGATGAAGACCAGCTCAAGAAGGACTTCTGTGATAGGGCTGGGGAAACGTCACTCGTGGGTATTGTTGTCCATCCACAGGGGAATGGGAAATTCCACAAGACATGTACAACTCCAAAATGGAACGGGCACTGGTGTCTACAAACTTAAGTGCCTAATAGCTAAAGCTGCTGGGTATGTCTTTGGGCTTAGGAGTGCTGAGAAAAATATCCCCAAGGCACTTTGTAAGTTTTCTGGGAGCTTCAGATGGCCTCAAGATACGGTTGGAAGCGCGGGCCTTAAGCTAGGCAGAGGTCTCTTGGCCCTTCTAGGCAGCCATAACTGCCAAACATAGTAGGTGAGTGTCTGGTGATGGGAGCAGGCTATTGAAGCGACCTCATTTTCTGCATTTCCAAGAGCAGACCTGCCTTATTCCAAAGGAAGCCAGCGCATCACAGCGTCAGGGCTGTGCAGCGAATCGCGGGCACCAGTTCAAGGAAAGATGGAAGAAAACGCAACCACAAACTGGCCATAAGAGGGCAGGGTTGTTACTGTTTTCCTTCCAGAACTGGGGAAGCATTTGAATTTTGGAAAAAGAAGATTCTTGGATGATGCACATTCTATGTTGAATATGCACATGCATAATTTAATAAGAAGCAAGTGCAGAGTATTGGCTTCAGATTCCAAAAACGAATTTTCAAAGCGTCTGTACGCGCTGGTTAACAATTTGCTTACTATGAATGTGTGTGTGTAGGAGGGCATATGAGGGTGTACAAGAGGAAGTCAGAGGACGGCCCACTGGACCCTGCACTCTCCTTCCACCATGTGGGGCCCAGGGATCAAACTCAGGTTGTCAGGCTTGACCGCAAGCCCACCCACAGCTTCTCTTCTTCTTCCTCCTCCTCCTCTTCCTCCTCCTCTTCCTCATTCCTCCTCCTCCTCCTTCCTCTTCCTCTTCTTCCTCTTCCTCCTCATCCTCCTCTCTTCCTCTTCCTCCTCATCCTCCTTCCTCTTCCTCTTCTTCCTCTTTCTCCCCCCCCGCCCTCTCGTTTTGTTTTTTTAAGGCAGGCTTTCTCTGTGTAGCACTGGCTGTCCTGGAACTTTAAAGGCAGACCAGGTTGTAAATTCAAATAGATCTGCCTGCCTCTGCCTCCTGAGTGCTAGGCCTAAAAGTACCCACCACCATGCCTGACCTATGTCAGTTTCTTAACAAACAAAATGAACGAATGCAGAATGCCCACATCACAGAAAAGTTACAGCCCCCAGCATTGAGTGCTGGAGTTTGGGATCAATTCTGAAATAACACCGCCGACTTCAAAGATGACTCAGTGGGTAAAGTCTTCTGCTGAATAAGTGTGGAGACCTGAGCTCATATCCTTAGCTCTCACATAAAAACAAAGCGCAGCACATGAGCATCTGTTACCCCAGGGCTGGGGGAGACACAGAGATGGGAGGATCCCGGGGTCTGTCTGGGCAACTCGTCTAGCCGAAATGGTGAGCCAGGTTCAAAGAGACTGTGACAAAATATAAGGTAGAGAGGGATAGAGATCGGGGACACCTGACACAAACCACTGAGAACAGCTCACATATGCACACATATGTGTAATACACACATGAGAGAGACAGACAGAGAGAGAGAGAGAGAGAGAGAGAGAGAGAGAGAGAGAGGTTCTATAGAGCACTTGACCAGGATGATGAATTGTTTCTAATTGTCTCACAGCACCTGCAGAAAGTGGGAGTAATTAATTTGAAAAAGAAGTAACCATCAGAGGGCATTGGAGATCACTCTTGAATGGGAAGCTGCAAAAGTTAGGGTTTATTCATCTTGCAGCACTGAAGATATAAAAAACAAGGGTCTCGAGTATGCCAGGCAAGAGCTGTACCACTGAGCGACATGCCCAGACAACAAAGGGAGTCTATTCTTAAACACAGGGCAAAATCAGGAGCCCGGAGTGACTTGAGGCAGAACAAGAATATCTGGCATTGGAGGAACCTGACCTGAGCCCTCCCTGAATGAAAAGGTGAATGGGATGCTGGAGACTCAGGCCCGGGGAGCATCGCCTGGCATGTGGACTCTATAGAGCTTGGTCTGTGGCCATTGAAGGGGAGCACCACCCACTCAGCCTCTTTCACCTCCCTCTCCCTGCCTTCACTTTTTAGGGCCCCCTTAGGGATACCCGAGGATACCCAGAGTCCCTGAGGCAAAATTGAACTGGTTACATATCCATAATCTAGCGCTTTTTAGTTGTGTGACCTTGGATAGGTCACTCAATTAGTCCTGTGAGACAAAAGATGACACTATACATGGTCAGGTTAGACATGGACAAAAGGGGCTGTCTAGTGCCTGGCATCGTGCCTACCTGCTGAGGACGGCCCACTGGACCCTGCTCTCTCTTTCCACCATGTGGGGCCCAGGGATCAAACTCAGGTTGTCAGGCTTGACTGCAAGCCCACCCACAGCCCTGTCTGTTGTTCCTTGTCATCTCTATCACCAGAAGACAGTGAGGAGGACTAGGGGACACAGAGAAATGACTGATGCTCTCTGTGGTCCATTCCTGTGGCTGCCAGCAATCGCGATCAGCTCTGCAAGCAAGCCCGCTGATCTCACGAGCAGGCCCACAGTTGTAGTGATGATGTATTGCAGGTGGGGTTTCTTGACAAGCAAGTGACGAGAGCAAAGTGTCTTAGGACAATGTCCTGGAGCTCAATACTTGGAAATGGACAGAGGGAAGGAACAGGTCCCAAGAGAGCAACCTACCTACGATACAGATTCAACCCCTAGGGGGTGCTATAGGCTGATGCCCCCCCCCCCCCTTGGTGTCGCTGTGAGTTGCTCTGATGTTATGGGCAACATGTAAATAGTATGTTATCAGATGTGGGCTGCCCAGGGAGAACTGAGGTTCCCAAAGGAAGGAGCTGCTGGCTGAAGGTTGTTTACTACTGACAGCTCTCTCAGCAATCAGCTGCAAGTTGGGGTGCCAATACCCTCACTGAGGGGATTTCCTGGTGGTGATCACGGTGTCCACCAAAGGGTGATGGTAGCTATCTGTACCATCACCATGGCTCCTCTGCTTGACTGTGAACATCTAGGGGGCAAAGGGCCATATGTGAGTTTGGCTGTTGTCTTCCCCCCCCCACCCCGGCTCCAGCTGAGAGCAGGGCATGGGAAGGTCCTCTTTAGTGGTCAATGGACTAATGGTCACTTTTGATGCATATCCACCAAGTAAGGAGCTACATTTGCAGTATCTAATACAGAGGCATCATGGGAAGATGGAGGCTCAGAGAGATGACTGGCCAGCTGAGGCAGAGGGAGAAGCTGGCTTGCTGCTGCTGTAAGATAGGTATCTGCTTGCTATCCTGAGCAGCATGACAATCGGACCTGTTACTCAAGTTACCTCTTCTTGACCCCTCCCCCATCTCCTGGCCTGGACCTCCAGTTCCACCTGCCAGGAAGCCAGGCTCTGCTTGATGCCCCTGCCCCTGGCACCCCATCTGTCCCATTCTCCTTCAGATGTCTGTGCCCCTCCCCCATCCCAGTGCAGGCCCAGGGCGACAGGCCAGGATGAGCAGGAGGCAGAGAGGTCCCTGGAACAGTATGGTGGTGTCACAGGCAGGTCCAGGTTAAGGACCAGTAACCTGAAAATCCCCAAAGCTGAAGTGCTCCAAATAGTGACGCTTTTGAACACAATAAAACATCCCAGATCTGACCTTTTGTGGCAGTGCCCAGTCAAACACAGATTTTATTTTATTTTTTTTTAATTACCGCAAAGGGTAATAAAATGACTCAGGTGCCGTCTGAATGACACTAGCAAGCTTCCAATGATGTTCCACACGGGACCAAGGTCTTCGCGTGTGACCCACGGTGTTTTCAGCTGATCCTCTCTTGTCGTGTGAAAACGTTGCTGCACGTGTCTAAGGCCTTGGGGTTCTGTATAGGTGACAGTGTTGATGAGAAAAACTGTTCCCACTTCTTCATAGCCCAGGAAGCCAAGCTGCTGGGGAAGCTGGGCCGTGCAGGTGTGGAGTCTTTAAAAACAATATTTTAACTAATTAATTGGGTGTGGCTGGGTCAGGGGTGAGGGTTGTGTGCCAAGTGTACATGTGATTGTTGAGGACAGCTTGGGGGAGTGGGGTCTCTCCCTCTACCGCGTGGGCCTTGGGTTCGTGGCAGGTGTTTTTTAATCTCCTGAGCCACCTCACTGGCTGGAAGGTGGGGTCTTTCAGAGGGCTATAGTATGACTGCCTGCCAGGCATGGCACCAGGAACAGAAGGGCACACTCGTGAGGTCTGGGCTGAAGGTGTGGAGCTGAAGTTAGTGGAAAAATATGAGAACCCCAAATCCCAATGAGACTATCTTCCAGCCACGAGTGTAAGATTGTATTTAACACATAAATGGATTTTCTGTTTAGATTTGGATCTCACGTCCGAGGTACCTTGCTACGTACACATGGATATTCCAAAATCTAAAATTAAATCTAAGATCCCATTTCTGTCCCTGAGCATGTCAGAGAAGCGATGCCAGGCTGTATTTTGATCAGAGAACATTTTCTACGGAAGAAGTTGAGGGATGTTGGCCAGAAGAGTGTGTAGAACATTAAAGACAAAGGGCAAAGGGCAAAGGTCAGTCAAACCCAGGCTTTCAGCTGAGAGACTTGGTCAGACAGTTTCTCTTGGACTCGGTATTCACATGGGTTAAATCAGGTTCTATCTGCATTTAGTAGATGTTGAAGACATTGTATTATTCCCCGTCACGTTTCCCTAGGAGACGGGGGGGGGGGGGTTCTGGGAGTTTGCCTTGGAAAGAAGGAAGCTCCCAAAGGAAAAGGAATGGCGACAGCCCTGTATTTAGGGGGTGAACAAAAACTCACAGAAAGCTGCAGATTGAGCTACTGTACGGGGATAATTACGGCTGCTATTTTTGCGCGTTTGTTTAACAATGATAATTTGGCGACAGCCTGGTATTATAACATCGTCTCCCACACAGAAGTGGCTTTAGTTCCCAGTCACCAGAATCCATTTGCATTATCTCTGTAGGGTTTGGGGCTGGGAAGCTGGTGACTCACGGCTGCGGTGGCTTCAGCAAAGGCTCGTCTCCCGACAGTAGCACGGAGGCCAGGGTTAGCTAATGGCGCTGTCACCCTATGATGGGGTGGGAACTTGACCCACCTCCAGTCTCCCTCTGAATGGCCCTCTAGCCTTACTCCAGGCCTCTTCTATCCTGGCAGAAGATCAACTATCCTGCAGGCATCCACCGGAGCAGATTTTGGGAGAACGCAGGAAGTGGTTGTTTAAAGTGCCAGGAGTCCAGGCCCAGAATGAACAGCATGAATATTCATGAATTGAAGGCAAGGTCGAAGAATGGCTTCTGAGGGAGGGCTGGCAAAATGTCACAACTAGACATTGCTGGAAACAGTTCAAATGCCTCTCTACTGGGGACCACACATGTGGGTACAGAATAGGGTGGGGACCAAGGCACAGACGCCAGAATTTAGATAGGAGAACCTCAGACAGCAGCATTTCACCTCATAAATAAAGACACAATGGCATTGGAGCATCACCATGTTAAAGCTACTGAAGATCGAAACTGGGCTATGCTTGTCAATGGCCACGTTCTCCTGGGTCTATTATCGTAGGCCCCATGGAAAAGCGTCAGTACCAGGATCCGTGTCCAAGTAAGCATCTAGATTCACCTGGAAGTTCACAGGAGAATGAACAGAAAAACCAAATCACTGACAGCCTGGGGAGCTAGTCACAAAACTCCAAGCTGTGGGATACCCTGCGTGGAGACAGACAGAAGATAAAGAGGATGAACCCAGGGACAGGAAGAAGTGGGTTCTGGTAATGGGGGAGATAGTGTGGGCTCTTACAAACTCCAAGACTCAGTCACAAACACATTATTTTAAGCATTGATGCTGATATTTGGTGGATTAGAAGTCACATGACTCACATACACAGAGCTTTGGTACCATCTGCAGCACTGCCCCCAAAATACCTTCACTGGTCTCCATGTATCATGGGCACTGTGAGGTTGAAAGGACCCGCATTTCTTACAGATACAGTGAGCTAGTTGCAGGGGAAATGACCTGATTTGAAAGATTTGTTGCTAAACAGTATGGGGTTGAATGTGGTTGGTCCTCACTGAGCCTGAGTGAGGGGACAGGGGACATCACTGTATACCTTGGCTACTAGTTAACTTTTGTGTATGTGTGTTCTCTTGTGCACCCGTGTGCATGCAGGTTTGTGTGCACATGTGTGAGTGTGTATGTGGAGGTCAGAGGTTGACACTGGGTGTCTTCTGCTCACTGATTGGCTAGGCT
This sequence comes from Arvicola amphibius, assembly GCF_903992535.2. Classification (NCBI taxonomy): domain Eukaryota; kingdom Metazoa; phylum Chordata; class Mammalia; order Rodentia; family Cricetidae; genus Arvicola; species Arvicola amphibius. The sequence continues at coordinate 13,675,078 of NC_052050.1, read as the reverse complement.
GGCTGGCCAGAGAACGCTGAGGCTGCTCCTGTCTCTGACCCAGAACCCCCAGACTAGGGTTATAGAGGTAACCACTGTGCCTGACTTCCTTTTTTTGAAGATTTATTTTATTTATATTCTGTATTCTGTCTACATGCATGCCTGCAGGCCAGAAGAGGGCACCAGATTTCATTGCAGATGCTTGTAAGCCACCATGTGGTTGCTAAGAATTGAACTCAGGACCTTTAGACAAGCAGGCGGTGCTCTTAACCACTGAGAAATCTCTCCAGCCCTGTGTCTGACATTTTTTTTTTTTTTTTGGTTTTTCGAGACAGGGTTTCTCTGCAGCTTTTTTTAGAGCCTGTCCTGGAACTAGCTCTTGTAGACCAGGCTGGCCTCGAACTCACAGAGATCCACCTGCCTCTGCCTCCTGAGTGCTGGGATTAAAGGCGTGCACCACCACCGCCCGGCTGTGTCTGACATTTTTCATGAGTGTTGGGGATTTGAACTCAGGTCCCCATGCTTATATGGCAGGCACTCGACATAGCTCTCTCTGTAGCCTCTCTCTTCTGTTTATGAACAGGTTTTGAAGTGAACAGTACATTTATTTATTTGTTTGTTTTTTTCAAGAGATGGCTTCTCTGTGTAACAGTCTTGGCTGTCCTGGAACTCGCTCTGTAGACCAGGCTGGCCTCAAACTCACAGATATCTCCCCCTCTCTGCCTTCCAAGGGCTGGAATTAAAGGCATGTACTTTTTTTTTTTTTGGTTTTTTTCGAGACAGGGTTTCTCTGTAGCTTTGGAGCCTGTCCTGGAACTAGCTCTTGTAGACCAGGCTGGTCTCAAACTCACAGAGATCCGCCTGCCTCTGCCTCCCGAGTGCTGAAATTAAAGGCGTGCGCCACCACCGCCCGGCAAAGGCATGTACTTTTAAAACAATAGATTTCTTGTGGACTTCAGGCTTTGGTGTCACATCAATTCAGCCTTCAGTTCTTAGCCTCCGAGGGCCAACTAAAGGACATTCTCCTTGATGCTGTCCTTTACCTTCTCACCCCTACTATCTTCCTTTCCAGCACCCAAGTGACAGGGCTGGCATGCCCATTAGCTCAGATGTCCAGATAGGGTCACAGGTCTTTTACAATGATCTTTGAGCTCTGTGAAGGATGGAGGTCCCAACTACTTCTAGACCATGCCAATCCCTTAATATCCTCCTGTGTCTTCCACTATATGACAGAGAGAACGATGCTCTTGTCATGGGATTGCTGCAGGTACAGAATGCAGCCTATTGGGTTGACAGAGAGCATTCTAGGCAAGGCTCGGTGCTTCTAAACTGGGAACACTGACCTTGGATAGCTGGCAACATTTGGAGGTTGGGCTGCCACAACGGAAGATGGATATGCTATTGGCACATGGTGGGTAGAGACATTGCTGAACAGTCTGCCATACATATGGAGAATTTTCAGGTCAAGGTGTCAGTGTTCCTGAGGTTAACAGATTCTTCTGTTTGGCTGGGGTAGGTGGGCAGTGGGATGCTCAAGCCCTATATGTGGGATTAGAAACCGGAGAGCCTGGATGTGTATGCAACTCGGTGGTACAGATTTGCCTCTCATGCACAAGGTCCTAAATTTAATTCCAAGTATAAACAATAAACAAAGAAAATAAGAGCCCCTCTCCCAAGCCTCCATTCTGAAGGCAAGGAGGCTGTCTGGTTACATAAAGTACACGCAGTACTCCGTGGTCTTGCTCAAAGATGTGATTGATTATCAGGTCTGTAAGGAGAGACATAGGCTGTGACTTAGCCAGTACTTTGTTCAAGGTGGACCTGGACCCAGCCGAATGCTGATGATGGCATTGATGTCAGACCCTGGCCTCTGGATTTCACCATCTTGGCATCTGCCACTGTGTTACATAAGGAAGGTGGCCCTTTGTTTGTCCCAGCCGCCCGGCCAACTGACACCCGAAATAACCACACAGAAACTAAATTAAAACACTTCTTGGCCATTCGCTCTAATTTCTTATTGGCTAACTCTTACATATTAGTTTAACCCATCTCCATTAATCTGTGTATCCTCATGTGCCAGTGGCTTACTGGAAATTCTAACCGGCATCCATCTCAGGCAGGGGATCCATTGCTTCTCTCACTCTGCTCTTCTTCCCAGCATTCAGTTCTGTCCTCTCTGCCTACCTAAATTCTGCCCTATCAGGCCCAAAGCAGTTTCTTTATTCATTAACCAATGAAAGCAACACATGAACAGAAGAACCTCCTACACCATTTCCATACAGAAGAACATGAAGCATTCTCTCAAGGGAGCAGGCAGGGAGACATTTGTGGATAGGTCAAGGAGAGAAGCTAGTCTATAGGATCATCCCCCATAGGAAGGAAGTGAGAGAGAGACTTGAAGGGGCCAAGAGGGATGAATGGTGATGTTTCTGTGGACTTTGGCCACCAGGCATTGACATCTTATCTCTGTGTAGTCCCTGACACCTACATTTTGATGACTGCTGACAGCTGTTGCTGTCTCTCCCTATGGGATTCCTGGGCACCCTTTGGGAATTCCCCATCTCCTTGCTGAGCAGAGAGATACAGCTCTGAATTTGACTGAATGAACCACCATGACCCTTCTCACATCTTAGAGTAGACGGGCCAAGCTCGTTATCACCACTCTCTGTTTTTTTCCAGCCCATGTATCTTTCAAAAGTGCTTTCTTGAAGGAATGGAAATATTCCTCCCTCCTGTCCAGAGGAGGATCTGCTGACACGCTAGCCTGACCACGGGTCACAAGTCTTGCTTTCCAGCTGTCGGTGAGCGAAAGCAAGCAAGCCTCCACCCCTGAGTGACTTCAGCCCGGAAGATCCCGAATTATTCTGCAGCCTTTTCAGTGTGGGTTGACGTCATGAGTAGAGATGGCAGCCGGCGTTGGGAGGTTCTTAGGGAACAGGGTGTCACCGTTCTCTCCCACTTAGTGAGGCCTTTCTCTCCCTCTCTGCTTATGGAAAGGGTACGTTTGCCAAGCTGGAGTATTTGGAATTGCAGATGCCAAGTTCTTGGGAGTGATATAAAACTTGAGGAGCATTGCTATTATTGCCAACCCTGAGTAAGTCTGTGTGTGCGCGTGCACATGTAAGAGTGTGAGCATGTAAGTGTGTGTGTGTGAGTGCGCATGCTCGTGTGTGTGCACGTGAGCGTGTGTGCATTCACCTGTGGAGATCAGAGGTCTCACTGTTTTCTTTAATCAGACTCCACTGTACTTTCTTGAGACAGGATTTCTGAGCGAGCCTGGGCTCACCAGCTAGAATGTTTGACTGGCCAGCAAGCCCCAGGGATCCGTCTACCTCTGCCTTCTAGTACTGGGATTACAGATATGTGCCACTATGTGTGTTCTGGGAGTCAAACTCAGGTCCTCACGCTTGACTGACACACACTTAACCGAGAGGTTTCCCCAGCCACCAAGTTTCTAAATCTGTGTAGAGACTCTTTCATGTCTCCTGATCCCTCTATTTGTAGTGCGAAGGGGTAAATGTGATCATGTTTACAGAAACTTATTGGGAATTGTGCACTTTGATGAAGGCTGTAAATGCGTGCTGATGATTCTGTCTAAGGATGCCCACAGCTGACGTCATGGTGTCGAAACTGACATTCACTAGAGCTTGTATTTGAGCTCACAGAAGGGAGTTCTTTTCTGAGTGAGCGCCAAGCCTGAGAGCTGACCTTGACTTTCAGGGCATTGAGACTTTCTGTGGATTTCATCAATAATACTCACTTGGAATCTCTCATAGGGCAGACTTAATTTAGACTCTACCATTTTCTTAATAAAAGACAACTTAATCTGAGGAGATTTTTACAATTCTTTCTGTGTTGGGATTTTTAAATAAAGTTTTATTTATTTTTATTTTATGCGTATGAGTGAGTGTTTTGTCTATATGTCTAAAGCACCACATGTGTACAGTGCCCATGGAGACAAGCAGAAGGCATTGGGTCTTCTGGAACTTGAGTTATAGACCAGTGTGAACCACCACATGGGTGCTGGGTACCAAATCCAGGCCCTCTGCAAGAGCAGCGATTGCTCTTAACCACTGAACCGTCCATTTATCCAGCCCTTGTGTCTGAGTTTTGAAAATAATGGATTATAGAGTGTTCTCACACAGGTCACAGCGAATCTGAAATGGGGTGGGAGATAAATGAGTGTAGGTGGATTTAAAATAAATTTTGACTGAAGTCATGTTTGCTGTGAACACGGTAATACACGGTCTCTTTATGGTTTCAGAGACATCAAGCCTGGTTAATTAATGATGAGCGCAAAAGGAAGATTCAAAAGACAGCAGTGAAGACTGGCTGAAGTTCTGAGAGCACAAGGTCACCTTTGAAGATCCGCTGGCCTTCTCCAGGACTGGGTGTCCATTCTTGGCCCTGACCACAGGAAGAAGAGCAGTTTGGCTCTGGAATGCTTAGCACTCGCCATCCTGATTCTCAAGAGCAAGCTGTTGTTGCACCCTAAAGGATGCCAGCCTGAGGGATGGCTCTGGAGTCAAAGTACTGGGGCTCAAGCCAATGAACTTGGCACCTTACCTATAGGCACACAGTCTGAGAGAGGGAGGCCACTGAAGGTTGGGGAGGAGCAAGGATGGTACCGGGACCTTTTGCCTCCTTTGTGGCCTACTTACCACTCTCTAATCCTTTCTTTCCTGCATCTTGCAAGAAGCCAGTAATCCTCGTGAGGATAAGTGAGATGGTGACTTTATCCCCATCTCTGATGGCAAATTCCATCAGATCTAGACCCGAGTCCTTAATCCTGAGGTCAGAACTCTCCGAGGAAATTAAAAAAATATTCAGGGAGTCTAGAACCCCATCCTTGGAGCCTAGAGTATGCAATGACCTTGTTATAATCTGGAAGTTTGTTAGAGACACAGCCCTCATCCCTAGAATAGCATCTGGAACATGGGGCTGGGAGAACATGGGCAAAGCCAGTCATGAAGTGAGGTCTTCTATTTCCAAGGTGGTTCCTACAGTGGGTGCCAACGCTCTTCCTACAGTGGAAGGTTGGCTTCTCGACTTTAAAGTAGCAGGCTCTATGTTCCTGTACTTCAACCTGGATGATTTGAAGATGACAATACATATGGCTTTGGGTCACTTCCAAGTCTTCTTCAAAACAAGCAATATGGCTCCTGGGATACTCTTTCTTAGCTCCTGGCTGTTGGGCCATGAGGGAATCCTGTCTGCACACAGGTGCTCCACCCAACAACCTCGACTCCTACCTGTCAGGGGGCCCCAGGGGCCAGACAAACGAACAAGGAAGTCTTTGAAATAACATCCACGGCTCAAGTTCAGTTTCCCATGAGACTCTGAACAAGAATCACCTTGCTGAGGCCCAGCCGACTCCCTCAAATAGTCATGACATGGATGCTGTCACCTTAAGTTTTAGGGGATTATTCATTCTATACTGGTAGATGGTCATCCTATTTCTCTGACCAAAGTGGTAAAGGCATGGGTATGTGACCTAGAATTGGCCAGAGATACATGAGGTGAGTCTGTGGGACTTACATCTGGGGATGTTGTCATTGTCTCTAGGGATGACAAAAGGAGGGGTACCCCTGCATCTCTGCTGGTGCAGTTACGTTTTCCACATCATATTTTATGTGATCATCTTGCTGACGGACCAAGGATAAAGTCAGTTCCAGAAAACACAACCAAGAGATGGCAAGAGTTGCGTTTATATACTTACATGTGTGATTAAAATTCTTTTGATCAAGGAAAGGCTATGAATAGCTTCTGAGACCAGGGTATAGACGGAAAAGAAATCACAGTGGTGGTATGGTGTTGGTACATTCACCCATACCCTCATGGGAGAAGAAAGGGTCCCAGACGCTTGCTAGGGAAGCATGCATGGTGGGTTCCAGGATGGGAACCTCCTGCCTCCCTTGCCTTGCCAGCTCAGTCTCAGGCTGGGGATGGCCTGCTATAATAATATCATGGTCAACAGTCCACTTGCAGTTAGGACTAAATTCTATTATCCTCCCCATGTGTACAAAAACAAGCCTGGTACAGTGATGAAGAAAGTGTTTTAGAGAGAGAGAAAAATGCATCTTAGGTGTTAATAACATTGACAAAACTTGGAGTCAGTCATATCTAAACGTTTGTCCGGCTTGAAAATCCCACTTCGTCATTTCCAAACAGAGCCTTGCAAGCCGCAACAGAAGCGGATGACGATCATCACGAGGTGCCGATGGAGTGGGAGGCTGGGACCTGCCTGTGGCTCTCAGATCACAGGCAGATACGGAAATTGGCGTACAAGAACAATGTGGACCAAATCATTAGAGGTGTGGGTGTGGGCGTGGAGAGTGGGCGTGGAAACACTCTCAGCTGAGCTTCTCAGAATAGAAGGGGTTGCCCAAGGATTCGCAGTGAGTCAGTGGCTGAGCCGGGAGACAAAAATCAGCTTCTCTCATCTTCCCCGTCCACTATGCTGTGAAACCAAGGGGCTGAACTGTTACAAAGCACCCCACATGTGAGGGGCCGAGTGGTGCCCTCTCTCAGATTTGTTCTCCGTGACCCCAGTCTGCAGTACCTCAGAATGTGGATATATTTGTATATGTGTACTTAAATGATTATATTAATAGTGATCACCAACTTTATTGGAATGAGCTCTAACCCATAATTGATGCCTTTAATATTTTTTGAAACAGTCTCAGATAGCCCAGGTTGGTATCAAACTGGCTATGTAGGTGAGAGTGACCTTGAACTTCTGCCTCTACATTCCAAGTGTTAGGAATACATATGTGTGCCGCCACACCTGGATTATATAGTGTTAGGGGTTGAATCCAGGGCTTCGTGCATGCTAGACCAGTGCTCTAACTGAGCTAATATCCCCAGCCCCTGGTATCCTTTTAAGAGGTAATTTGAATATACCACACACGCACACATACACACAAAGTCTCAGAGGCACATGGGCACACAGCAAGAAAGTAGCTATCTCTAAGCCAGAGGAAACGCCCCCCCCCCCCAGATCAGTCCTTATGGTCTCCTCCAAGCTGACTCATCCAGTGATCTTCAGTAGCCACCAGCTGTGTGGTTTCCTGTGCCACTTGCCAGAGCCTGCAAGTTACCCGCTGTGGCTTTGTGTGTTCGGGGACATTTGGCATCTTAAAGAGAGCGAGGCAAAAGTGGGCATGGCAAAAATACACAGCCAAGAGCGCCACATTGGCTTGCCTCTCCAAAACTCGCAGGGTAAACAATGGTCAAGCTGCACTGACACCTGGAGAACTATGGGGGGTTGACGGGGTTTCCCCGGAAACTGCTTGCAGCCTCCCAGCTTAGCTTCCCCACCAGGACAACAGTGTCACATTGTCTGGCCTTCTGCAGGCATGTGATCTGTCCACATATGTCACATAGCTGGGAAGCAGATGCTTCCCCCCATTAGGATTAAATTGGCAACCCCCACATGTTCACAGACATCCTTGGCAAGGCAGCTGGATCAGCTGGAATCTGGCTTGTTTGGGCTCAAAATGCACTGTGTTGTCAAACCCGGCTGGCAGCTCCAGTGTCCTTAGGTGGCACAGACACTTGTCCGCACAACTAGATCTTAGAGCCTTAGATGGAAGCACGGTCCTTGAAGTCAGGGACAATGCCCCCAGGGTTGGACACAATGCTTGGAGCTCTGAACACAGAACTATCAAATTCTTGAGTTCTTGTCGTCTGTCACTTCTTTGGGTTAAGGCATCGGAAGCCCCTGTGCAATGCCTTATCAAGGGGCTGGGTGTATTAAGACATCTTCAGCCGTTAACGCCTTGGTGACTTCATTGGCACCGCTGAACACTTACCGTAGTCCCTGATGAGGGCAGCTGCATTCTGGAAGGATGAAAGTCAGAAAGTTCATGGCCTCGGGGAAAGTGTCACACAGAGAGATGTGTTTTGTGGAAGGACACTGACGACATCAAAGGATAGAGTGTCTCATAAGGAAGTGTTTGCTTGAGATTTCTGAGCCAGCCTGACCGCTGGAACAGAATCACCTTTTGGCCTCACAGCATAGACCACGGATGGAGAGCCAGCTTGGCTGGCAAGTGTTCAAGTCTGGCTTCATTTATATCAGAAACTCGGCAACTCCAGCCTGGCCTTGGCTGACCCGGAAGTGCAAGAATAAAATACAACTCGAACACGGGGCATCTTCAGACGCAGCACAGCAAAGGCTGCTGGCTTCCCAGGGGCCAAGGGCTATGATTGGCACTCTGGAGGCAGGACTTCAACCATGCCCTCAGCCAATCAGCATGCCTGTGACTCCAGGCTCTGATGCCCACTGAAGGAAGAGCTACTCTGGGAGCAGGGAGAGGATTGGTCAGGTAACGACGGCTAAGCAGGGAAGGGCCTGGGCCTTGGCTCAGAGGGAAAGGGAAAGGCTGTCCAGCCGTCCAAAGTTCAGGTGGGAAGGAGGCCGGGGCTCAGCAGGGAGATGAGGACATCTGGTCGTAGTCTGGGCACTTGAGCAAAGCTGGGTAGTTGCTGTTCATCTGTAGGGAGGCATCGCTGGAGATGTCCGAGGGGCTGCGGCCCCGGATCCAGGCGTCCGGATGTAGAAACTGGCCAGAGTAATCGGAACAGTTGCTTAGGCGTGGTCGGTAGAAGCCCGGGTGAGGTCGATACATGTCCTCGGCAGTATACCTCTTCATGAACAGGTACACAGACATTACCCCAGCACTCTACAGTGAAAGAGAAGCAGAGGAGAGCTCACTAATGGGGGAGGGAGGACTGGTAATGTCCCGGCTGGGTCTTCCTGGAACACAGTCATAGAGCCTCTCCAATGGGATGGACAATGTGCAAGGGACAGGAGTGGGCTCTGGGAACCTCATAATAGGAGAGACCCGGGAAGCCAGGGAGAGGTACATTCTGGGGAAGAGTGATGGAGTGGGTGGTCCAGGATACTGTGGGATGCCTTCCGGGTAGGGAAGTACCAACTTGGCACAGGACGGCCCGGGGCAGGATACCTCTGTTAACAGGAAGGAGATGGCGGCGAAGGCAAACGACCATCCGTATTTGTAGTTGAAATAGGTCTCTGCATCCTTGGTTCTGTTGAGCATCTCATCATTGATGCTGGAGATGTACAGCACCAGGCCCACCACAAGAGAGAGGCCTGGATGAGGGGAGGGGAGAGAAGGGCACGTTCAGCCTGGAGGTCCAGGGAGTTTGCCAATATGGTACCACTGGGATCAAAGCCTTCACTTTGGAGCTCCAGAGTGAGCATGAGCTTGCCTCCTGATGTCTCTGTCTACACCCGCATCTTCTAGGGAGTGAGCAGGCGCAAGTACAATACCTCCCTGTGCAACCATTCTCCTGAGCTGAGACAAGCCCTGTGATGGATATACTGACCTCTGTCACACATGTCCTCCTGTATCCTTGTTCAGTGGGCCTTCTCTGGGCTCCTGGTACTGAATTGTCTCGAAACATTGTTATGATCCCGGGGTGTGAACCCTAGGCTACCGAGAGAATTTTTATTAATGTGAGGGCTAAGATAAGGCTTGTCTGCAGGGCTTCTAATCCCTGTCTCCAGCAGGGGATGGTACCTATCTCTCTGGAGTCTGTCACTAGGGCCTGGGGCCTCTGAAGACCACCTGGTAACACAGTGTGTCCTCTCTGAGATCTTCAGCCAGGAGATGTAAGGGAAGTTTGTTCAGATCCTGGCCAGCATTGAACCAGGAGGCTACTGGGGCCCCAAACTCCAGCTGCCGTGGTGCACGTGACTGTCCCAGGCAGCAGCTCCACCAATTAGTCAAGAGGTAATTAATCACTCTCCACTGAACTGGTCAGGTTTCAGGCCACCCACACTGTTTCAGGAAATTGGGGCCTCCCCAAGGATGGATGTGCAAGGGAGATAGACAGGTGTGATTCAAACCTTCCCCTGTTCTTAACTCAAGTGTGAGTTACTGCTGCCCTCAAACGTCCCTCTCTTGTCATGAAGCCTGTGTGTCACCTCCATTCTAGACTTATGGTCCTGTGATTCACTCACTGTTAGAATCTCAGGCATCCTGATCTCCGATCATTTTGGCTGCTTTGGAGTTCACGGGAGGAAAAATGAACAGCTTGGCCATGGGTTTGCCCCGCTCTGGCTCGCCGGAATACTACCATAGCAATGCTGGCCTCTGATAAGCCGGAATACTACCATAGCAATGCTGGCCTCTGATATTCCAGGTGTTATTGGACTCATTACGGGGCTGAGAGCTCTCCAATCTTTGTATTTTATTCAGGTGACTCCGTGAGCTCCAGCCCCTGATGTCTGGCCGCCTTCTAGATACCTCTCCTTACACCTCAAACCCAGTGTTTCCCACATCAGTCTTACAAGCTTTGTGCAAAGCAGTTTCTCTGTCTGTGATTCCTAGATCATGGATGTGATCTAGAAACGCCCAAACAAAAAAACAGCACTCATCCTTGGGGCCTCCCTTGACAGCCTAGTCCTGGTCCTAGTGAGTCTGTCTACCTTCTGGATGTCACAGGAGCTGATGTAGGAGTGTTTTTATCTATCTGTTGTTTCATTGGTTAATTAATAAAGAAACTGCTTGGCCTGATAGGTCAGAACATAGGTGGGTGGAGTAGACAGAACAGAATGCTGGGAAGTGAGGCAGTCGCCATGGCTTTCCTCTCCAAAATGGACACAGGTTAAGATCTCTCCTGGTAAGCCACCACCTCATGGTGCTACACAGATTACTAAATATGGGTTAGTCAAGATGTGAAAATTAGCCAATAAGAGGCTAAAACTAATGGACCAAGCAGTGTTTAAATAAATACAGTTTCCATGTAATTATTTCGGATGTAAAGCTAGCTGGGTGGCGGGACACAGCCCCGCCGCTCCATCTACAAGGAGCCTTCCTCCTTCTTTCTTGCAGTATCACCTCAGTCTGTGCCATTACAGCCCATCCCCTGTTCTTTCCGGAGCCACCTCTGTGCAGGTTCCCTGGCTCCTGGCTCATTTCCCTTCCTCAAGGTTCCTAACAGCACAAGATCTAACATCCACATCCGATGCTGTTCCTTGGCTCAAAATCCTCTCAAGGCTTCTTACCAAATTTCAGATCTCAAGACAATTCAGGTGCCTCTGTAGTCTCCCTTCCCAATATATTTCCTCAGGCCCCCCGAGACTCCATGGGTTCCCCACACTTACAGCTCTTCCATCTCCCCGGCCCCTTTCCTCTCTCTAACTCCGTGTCTTTGCCTAATTCCTATTCCCTGTATAGGTCAGCTTCTCCTCTAGCTTTCTCTGACCAACCCTTGTTCTGGATATCAGCCACTAATCTTGGTCCCAATGGCCGTTACCAGTGGCCCTGTCACAGTCTCCTTCGCTCTCAGTTCCTATTTCCACTCCACATGTTTATATCTTCCACTACCCTGACCTTAGAGTGATGCCAGCACCCAGAATAGGGTGTAATAGATATATATGGTCACTGACTGACCGATTGACCGATTGATTGACTGACTGACTGACTGACTGAATGAATATACAACTTGGTGATAGTCCCTGAAGACAGATCTATATTGAAGGGGTCTGGTGAGCTCAGGATATTGTATGTGGTTAGATTAGGAAAGCAGGACTCTCTGGAGGTAGCTGAGGATGAGGGGTGAAGGAACCATTGTTCCGAAGAGTGCTGTATTTATTTTCTAAAGCCCTACCCAAGGATGTGGCTCTTTCAGACACAGGAGATGGATACTCATCAGTGGGAGCTGTAGAGGACGTGGCGGTGTATGCCCTGAGCACAGTTGCTGAGTTCCTGTTCCAGCTCTGCCCAGAACCCGTCTGGTCACTCTAACTCTGAAGCCTCACGTGTTTTTATTTGGAAGGTCATGGGTGGGCCCAAGGACATCAGAAGTCTCCTTTAGCCCTAACTCTTTAGCTGGCTTTGTCACGGGCACTGGCTTAGATCATTCCTTATCCAGTGTTGGCTTGCAGTTATGAGGCTTCCTAAAGAAGAATTGCTCAGGAGCTAAGAGCCAAAAGTCCAGGGTGTATGGAAACAGAAGGACACAACTTACCTGAGAGGATAAAGAAGATGCCAGAGACAAAGGCCAGTATGGTCCTGTGGGGACGAATGTGTCCGATGTTGCTCAGGATGAACCCGATGAACATGAAGAAGAGGCTGACGAGTGGGAAGGGGGTGGCCGAGCGAATCATTTCTAATGCAGGGGGCAAAGGGACAGCCTGTCAGGCTACCACAGTGACCTTTCTTCCTCGCCTCATTCCGGGAAGTACGGCTATGCCTACCAACAGGTCCTCGAAGACCTGCTCCCACAAAAGTGGCCTAGGGGGCTTCTGGTGCGGGCAGGGCTTTTGTCTCAGTGTAAGGCTTGCAAGGTCTGACTCCAATAGCCAACACATTCAGAGATTTGTCTCTGCTTTAGGCATAAGCTCCCCTTCCAGGAATCTACACTGCCTGTCTACAGGAGAGCCGTAAGGTGCCTGGTCATGTCATCTTGCTGCGGCTTTGAGAGACATCCACCATTTCTAAGGGCATGCTCTGAGGATTACAGGGGACTGGCGCTGGTCTCTTCATTTCTTAATTTATAATCACTTGGGAAGAGAGAGTTCTACTGTATACTAAAGAATTTGCTGGGCGGTGGTAGCACAGGCCTTTAATCCCAGCAGTCAGGAGATAGAGGCAGGTGGATCTTTGTGAGTTCAAGGCCACAAAGAGCTAGTTCCAGGAAAGGCTCCAAAGCTACAGAGAAAACTCTGTCTCAAAATACTAATAAATTTTTTTTAAATTGCTCTTTATCCCTGTTTCCTGAGAGGCAACCTATAGAGTACCTTTGTTATTCGTGTGGGCTTCCAAGAGCAACCGAGTTTGTGCTTATAGGTTACTCAGGATGGAGGCGGGAAAGAGCAACCACACTGGTTAGCAGATTGGTTCCTGGGACCATGGGAAGTCTGACCTCTGAGGAGGGAAGGGCCTGGTGCTGAACTTAGCCATTCACACAGTAGTAGTGATTAGCCAGTATTTAGAGGTTATCTGAAGTCTGCCGGACAAGCACATTGGTTCTATGCACATTGAGTATTAAGACATTTTGTACAGCAGATCTGACTGTGTAGCTCTTTGTATCCAGAGGGTCCTAGAACCAACTCAAGGGGATGAACTGTATTGGAACATTGCAAGCTCATGCTGAGAGTCAGAGCAAATCTGGCAAGGTTGAGGTGATAGAGTCAGTCTTGTTACAGTTCAGAGAGGCTGCTTCAGTCTGGGTGTGAGTGTTCCTTCATTTCCTGGGGTCAGAGGTATGGGGGTTCCAGCAATCTCTCTTCACCCTGGGAAAATGCACCTGCAGCACAAGCACTAGTGAACTAGACCAGTGTAACCAGCCATGGCCAAGGGCGCTAGCTCCTGAGAAGATTCGGGATGTTTGACTCTTCCCTTTGTCTGGCTCTGTCCCACCAGTGGCCCAGCTTAGAACGTTCTAGACACCTACTTAGCACATTGACTGTGGATTCTGACGTTATCTGGGAGTTCATGGGCATCACGTACTCGATGGTGAAACACCGTCCTCGCTCCTCGCCTGCGGAGACAAGAAATAACTGCCGTTCCCGGGTCCCACTCCAACATGGATTTGAGGTTAGTACGTCCCAAATGCTTCTAGGACCCTTGGGCCTGTGTCTCTGTACCTGGGCTGGAGAAACACACTAGGGAGGTTTTTAATCCCTTGGCTGATGGCTCACAGCAGAGGGTGGGACACATGTCTTGATTTCACTTTCTTCCCAGAGTGAGGACGAAAGCATGGGAAGAGGTCAGCACTGAAATCTATACCCCGCAAGCACCTGGTACCATCTGTTGCTTTTGACTGTGATGGTGCGTGGCTGTCTCAGACGCATGAGCGTAGGTTTTTGTGCAATAATGCCCCCTGCCCCAGTCTTGTCAACCAGACCCTGGTGGCTTAAAACTCTGACTCTGGTTAAGCAGAGATGGATGCCCAGCACCTGGAGCTGGAGGAGATGGGGTCAGAGTTGGAAGCTGTTCTTAAAGCGGACTCTACAGAGTGACGCAGGGTAGCCAGGCTGGAGCCAGATGTGTCGTTTCTGCTAAACCAACCTCATCCAACCTCTGACCTATCCATCAAAACCCTAGCATCGAGAGGGGATGAAAAGTGTTGTGCTTTCTCTCAACACAGCACAGGTTCCAGGATCCCATAAAAGACGCTCAGGGACCATACTGTGGCTGTCAGGTACCGCATAGCTTACACAGGTCTTCTGGGGTAGGGGGATGCTACTCTTGTGTAGGGTAAGACTTGGCTGTGATAAAGGCCTTGAGCACAGGGCTCTAGGTGTAGCGACTCACTTGGTTCTAGAGAAGCCCCAAGTCCACAATAGCAGGGTCAAAATTTGTACCTTCCTGGAAAGACCCATGTTTATGTTTGCTTTGTGTGGCCATTTCACCGACAGAGGAACAGGAAATGGCTGAACGTTTCCTGTTCTTTAATCTTGTGGATGACAGGGAGGCAGCAGCCTGATACTCTCAGCCTGCTACAGTCTTCACTTCCGCCTTGGTAAAGTGGCAATGATAAGCCTTCCTTGCAGTGTCATTGGGAAGATTATGTGCCATCAGTGACGTGGGTAGCTAAGGTAAGGCCTACAAGAGCTGTTTAGATTGTGAGGTGTCATTCAACGCTGGAACACAGAGTGGGAAAACCAGGCTGGCACGGATCTTTTAGTAGGAAAACAAGCCCTGGGACTCGAGAGAGCTTGCTCTCTGGACATTGTGAACCAGGGTCTGAGTTTGGGTCTGTAGTCTGCTGGCTGCTTGTAGCACTGCCCAGAGTCGGCGGAGATTGTCTATGCTGAACTGTTGTTTCCTGGCTCCTCCTGGGTGTCTCTAAGTAGGGAGAAAACCCCTTGGGACAGGTATTCCCCAGGGTAGGACTGTCCTTACCAGCAAGGAAGCAGACCCGCCAGAGGCCCGAGTGCAGGGACATTTTGACCTCCGTGCTCTGGTTCTGTGGAAGGATGATGCCTTCCTCCAGGTACAGCCAATAGTCTGTGCTGACCGCGATGCCCAGCAGCCCCAGGCCGCAGACAGCAAAGACGCTGCTCAGCAGGGTCAAGGCCTTCCTCCCACAGGCGCTCATCTTCGGGGATGGTCACTGGGCAGCCAGCAGTGCTGTCTCACGGGAGCAATGGGCTATGGGGACAGGAAGGGAACATGAGCAGGAGGCGGTAAGCAGTAACTCAAGACAGTCTGCTCTGGTTCAGTGAATAAATAAGAGCAACTAGGCTGCTTTCTCATTTCCAGACATCTCCACATGAGGGCGACTTCTGCCCCTCAGGGATCCACAGCTTTCTCTTAAGGCTATTGTAGCTATCCCCTTGTCTTCTGAGTTCCCCTTGCTACACATTACCATCCATCTTTCTGCCTATCCATCCACATCCTCCCATCCATCTGCCCATCCATTGGTCTGTCTGTCCGTCCGTCCGTCCATCCATCCATCCATCCATCCATCCATCCATCCATCTACTCATTTGTCCATCTAGTTGTCTGTCTGTCCATCCATCCATCTGTCCACCCATGCATCTATTCATCCATCCATCTGTCCACCCATGCATCTATTCATCCATACATCTATGCAACCATCCAGCCAATCAGCTACCCATCCATCCACACACCCATTTATCTATCCATCATCCATATATCCATCCATCCACCCATTCACCCACTCATCCATCCATCCATCCATCCATCCATCAATCCATCCATCCATCCATCTATCCAGTCAGCCAATCAGCCACCCACTCATCTATCTATTCATGCATCCCATCAGATATGAGAGATAAAAAAGATGAGCATTCTGCTCTTGCCCTTGAAAAACTATCTATCTAGAAAAATGGTGACCCCAAAGCAGTCCAATGTAACCCATTAAGGGCCATGGCCAAGACATCAGACAGGAAAAAGTGGGGATCAAGTTCTCTGGGTGGGTTCCTCTAAGTGTCAAGGTCTCTAAGGGTCTGGTCTTCTGCTTTCTGACGCAGGCTCTAGAAGTGGGCAGCAGCCTTGGGGAGACACACAGGGATAGAGAAGGATGTTTGCGGGAAGCATTCCTTGTGGGACCCTGATCCAATGGGAGACTGGGAAGCACATGTAAAGCAGCCATATCAAAGGTCGATTTCAACAGCCCCCCAAATCCTTCCGAGTGAATATGGAATAACCGTTCCCTGCTTAGAGCTCCTCACTGTCTGGGGCCAGAGCTGAATCAGCCAGAGAAGAGCTGAGTATCTGCAAGGTGAGCCATGAATCCATTCCTGGAAGCTGTGATGCTTGCAGGGCTCAGGGAAGTAGTGGGGAGTGGAGCAGATGGAGGGTAGCCCTTCAGAGCTGCTGGCCTTGGGGCTTCTGTACTGCGGCTGCAGCTAAGACTCCCCCAGGAGTGTCTAAGAATCCCTTATTCTGGGTTGCCTCACATAGTTTCAAATGGCGTTCATGAGGACCTGATGATAACCTTGAAAAAGTGCTCCCAGGTAATTCTGTTTTTTTGTTTTTTTGTTTTTTTTTTTTCGAGACAGGGTTTCTCTTTAGAGCCTGTCCTGGAGCTAGCTTTTGTAGACCAGGCTGGTCTCGAACTCACAGAGATCCACCTGCCTCTGCCTCCCGAGTGCTGGGATTAAAGGCGTGCGCCACCACAGCCCGGCTCCCAGGTAATTCTGATGCAAAGTTGAGAAGGGATCTCCATTGCGCCAAGCGCTGTCCATGGTCCTGTAGCATCGGCATCACCAGGGAGCTGGTTTAAAGAGCAGATGCTGAACCCTCCAATGTTGTTATGGGTTAGGTCTGAACAATCCCCCATAGGCTCGTGTTTTTGAATACTTGGGCCTGAACCAGCAATGCTGCTTGGGGGAGTTATGA
This sequence comes from Arvicola amphibius, assembly GCF_903992535.2. Lineage (NCBI taxonomy): Eukaryota > Metazoa > Chordata > Mammalia > Rodentia > Cricetidae > Arvicola > Arvicola amphibius. Next base: position 13,658,249 of record NC_052050.1, on the reverse strand, counting down.
AACCTTCATTATTGTGGTCCAGCTGGCAGAAGTGGGGCACTAGGGACAGACTGTGAAATTGTATCTGCCTCTGGTCCTTGCTTCTCCAAGATGTGAGAGGGCTCTTCCACTGCCACAAGCTCCATGCCTTCCTCCCAATGATGGATAGACTGGATCCATGAACCCAAATAAATCTTCTGTCCTTTAAGTTGCTTCTGCTAGGTGTTTTGCAATAGTGGCGAGAAATGTAGCTAAATCAATCTGCAAACCCAGGTGAGTTTGCCTGCCTGCTAAAGTCTGAGGAACACTGTACCAAGTTAACAGGAGACAGCATTGCAGCATGGCACCTGCTATGAGAGAGTGTGACGCCAGCCTTGTTAGATTCAGAGTCACCATGGAAACACACCTCTGAGGATGCTGTGAGGGCATCTGAAAGGCGTAGCCGAAGGGGAAGACCCACCTTGAACATGGACAGTGGCATCTTTAGGGCTGGGTCCTAAACTGAATCAAGAGGGAGCTGAGCATGCTCCTTCACCTCTCCCTGCTGCCTACAGGCACAGTGTTCCCAGCTGTCTCACACTCCTGCCATCACGATTTTACCACCACAGCGGACTGTGTCCCCTTAAACTGTGAGCCAAAACAAATTCTTCCTTAAGTCACTTTTTTTGTGCATTTTGTTACAATGAATAAAGTTACTGATCTGTAAAAAATCTTGGAATGTGACCCAAGCCCAGAAGAAGGCAGACAGAACCACTTCTAAAAGATGTAAGCCTAAGGTGATGAGAACGGGAGTTGTACCTAAAGCATCCCTGCCACAGAGTTCCAGTGGTGTAGGCAGCTTTGAGTGTTACAAGGTTAGAGTTTGGAATGATGCAGCATGGCCTTGGCTGGGTCCACCGAGCCCAGGTGCTGGGTGGTGTCCCAAGGACCCTACTAAGGAATGAAGCCACGCTTTGGCTGAGATCTAAGCATGGTTGGATGCCAAGAAACCTGAAAAGCATCAGAGACCAGGTTCGCCTGTGAAGCTGCACTCACTGCTGGGTGGCAGGGGACAGGGCGTTGGTGCTCTTTGCCTGGGAGGGGTCATCGCACAGCTTAACCCTGCCCTAACAGCTGACCATGGGAGAGTTGGGTGAGCTGTGAGAAGGACCACACGCTGTGCTGGAGGCGTGGAAAGGTAGGGGGTCTGCAAGGCAGAGTGCAGAAAGCTCGGGTCCCACAACCTTTCCTGCACTGGCTTTGACAAGGAAGGCATCATTTCAGTCAGTCATCCTCTGTACAATAGTGGAGGGCTAGAGCAATAATAGTTATTCTAGATGGGGGAAGGGGGCCGCTGGCCCTGTATCCTGACTCCGAAGAATTACATTGCATGGGGGTAAAGGTTGACAACACGGTTTACTTTCACCTATTCCAAATTTCCCCAGACTTACCTGACCACAAAAGGGGCCTGGGAAACCCACTTTGGGGGCCATGCTGCTCCTCTAGAGAATAAAAAGACCTGTTCTGCCCCCTCCCCAGAATTGCTGGGAGATTAACTGCCGTGGTGGATAGGACTGTGGCTTGCAAAAGCCAAAGCTGGACCCGGTGTAGGGTATTATTTTTCAGTAACAATGGACTAAAACCCCACTTTTCGCAGAGCAGACAGATCAGGACGCCTGAAATACCACAGCTGTTGCCTGGCGGAAGCTGAGCAGCCAATTTTAATGTTAAGCTTGGCAGAGATGAGAAAGATTTGGGGCTTGGAGATTTGGAGAGATGAAAGTGGAGAGGAGATTGGATCCGAGTCAGTAAAGCAAAGCATGAGAGAAGAGGCTGAAGGTGACTTTGTCCAAGAACTCTACAAGAACAGGCCCTAAAATCTGGAGTGTGCTTAGGCAAACCCCAAGAATCCCCACCTTTTCCGGAGAATAGGACAACTGCATGGGGGTTGGGGGTGAAAAGCAAAGAAATTTAGCAAATTCATTGAAAACATAATTATACTTTTATTGTAGCATCATATTTATGTATAAAGTACTGACTCTCAATTACTGCACAGAGTCCTCAGCAATCCCTTATAGTAACCCATGGGTAGGTAGTATTAATGCCATTTTATGGATGAGGAAACTGAGGCTTAAAGGTGTCAAGCAGCCTACAGGATACCATAGGCGGCAGTCTGGATTGAAGCCAAATCCAACTCCAAACTCTCTGCCTACACCGTATGGTTTTTTCCTGGAGAAATGATTGGGCTCAAGGAGTTTTCAGGCAGTGGAGAAATATGCAAAGATGACATTCTAGATCCAGAAATGCCTAAGACACGGGTCTTTAGATAATTTTCTAAATGACCGAGTATTACACAAGGATTAGAATAACGAATGTTTTTGGGACTTCCTATGGGAAGTCGCCCCCTGGTGGTAGCTTCTGGTATCATTTCCATAGTGGGCCTCTGTGACTTGGCACCTCTGGTTCCAAAAACCACATTGTAAGCAAGGAGACTAACAATTCCCTGGACCCCATGTCAGGCAATCAGGTTCCAGAAGGCAGAAGTGCCAGAGCCGAACCAGGCTGTCATTATGAGGAACAAAAATGAAAATTATCCATGTCTGGACAGCTCTTTTATGGGAGTTCTGGGGATCTAAGTCAGTTTCTCAGGCTTGCTCTATAAACACGTCCCTCACTCGGCAAGTTCTCTTCCTCGCCTCAGTCTGTTCTGATGCCTGCTTCTCTGTCTCCTGACTTTCATCCTCTGCAGTTATAGCTTTTTTTTGTCTCTGAAGAGAGAGGAGGACAATTTGTATAAGTTGTTCCCACATGAGAGATGTTTACCTTAGGATGTTCAACGGACAGAGCAGACTGAAAAACCACAAACTTAATGGATGCTTGACTCTGTGAAAAATCTACAGACTGGGGAAAAATAAACCAAAATATCAGCAGAAGATGCTCCGGGTAATAAGGTTATATGTGTTTTATGTTCTTTGTACTTCTCTGTGCTCCAGAAGGCTTCGAAAAGAACACACATTATTCCTCTAGCCAGAGAAGAACATGAGATTAAAGATTAGAGACATCAGTTCTCCAACCACTGCTGGCAGAAACAAAACTGAAGGGCACCAGCTCCGTCCTGCACTGAAGCTGGCCCCATGCAGTGCCATCATCCTTTGGAAACTGGGGCCTGGGAGCACGGCGGTTTTGTATGGTTTATGATGATTACCGGTGCCGTTACCTCTAAGTATTAGCTTGTTAATGATTAGGAATTAACGGCTGCTAATTATCATCCATGACTAGCAATTAGAGAGAGATGTCTTGTGGAGATTAAATCACTAATGGGACATTTCCCTGCTCAAGCCAGTCATGAGAGGACTTTGAGATGAAGTGCTCAGGGACTCAGGGTAGGTGAGGTGGTAGGTACAAAGAATTGTGGGGGAGGATGGACAGGGTTCAATTGGAGAATAGCAAAAAGATAGTCAAATAAAGACACCCCGGGTCAATACCCACCTGGTTCAGAGGAACCCCAGTAGGGCTTTGATGAAGTGTTTGGGGAGCAGGGACTGTTGACAAGGCTTTGGAATTAGTGGCAGCTGCTCCTTTGAGCTGGTTCATGGACTCAGCGTTGGTGTGACCAGTAGCCAGCAAGAAAAGGTGACCAGAGGACAGTTAGTGGGTCCCAATCCCCTGCCTGCATCCAAGCAGAATATCCTCATCATCTTCTAGGAGAGTTAAAAAAATGATCGCAGGGGCTGGAGAGACAGCTCAGTGTTAAAAGTACTTGCTGCTCTTGCAGAGGACCTGGGTTTGGTTCCCAGGCCCACATGGTAGCTCACAACCATCTGCAACTCCAGCATCAGGGGATCCAACATCTTCTGGCCTCTGCATGTAGCAGGCATGCATGTGGTATACATACACACATGCAAGCAAAAACATTCATACACATAAAATAAAAATAAAATAGATATTTTTAAAAATGATCATAAGTCATTTAATATTCTTTGTCTTGAGGAGTGGGTTTGTGTTCCTTTCCCTTGAATCTAGACATTTTGTGACTGTTCTGGTTAAGAAAGTACACAGGAGTAATGCTATGGGCCTTTTTGGCTGTGAGAAGATATTGAATTTTCTCAGGAACTGTTGCAGGAAAAATAGCACCCATGTGTGACAGCCAGCCCAAGATCATCCTGCTGTAGAGTGGGTTTTCCCAACCTACTAACCTTTGGGGCTGGGAAATCATTTGTTATGAGAGTCATCAATCACGTGTATTGTGGGGTGCTTAGGAGCGTCCTGTCCTGTCCTCCAGTGTACACTGTAGGGTGCTCAGGAGCATCCTATCCTACCCTGCCATGTACACTGTAGTAGGGTGCTCAGGAGTGTCCTATCCTTTCCTGCCATGTATACTGTAGGGTGCTCAGGAGCATCCTATCCTATCCTCCCATGAACACTGTAGGGTGCTCAGAAGTGTCCTATCCTTTCCTGCCATGTATACTGTAGGGTGCTTAGGAGCATCCTTATCCTATCCACCATCATCAGATGTCAATAGTATCCTGATTCTGATACACAAAAATAACCACCTGATTGGGACCCACTTACAGGGTAGGTCCAGATGCTGTTGTTGGCACTGTGCTGAGCTTCCCACTAATAGCCAGCATGGGCTCCCTAACAGATCTCAGCCCTCCCGGTTCCCCTCCACACCAGCCAGCTGGAGAGCTGCTAGGTCTTTATCCTATGAGGACCTAATGTGTGTAATGATACAGGATGACTTCATGGTAGGGGAAGTGGCGTCTTTGAAGACACAGATGAAAAATATCCACACATAGAGAGTGCTAAGGACCAAGCAGCACGCAGGGGCTTAGAAGGGACTGTCACCTGAAACCTGGGGACCTCAGCCTCATTCCATGCTTCCCTCCCTAAACTTGCCCTGTCTTGGTCTGAGACACCACCTCCCAGCAAATGGTCATATGGCTGCTGGCTGGGAAGCTGCCAAAGAGCTTGTTCTCCCCTCTGGCTCTGCCAGCCTCTCTGTTATACTGCAGATGCTCTCGTTAGGTTTGAGAACTGCTGGGCAAGGATGCATTGTCCTTCAATAAAAGAAGGACCCATGGAGTATGCTTTCTGCATTTTAACACATTCTGCTCTATGATTAAGCCACAACAAGTCTGTCTGCCAGGAATTTGCCCTACCAAGGGGAGGATACAGAGCCCTGGCCAACCCCATCACACTGTGTCCCCAAACCTCCTGGAGTGGAGATCAATGTTTAATAAAACTCGCACCATCAGTTTGGCAAGAGGTGGTTGATGAATGAGTTTCCATAGAGACCAAGAGTGGGTAACCAGCAATGCTCGTTGCCAATAGACAGACATCCAGCAGCAGTCAGATGACCATCAAGGTCCAACAAGACACCTTGTGACGGTTAATCCTCAACATAAACCTAGTGGGATTTGGAATTGTCTAGGGAACACATCTGTAGGTGCATCGGTGAGGGTGTTTCCCTAAAGGATCGGTTGAAGAATAATGTGGGCGGTTCTGTCCCAAGACTGGGCTCCCAGATTGAACAAAAAGAGGAAAAGGAGCGAGTGCATAGAGGACCAGCATCCATCTCTCTGTGTTCCCTGAGAGTCAGTCTCATTGCTACACTTCCCTACCACAATAGACTGTGCCCAGACTGTGATCTCAATAAACTCTCCCTTCCATCAAGCATTTGTCACCATAGTGAGAAAGAATTAACTACTGCTATCGCCACGTTATTGCCTTTTAGCGTTTTTCTGTGCAGCTGGAAATTTTCTATGCCTTAAAAATGGGACCACATTATATACCATATGCACACACAGTGTAGCTCGATGCTGTTTTATTTAATATTACCAATGGTTTGCATTATTTTAATAGCTTCAGAATATGTATTCTCTGATTTGCATATGCTCAAAGTGAGATAGCCATTTCCCTACTGCAGAACAGGTTTTTCTTTTCAAATATGTACTTATTACAAAAACCAAAGAATAAGCTTACTTATCTCTACATATCAAGAGGGCACTTGCAAGTATTTTTTCAGGATGAATTCCTACCAGTAGTATTTTAGAAGGAAACAAACCAACTTCGCAATCCTAAAAGTACCATTTAACCTCCTCGGAAAGGCCCTGCTGCCCGAGGCACAGCAGAGGCCCCACTGCACATCAGCAGAGAGTTCCACATATCCCCAGTGTGAAGAGATCTACCCATGCTCCCCTGAGAACTTGATCCCTGGGCTCTGCTCAGCTACGGCTGTCTGCTGCATTGACAGGTTGTGTCAGAGTAAACATTCTACACCACCCTAGATACTCTGGGAAATGTCTAGGTTTCCCACATAAAAAGCAAAGTTCCTTCCCTTCGTGCTAATACATTATCTAAATGTCCAGGTGTTGAGGGTGGAGCCCTCAGGGTGGTGCAACTAGGAAATGGTGGAACCTTAGGAGGCCAGGCCTAGAGAGAAGTCTTTAGGCGATTGGAGGTACAGCCCGGAAGGGGATATGGGACCTAAGTCTCCTCTTTCTTTTTCTTTGAGAAGAGCTGCCCACTCCTCCATGATGTGTGCTTCACCACAGGCCCAGAGTAATGACAACAAGCATTCACCGACTGAAATCCCTAGAATCGGGAGCCTGAATAACCTTTCTAAGGAGAAAGCATTGATCAACTTAGGTATTTATAATCATTACAGGAATAGTTACAGAAAACTGACAGGCATTAATGCCTGGGAACATCCTAGGTATAACTTCACCTATGTGATATACAGACACAGATATCCCAGTCAATCAGCTGGAGAAAGTGGCATTAAAAACAATCCAGCCAGGCATGGTGGCTTAGGTCTGAAGTAAGCACTTGGAAACACGAGGCAGGAGGATTGGCATGGATTTAAGGCTACCCTTAAACCCTACAGTGAATTCCAGCCTGCACTACAGTGTGAAACCCTGTCTCAAAACCAAACCAAAACAAGAAAACCCAAAGGGTTCTATAAATGGTTGAATGCAAAAATAGCTATGCGGGAATAGTCACCAAATAGAAAAGATAATGCATGGGAAAAAATACTTCCTAAGAAGCAACAAAACGGTAATCCGTTGGAACTAAACAGTCAGTTATGTGCTGGTGCCGGGAAAGAGATACAGGCAGGAGTGATGGCTCGATGAATATGCTGATTTGCTTCTCTGCTGCTGTGACAGGCACAGCGATCAGTAGCAATTTGGGCAAAGGATTTTCTTTAGCTTTCAACTCTCAGGTCACACTCCATCACTGAGGGAAGTTGGGGTCAGAACTCAAGGCAGAGCCCGTGGAGGAGTGCTGCTTACTGGCTTGCTCCTCATGGCTTGCTCAGTGTGCTTTCTTATACCAGCCAGGACCACCTGCCCAGGAATGGTACCACCCATAGTGGGCTAAGCCCTCCTGAATCAGTCATCAACCAAGAAAATGCCTCACAAGACAATCTTATGGTGGCATTTCTTCAATTGAGGTTTCCCCTTTTGAAATATGTCTAAGTTAATGTCATGCTGACAAAACTTGACCAGCACAGTGAATAAAGCACTTTTGTAAACGTAAGGTCTTGAGCTGGGATCCCAGACCCCACGTGAAGTCAGATGTGCTTGCACTCCTATTGTGAGACAGGAGGCAAAGACAAGAGAATTCCTGGAAGCTTGCTGGTCAGCTAGCCTGGTGTGCCCAGGAGTGATGAGACCCTGCAGCAGACAAGGTGGAGGACGAGCCCAACGCCCTCTGCCATGTGAGTGTCCACACTGACACCTATTTACACACACTGACACCTATTTACACACACTGACACCTATTTACATACACTGATGCATATTTACACACACTGATGCATATTTACAAACACTGGCACACACAAACACACATTTACACACACTGACACATATTTACCCAAACTGACACACATTTACACACACTGATGCATATTTACACATGACACATATTTACTTACACGGACACCTATTTACCCACACTGATGCATATTTACACAGACACATATTTACACACACCGACACCTATTTATACACACTGACACATATTTACACACGACACATATTTACCCACACCAACAATATTTACACACACCAACACATATTTACACACACTGATACGTATTTACACATACCAACACATATTTACACATACTGATGCATTATTTATTCACACTGACACATATTCACACACTATTTGTAAAATAACATTATTGACAAATATAGATCAATATTACTAAATAAGAATATTTCATATTTTTATATAGAAAAACAGTGTCATAAAAACTTCCCTAAACTGATCTATCTATGAATTCAATGCAATGAGCTGTTTTTACTTTTATTATTATTTTTAAATGTATTATTTTTATTTTACATGTTTGATTGCATGTCTGTGCACCACATATATGTTGTGTCTTCCCTCGAGTTATAGATGGACAGAAGTTACCATTGGGTTTCAAGAATAGTAAGGTGCTCTTAACCATTGAGCCATCTCTCTCTCCAGAGTTCTTTAGGAAATGCCATGACTCTGAGGCTACCCTGGAGAGGAAAGATTTGCAAAGAGCCAGAGAATTTATTTTAAGGATAAAGACAAATGAGTAGCAAATACCAGGCAATTATTCTCAGCCACAATAATGAAAACAGTTTTATTCTGGTGAGGGAGGAGAAACATCAATGGAGATTTAAAAATCTATTTTTGGCTATGATTAAGTAGCTTGTTAAAAATAGCCATTTCTAGCTATGAATAACTAGCATAGATTAGTCAAACCCTGCTGCTGAAAATGAGTAGAAGAACTATATTAAAAGTGAAAAATCAGTTTGAAGAGTTTGGCCAATAATTGAGAAAACCAAAATATCAGAGGTGGTGAGAGGAAGACAGAGGAAATGCGGTGATGAGTCTGGCATCTCATGCAACTTGCCCACTTAAGAATGTGCCAGTCCCAGGATACCACTTCCTGAACATAACCCCAGGAGCACAGACACTGAGAGAAACAATCAATAAATGGGACCTCCCAAAACTGAGAAGCTTCTGTAAAGCAAAGGACATGGTCAACAAGACAAAATGGCAGCCTACAGATTAGGAAAAGATCTTCACCAACCTCACATTGGACAGAGGGCTGATCTCCAAAATATACAAAGAACTCAAGAAATTGGTCATCAAAAGAACAAATAATCCAATAAAAGAAATGGGGTACAGACCTAAACAGAGAATTCTCAACAGAGAAATCTAAAATGACTGGAAGACACTTAAGGAAATGCTCAACATCCTTAGTCATCAGAGAAATGCAAATCAAAACAACTCTGAGATTTCATCTTACACCTGTAAGAATGGCCAAGATCAAAAAACACTGATGACAACTTATGTTGGAGAGGATGTGGGGTAAAGAGAACACTCCTGCATTGCTGGTGGGGGTACAAACTGGTACAGTCCTTTTGGATATCAATATGGCAATTTCTTAGAAAATTAGGAAACTGCCTACCTCAAGACCCAGCAATACCACTTTTGGGTATATACCCAAAGGATGCTCAATTGTGCCACAAGGACATGTGCTCAATTATGTTCATAGCAGCATTGTTTGTCATAGCCAGAACCTGGAAACAACCTAAATGCCCCTCAACCGAAGAATGGATAAGGAAAATGTGGTACATTTACACAATGGAGTACTACACAGCAGAAAAAAATAACGACATCTTGAAATTTGCAGGCAAATGGATGGATCTAGAAAACATCATATTGAGTGAGGCAACCCAGACCCAGAAAGACAATTATCACATGTACTCATTCATAAGTGGCTTTTAGACATAAAGCAAAGAAAACCAGCATACAATTCACAATCCCAGAGAACCCAGACAACAATGAGGACCCTAAGAGAGACATACATGGATATAATCTATATGGGAAGTAGAGAAAGACAGGATCTTCTTAGTAAACTGGGTATATGGGGACCATGGGAGAGGTAGAAGGGGAGGGGAGATAAAGTGAGGGAAGCAGAGAAAAATATGTAGCTCAATAAGAACAATAAAAAGAATGTGCCAACCCATAAGGAGTGGGAGTCTGAGAGCCTGAGCCCAGGGCTGTGCAGATCTTTCATTTGCATTTTGATATCGTGGAATCAAAATGAGAGCTCACCTCAGCTCACTGAGGACAGGTCTAACAAATAGCCTAGATTTTCCAGTGTGGGGCCTGGGAAGTAACAGATCTGTCTCTGCAAAGATTGGAAGCCATCTTCAAACCAGTTCACTCAGGATAGGATGTAGATGGTCTTCTAGTAACAGATGCCAAAAGCAAGGGGACCACCACCAGGAGCTCCTACGGTTGTTCCATGTAAATGTCTAGCATTCAGTGGAAAGTGGCTAGACCTATTCAGAGGCAGTGCTAAGACAAATGTCAAATGCTGAAATGATGAAGGTCAGAATCTTAGATGAGAACACTTTTAATGCTCTTAAAACAAGTATTCATCAACTTGGACTTTTATACCCAGTAGAGATATCTCTCAGCATCAAAGGCAAAACGGGAATGTCCTTAGACAAATTAAACTGGGAAATGTGTTATAAACAAGTTTCCATAAAAGAAATGACAAATGGATTATTCATGTGTGCATACATGGTGTTCACATGTATGTGTTCATGCATGTGTGCATGTGTTTAAACAAGAAATAATACTGTCTTATGGGTCTCAGATAGAGAGAGAATTAATTGAAATCAATGTGCCTTTCTCCCTATGACCAGTTTAAAGATTGTTCTCTTCGTTGGTTGAACTAAATGATGATCATATATCCCTTGCCAGAGCTTGTCAAGTAACAAAGATCTTAGGAAAATCCCTACCCGAAGAGCAAATGTCAGGGCTGGGGAGATATCTCAGTCAGTAAGGTGGCTGCCATGCAAGCATGAGGACCTTGCTTTTATGCTTTTTTTTTTTAGACGTGGTTTTTCTGTAGCTTTGGAGCCTGTCCTGGAGCTAGCTCTTGTAGACCAGGCTGGCCTCAAATTCACAGAGATCCTCCTGCCTCTGCCTCCCGAGTGCTGGGATTAAAGGAGTGCACCACAGCCTGGCGCTTTTATGCTTATAAAATAAAAGCCAGGTGTGGTGGTAGTACCTGTAACCCTCGCATGAAGGTGGGGATGGAGGCAGGCAGGTTGCTGGCACTCTCTGACCAGCCAGCCTACCAATCATTGAGCTCTATATTCATTGAGAGACCCTATCTTAAACACAAAACAAAACAAATAAACAAAAAATGCAACTAGCATAAAGAACAGTAGGGGAAGACATTAACCTCTGACCTCCACATGTATACACACATTAAACAAAACAACAGTGTGTATCACACACACACACACACACACACACACACACACACACTGAGGCAAGGCTAAACATAAGTTCTCTAACTCCATATCTCAAGAAGATGGAAAAATCAATCAAAATGAAAACTTTCTCCCTCAAGAGAGGGAAATTGATGACAGAAAAGTAATGTGCAATGAGCGACATGAGGCTGTTGTGAGGGAGCAAATAAAAAGAGAAGAGGGCAGGAAGGGGAGGGAAAGGGGCAGAGAAGGGAGTTTTAGACAAACACATCTGGTCCCTGGAGTTCCCTTTGATGGGTGACACCCAGCACCACATCCTTGAGGTGTCAGCATGGACCTTCCTTTGCCCTACTGGGTTTCAGCTTAGCCACAGGGCACATCAGGGGCTCTGACCGGCATAAGAGACCCAGAAACCCACCAAACAGCAATCCCCTGAGAGGAGCCACCACCCCAACCTTTGAGACAAAAGAAATGGATTTTTACCTTACAGCCGTTTCAGAACAAGCCCAAAACCCTCCAGGGGAGGTGGCATCGCACAATATCTCCCTTCTTTAAATTAAACTTGGTGGTGGTGGCTGCAAGCTCTGTGATTCAGTGACATGTAGTCTTAATCGTTGCCAATTAGAAGCCAGCTCCCATGGTCTCGCCTGCTCGCACCTCCAGCAACACCGAGGAGCCTGTGACACCCGCTTTCCCCGTGGCTACAGGGTGCGATAAAGCCAGTGGGAGATGGGAAACAATTTTTGTAGCCTGCGACTTAATAGATGTAGACAGGAAAATGTGCAGACTTGATCTAATTCTGGTGACAAGAGCCATCCGTCAGGCCCAGGCTGCCATAGCCTGCTGAGTCGGCCAGGCCACACAGTTCACCCCTCCCCAGAATCCCAGGGGTGGGCTCACAGTTCTCTCGGCGGTGCACATCTCTGCCCCCCGCCGGCAGATGCTTATTGGGTCAGGGCACAGGCCAAGCACTGTTCCAAGCGATTTGCAGACATTAACTCTCTGATTCCACCAGTAACGCTTTGCAGGGTCAAACAGAGATGATGAGGATGGCTACACAGGGTGCTTTTGGCTAAAGGGGCGAACACCCCAACAAGCTTAGTGTGGGATTCTAGCCAGACATGGAGCACGGAGGAAGAGCACAGCTTTCTTATATCTCTATATGAAAATATTTATTTTCTTTATGTAGTTTTTGTCTGGTATATGGCGGTGCACAGTGTGCATACAGTGCCCCATGGAGGCTGGAAGAGGGTGTTGGACCCACGGGGACTAGAGTTACAGATGGTTGTGAGCTGCCACGTGGGTGCTAAGGAACAAACAGGTCCTCTGGAAGAAGAGTCAGTCCCTTTAACCACTGAACCGTCTCTCCAGTTCCAATACCATTATTTTCAGTGTTTATAGCAGAGAGTCACTTTGTAGCCCAGGCTGGCCTTGAACTAGAAACTCCCTCACCTCAACCTCTTAATTTAGGATCTACTTCACTGACTGAACGTTCGATCTATTCTTTCCGCTCCTCTTCACTCCTGTGGATCGGAGTTATTAGTTGATGACGTTTCCTCTGTCGGTCACATCTTCGTTCCCCTGTCTTTGCACTATTATTGTCCAGACTATTGTAATTCTGATGAGGAGAGGGCTCAGTTGGCTCTCTATACGTGAAGACCTGAGTTTGAATCTCCAGAACCCATGTGAGAAAGGCCAGGCAGATGCCACATGTTTGTAAACTCAGTGCTGAGGAGGCTGATACAGGCCTGGGGATCGTAGGTCAGCAAGTTGAGCTTACTTCACGAATTATAGGCCAGGGAGAGACCCTGTCTCAAAAACAAGGGGGATAAGTGCCTGAGAAAGGACACCTGGGGTTGACCTCTGACTTACACATGGGTATGCACACACACGCACACACACACACCCAAAGAAATGTGCATCCGCAGGCCTGCAAGCATTCATACTCGCACACAGAGAATATTACAATTCTAGGGAGGCTCAGCAATATAATTATACTCATATCATTTAGTATCTTTTTTATTACTGTCAAGAGAGGAAATGGGCAGAGATACTGTTCTTTTGCAATTATCTACATAATTACTTTTGGCATATTTACAATTATTTTATGGGACTTAATATTCTCATCTAGTTTCATTGCTTTGAGCATTTTGGGGAGAGGGTCAGGTGGCTCTGACAATAGACGCTCTGTTTTTGCCTCGCTGGGTTATTTTGATTGCTTATTTCCCATCTTCATTCCCATGGACAGTTTTGGTGGCTCTGGGATTCTTAGTGGGTGGTTATCCCCTCCCGCACCTTCAGCTTTTCAAACAAGTGGTGTTGCCACTCCTCCAGTTAGGGCGTTTGAGGAGACTCAGCTCTGCATTTTACTGCATGTGTGTGGGCTGGGGTGAGGATGCCTTGTAAGGGTTTGTTTCCTCTTGCTGTTTTCATTATGTTCGTTTTACCTTTGCCCATGTTGTGCCTGAGTGTGGCTACACACTTTATCTCCGCTATGGTTATCCCCACTCCGTTTTAGAGGCAGATGTTGGATGGAAAACGGCAGGAAGTCACTTGCCCCGCTAAAGTGTGGGTGACCCAGGGTCTGAAACCAGCCCTGTGGGCCCACCAGCATTGGGCTGTACTCTGCCAACCTTGTTCACCTCCTGGCCTGGCTCCTGCAGGGCTACAGAGGTCAGTTGCCACGTTCTACTTGGGACCCTAACTTGGGAACACGCTTCTGAGCAGGGATTGCTGGCTGATGAACAGAAACTCTGACCTAATTTTCCTCCACACTGTCTTCCCGCCTGGGATAAAAAGTGCTGATGGCTCCAGTTTCTCCTGTTAGCATGAGTGTTACTTGGGTGGACAGACAAGTCGAACGGTACCCTTATAAAACAGTGATTGCAAAAGAGGAAGAGGAGGGGAGGGAGAGGAAGAGGATGAAGATGAAGGAGAGAGGAGGAGGAGACAGAGAAAAAAACCCATGGGGAGGGGGAGGAGGAACAGAAGGAGGAAGAAGAGAAGATGGAAGAGAAAGAAAAAGAGAAGAGAGGGACAAGGAAGGAAAGAGGAGGGAGAGGAAAAAGGATCATGCAGGAAGAACAGAAAGAGGAAGGAGGAGGAAAGAGGGAAAGGAAGTGGGGGGCACTGAATGTCTCTGCTGGATACGAAGCTACTCTTGATTACCCCCCCCCGCCTCCTTTGATGATTAGAGTCAATATTTATGTCCCAAGAGAAATTTCTCTCTCTCTCCCTCCTTCCCCCTATCTGTGCCAATTCTTCCTTCTGGGGAGGTAGAGGAGAATCCTGAGAAGGGAAACCAGCCTGGTTTCAGAGAAGCTCTCAGCCTAGCCTGGTACCCTGCTGAGGGAAAGGCTCCCTGTGCTGCAGAAGGACTTTCCAGACAATCCAGTGTGGCCTTGCCTGCTACAAAGCATGGCCATTTGCTATAAATACCTCCTCCAGCACGGCTTTCTCGCCTCCAGCCTATTTTACTACGAATCGGCATTCTGTGGTATGTAGGACACATGCGGGGGCCCCCCTCTTCTCTCTACCACCCCACATCCTCACCTTTCTCCCACATGCCCCAGCTTTGCTCCAGTGAGTTCACGTGTCAAACAGAAAAAACTGGACAGGTTTCTAGGGGATCCAGGAACAACTCTCAAACCCCAGTTTTCAGCCCCTTGAGGGCTTGTGCAAAAAGGAAAATGTTATACCAACCCCTCAGTGTGAGAGATTTGACAGATGAGCAAGGACAGAAAACCTTAAGGATGCCGGGCGGCGGTGGCGCACGCCTTTAATCCCAGCACTCCGGAGGCAGAGACAGGTGGATCTTTGTAAGTTCGAGGCCAGCCTTGTCTACAAGAGCTAGTTCCAGGACAGCCAGGCTTTGATCCCTCCCCCTTCCCAACCCTCTAACTTAAAAAGGTGTCTGCATAAACCTGGGGCTTCTAATGGCCTGGTCTGGAGCATGTCCCCATGATGGAGAAAGCTCAAGGTCACAGTGAGGCAAAGCAAGTCCATTGACTCCCATGGCTCTGGGAGGTGGCCCCATGGTCCTTGGGAGGCCTTGCCTGTGACCCACTTCCCCATCTGTGCCCTTGGTAGGTGCTTTAGTCCTCTTCAGAGGTGCGTCCAGTTGCTTAGAGTCTTTAAAAAATCTTCCTCTCCCCTGATGGGGCGACAGAATTAAAGGCCTGCCGAGGGCATGCAGAGCCAAGACGGGTAGAGATCATAGCTCGCTGGGCCCCTGGGTGATGCCTGATGATAGGGCGGGGGAAGGCAGGGGCTGTCCTCTTCTTCCTCCTCAGCTGACACCACCATCTCATAGGCATCCGAGCCGCTGGGCATCTGAGGGCATCCGTGTGGAAGGGGCAGCATACAGGCAGCCAAGCGCAAAGCTCTGCCTCGCTGCCGCAGCCCCAGGATGGCCGTCTGGCTCCTACTTCTGTCCTAGCTGAGCCCCTTGGGCATCTTCCCCAGCCTCTCCAGCTCATAAGTAATTCAGGAATGACTCTCTGCACAGAGTTGGTATGAGATAGAAGCTCATGGCAAATGGCAACCGTCACTCCTGCACTGGGGGAGGATGGAGATGCTGGCCGTTAAGGTGGCTAAACCCAGTGCAGAAGGAACTACATACAAGAAGAAGGGCCGGTGCAGCGGTTCAACACCACACTCGGCTGAGTCAGAAGTTAGAGTAGGGCAGGGCAGCCCAACACTTTGCAGAGTAGAGCAACATGGAAATTGCCAGAAGGAAAGGGATGCTTTCCAAGAGGTCAGCTGAGTAGCTGAGAGTAACAGGGTCATGTGTCCTGGTCAGCACTCAGAGCCCATGGCCCTGCAGGATGGGACAGGACAGAACACACAACAGTGGCCCCAAGAAGATGACCCAGTGGGTCAAGTGTTTGCTCTACCAATGTGAGGACCTAGGTTGGGATCCCCCACCCCTAGAACCCATATAAAGCTGGGCATGGTTGCTTGCCTCTATAAACCCAGCTCTCCTACTGTGAGATGAGAAGTGGAGGCAGGCTGCTGGCCAGCTAGCTTGGTTTACATGGCAACAGATGCAAGTGGGAAGGCTAGGACCGACACCGTAGGCCGTCTCTGATCTCCGCATGCATGCTGTGGCACGTGCATGTTCACACACATGTACAGACACACACACACACACACACACACACCATACACATATATATTATTAAAATTAATTTGACCTGCGTTTTTAATATTGTCAATGACAGGATCTAGAGTCACTTAGGGGACAAACCTTTGGGCGTGTCTGTGATAGGCTTTCTATACTGGGTTAACTGAGGTGGGGAGATCACCCTAAGTGTGAGCAGCCCCATTACTATGGGTTGGGGTCCTGGACCAAAAAAAAAAAAAAAAAAACCAAAAAGAGAAAACATGCAGAGTGCCTGCGTTCATCTCTCTCTGCTTCCTGGTGGCTGAAGCTGCTGTGCCTTCCCCACCTTGCTAAACTACGCATTCAAAGTGCAAATTCAAATAAATCATCCCTCCTGCCCTCCCTCCCTTTCTTTCATTGTGGGTATATAATAACAGCATTGAGAAAAAGTTACCGATATGGTATGGTCATAGGAAGACTCCTAAATTATGCTACCCATATTCCATTTCTGCTGGTTTAGAGACAGGCCAGTCAAGGGCGTGTTCTCCATCTCTCTAGCAGTAAACTTATTTCTTCTGGTTGTGGCAAGAATTTAGCTTATGAACCCATGTATTTATTTATTTTAGTTAGTTTTTCTCTTTCTTTCTTTCTTTCTTTCTTTCTTTCTTTCTTTCTTTCTTTCTTTCTTTCTTTCTTTCTTTCTTTCTTTCTTTCTTTCTTAGAAGATTTATTTATTATGTACACAGTGTTCAGCCTCCGTGCCTGCAGGCCAGAAGAGGGCACCAGATCTCATTACAGATGGTTGTGAGCCACCATGTGGTTGCTGGGAACTGAACTCAGGACCTCTGGAAGAGCAGTCAGTGCTCTTAACCTCTGAGCCATCTCTCCAGCCCCCTTTCTTTTTTTCTTTTTTCTTTCTTTTTTTTTGAGACAAGATTTCTCTGTAGCTTTGGTGCCTGTCCTGGAACTAGCTCTTGTAGACAGGCTGGCCTCAAACTCACAGAGATCCTCCTGCCTCTGCCTCCCAAGTGCTGGGATTAAAGGCATGCGCCGCTACCACCCGGATATGAACCCATGTATTTAATAACAATGAAATGATAAAATGAACTATTAGAAAACCAGATTAGTAGTTGCTAAGGCCAGAAGGGGAGGCGGGATGGGAAGAGGCAGAGACGGTGAGAAGATGCGACACTCTACAAGAACGGAGGGTGGGGTGGATGTGAACACAAGGCATATGGAGTCGCTATGTGTTTACTATAACTGTATGTGATCCACAGTGACCTCCAAGCAGAGGGTGAGGGGCTAAGATGATGGATCTAGAACTATACATAGTGGTCATTTTGATATTATTACTGTGAATTTATTTTTCTGATTCACCATTTCCTTTCCATGGTTTTGTTTAATAAATGCTCACTTTCTTACACCCCATGAAAGGAGGTAGCATATTCTAGTGCTAGGAGTCAATACCCTACCAGGGAAGAGGGTGGACAGCCGCCTGGCCCCCTGCTGGCGCATCATGGTGGTGCAGCCCGGTGTCCTGAATTACCTGGATGCACAGACTGGACCAACAGGGGTCGTGTTTATGATGGGCAGATTTGGGGGCCTGTTTCTACCTCAGTGCCACTCAGAGAGTCCCTGTCTACCAGGGGGTAGAAAGGAGAATCTGAAACTTCATAGCTATGGGAACTATGGCAAGATATTTAAGATTTCTCAGCCTCTTTCAGTAAGGTTAGAAAAGAGGGACTTTTTTGATGTGCAGGGGTTGACAGTGACTACGGAGGTGTCGAACTGTTTTCCAAAGTAGTTGCAGCACCTGGGGTCCATGGGTCCACATCCACTTCAGCATTCGGGATTGTGGACTTCACTCTTCGCAGTGATGGTAAGAATAACATGGTACCCAGTTTTCTCATCCCTGTCTCCATGGTGTCTTGGTTAGAGGTTCTGTTGTTGTGAAGAGACACCGTGACCACAGCAATTCTTATAAAAGAAAAACATTTAATTGGGTCGGCTTACATTTGCAGAGCTTCAGTTCCTTTGATAATGGTGCAACATGGAGGTGAGCAGGCAGACACGGTGCCAGAGACACAGCCAAGGGTCCTGCGTCTTGACTTGCAGGCCACAGGAAGTGGTCTGTCTTACTGGACATGGTTTAAGCATCTATCTATCTATATATATGAACCTCAAAGCCCACCCCCACAATGACACACTTCCTCCAATAAGACCACACCTACTCCAACAAGTCCACATCCCCTAATAGTGCCACTCCCTTTGGGAGCCATTTTCTCCCTGACCCCCAAAGGCTTGTAGCTGAATCATAATGCAAAAATGCATTCAGTCCAACATCAAAAGCCTTCATAGTCTATAGCAGTCTCAAACTTATTTAAAAGTCTAAAGTTCAAAGTCTCTCCTGAAAATCATTGTAATCCCCTGTAAAATCAAAACAAAAAGCAGATCACATACTTCCAACATATAATGGCACAGGGAACACATTACCATCCCCAAAGTAGGGACGGGAGCATAGTGAGGAAACACTGGACCGAAGCAAGGCCGAAAACCATCTGGGCAAACTCCAGATTCTGCGTTTTCATGTCTGATGTCAAAACACTCTTCAGATCTCCAGCTCCTTTCAGCTTTGTTGATGGCAACACACTTCTTTCTTCTGGGCTGGTTCCACTTCCTGTTAGCAGCTCTCCTCAGCAGGTATCCCATGGCTCTGGCATCTCCAACATCTTGGGGTCTCCAAGGCAGGCTTCACTTCACAGCTTCACACAATGACCTTTCTACCAGGTCGCCATTCAGGGACACCCCTGACACACGCCTGGCCTCGGCAGCTTTCCTAAGTTATGGAGGAAGGTTCCATAAAACCTTATTTTCCATCTTTGACTTGAAAGCTAGAACCATGTGACCAAAACTGCCAAGTTCTGCTGCTTGCTGAGAATGGAACATGGCCTCCTTGTTCAATTACATCTTCACCAGCTTTCTGTTTTCTGTGGTTTCCTTCGCTGCCTGAGCTTGGTTGTTCTGGAACTTGCTATATCGGTCAGTCTGGCCTCAAACTCAGAGATCCACCAGCCTCTGCCCTCTGAGTGCTGGGATTAAAGGTGTGCGCCACCACATGCAGTTCTAAACTTTTCTCCAATTCTTTTTCACCAGCTGGAAATTTATCCGGGTGGGATCTTGCCCTGAGGTCACCACTCCCTTTATTCCTTTTCTCAGTCTGCTTATCTCTTTGAACACGGGTCTTCCTGGTGCTCCTCTTGTCCTTGATATTTTACATTTTGTAATTGACCCCACTCAGCTTGCTCCTTTTCATTATAAATCTTCATTAGAGTTACCACTAATAACCACACGACAGAGTCTATACAAGGCTGTTTTGAGATTTCCTCTGCCAATGGAGGCAACCCAAATCTCTTCACTTTAGCCTCAGGCAGAATTTTCAGACAAGGGCAAAGCAGACATATCATAAGCCTAGACTCTAGGCCACATATTAATATGTGTCTCTTCTGAAACCTCTTGGTCTAGGCGCCCACCGTTCAAGTTGCGCTCAACACCACTGTCTTCTACGATCCTACCAGGATGGCCCAGGAAGCAGCTCTTCAGGTGGTCAACTGCTCCTCTGTCTACAGATCCATGGCCCATATTCCTTCAAACAAGAGCATGGTCAAGCCTATCACAGTAATAACTCGGTCCCTGGTACCACCCTCTTGTCTTAGCTAGGGTTTCTATTACTGTGAAGAGAAACCATGACCACAGCAATTCTCATAAAGAAAAACATTTAATTGGGTTGGCTTACATCTTCAGAGGTTCAGTCCATTATCGTTGTGGTACAACATGGTGCCTGAGGAATAGCCAAGTGTCCTGCATCTTGACTTGTCTCACTGTGCATGCCTTGGACATATATAAGACCTCAAAGCCCGCCTCCACGGTAATATACTTCCTCCCATAAGACCACGCCTACTCTAACAAGGCCACACCTTCTAACAGTGCCACTCCCTTTGGGGCCATTTGTTTTCAAACCACCACATACGGTTACCAATTGCACAAGGCATCTTTTCATTTATAGTCAAATTATTGCCCCCCTTTTGTGAAATGACTTCATTTATTTATTTTCCTGATTTTTATTAATGCTTTTATAATTTTTTTATGTAAGCACTCTATTTACATCCTCTTCCCCCTCCCCCGACAACTCCTTCCATGTTTCTCCTACTCCCTCTCAAACTCATGGCATCTGCAGCCTGTTGGGTCCACTCCGTGCTGCTCTCGTGTGTATGTGTGTAGAGCTGGCCATGTGGGACTGGATGCCCTATCATGGGACTGCCTCATGGAGAAGGCTGACTCTTCCTTTCTCAGCGGCCCTTAATTACCTGTAGCTCTTCATCTCAGGCTGGAGCCTTGTGAGATTTCTCCTATTCACGTTGGCATGCCAGCCGGTGTTGTATCTGTACAACCCTATTGTTATTTCATAGATGCAGCTTCTTCTTCTCATTAAATAAAAGATTGTGTGTGTGTGTGTGCACGTGCGTGGGCACGCGCACGCGCGTGCACGTACACACATGCACCAATATGCATGTACGGGCACCCACAGAAGCTGGAAGAAGGCATCGGATTGCTTGGAGCCGGAGTTACAGGCACACATGTGCTATCCTATGCTGATGCTGGGATCTGAACTTCCATCCTTATGGCCAAGTAGCAAGTTCTCTAACTGTTGAGCTATCTCTCCAGTCTCAAACTTGCTTTGTTCTTACCGAGTTTGCTATCTTTTCTCATTCATTTGTGGGAATTCTCAAAATCAGCTAGATACAATATTTGGTATATTTATAGAGAAAATGTTTTATGCAGCTTCACAGTTTTCCTCTAATTTTTTTGTAGTATCGTGTGGGAGCATTTTAGAATCCAAAGTATTGTACTATTATTGATTTTTGTGTGTTGATCTTATATTGAACAACTTTGCTGAACCTGATCCTCTTGGGCTTTCTGTATAGATAACTGTATTGTGGAGCTGAACACTTTGTAGTTTTAATTCCAACTTTTACATTTAGCATCCCTGTGTAGGAGAACCACAATGAGATACAATGATACACAGGTGTGGCTAAAGTTAAAAAGACTGACAACATTAAGTGTTGGCGAAGACCTGGAACAACTAGAGGCTGCGGCACATTGCAGGGGAGAATGCTAAATGGTCTGATCATTTCAAAAAGCCATTTGCTAACTCCTTTGCCTTACAGCTAGCCAGCCAGCTCCATTTCTGGCTGGGACTCTAGGAGAAATACACAGCCTCACAAAACTCGTCCTGGGTACAGACTCATTCAAAAGAGCCCTAATTATCACCATTCTAGATATCCCTTATTGGTAAATGGATAAACAACTAAAAAATCTGAAAAGTGGGTGTGATGGCCCAGAAGTGGCAGAGGCAGAGGCAGGAGGAACGTTGTGAGTTCAAGGTCAGCGTGGTCTAAATAGTAAGCTCCAGGCCAGCGAGGGCTACATGGGGAGACATTGTCTAAAAAATAAAGTATTATGCTAAATTAGAGTTGAGACCCGAAGGACCACATATTGTCTGCTTCCCCTTTACATGGCGCCGAAGGAGAGGCAACGCTTTAGGAAGCAGCAGAGGAGTGGCTCAGGGGCAGAAGTGGGCAGACAGCCAACTACAAAGAGGCCAAGAGAACTTGGTCTCCTCGTTGACTGTACACAAGTAACTGGAAATTTTCAGAATGCTCAGACTGCACCTTCTTTACGTGATACATTAGTGTCCCAAAGATGTTTGCACAGCCCAGAGACGACCAGCTCCTTCAGGGTTTGGTAAAAACTTGCCTTAAAGCCTCATGAGGGGAGGGTGTGGATAGCTCAGTAGTAAAGCAAGAGGGCTGTGACTCACTTCCCAGAATTCACGCAAAAGAGTCAGGCACCGCAGTGCAAGCTCCTAATTCTAGACGGGGGATCCCTGGGGTGCACTGACCAGCCAGCGGCAAGTGAACTCCAGGCCAGTGAGAGACTGTCTCCAAAACCAAAGCGGCTGGTACCCGAGGCACATCATCACAAGGTCAACCTCTGCACCGTGACACTATGCACACACACACACACACACACTCACACACACACTCCTTTCACAGGCCTAGTTTTGAATGTGGCTGCATTTAAATCCCTCTCAGTTTCTTTAATGACTGCAACCCATTCAGTTTTTGCTTCTTCCCACATTACTTTCAGGAATCACCCATTGTAAATTCACGATATCCTCTTGTGTGTTAACATTTTCCTACTGGTCCATATCTTCATCCCTGATCTCATTCCTAATATCACTGTTTTGTAAATCCCTCTTGTCAATTGTCTAATGATGTCACAGATTATTTTACTTAACCTTTGAATTTTAAATTGATCACTATTGTGTGTTCGTATGATGGATGTGTGGGGAAGAACACGTGTTACTATGTGAGCGTGTGTTTCTGTGGTCCTACACTCATACAGGGCCCTTCTTGGTGGTGTCAGTTTAAATGTCATTTTCAAGGCTCTGAGTTTGAACACACAGGCAATTCTTTTTTAAAAGTCAACCATGTACTTGGAGAGCCTCTCAGGGGCTGGCAATTGGACGGGTGTGTTTAGCTGAGCTTACTCTGTACCTGAACTTAGTCCCTACTTTACATCCCTTTTCCTTTCCTAGCGGTGTACCAGACTTCTCTGTCACCTCAACCCTGCATTATGAAAGGGAACAGGGGAGGGGAGTCTCTTTAATTTAGTCTTCTGCATTTCCCAGTGTGCTGCTAAGGGCATAGATGATGTCTCCAGTGGGGTGTGCACACACATATTTGTGTGTGCGCACACTTGCATGTACACATGTGTATATATGTGTATATACAGAGTGTAATTATATAAATGTATATTTATACACATGTGCACATGTATATGTGTGTGATTATATATGTCTATACATGTGTGTATATTGTGTTGTAATTTTAAAATTAACAAATGTTGCCAGGTGTGGTGGGACATATCTTTAATCCCAGCACTACCAGAGGCAGAGGAAGGCAGATCTCTGTGAATTCAAGGCCAGCTTGGTCTACACATTAAGTTCCAGGACAGCCAAGGTTACACAGTGAGGCTCTGTCTCAAAAAGAAAAGAAAAATTTAAAAATGTTAAAATTAACAAATGACGGGCTGGAGAGATGGCTCAGTAGTTAAGAGCACTGGCTGCTCCTCCAGAGAACCCAGGTTCAATTTTCAGCACCCACACAGAAGTTCGTGACTGTCTGTCACTCCTGTCCCAGGGGATCCGATACCCTCACACCAGCGCACATAATAATGACTTCCATATAAGGAAGTCCTCCATGGCCATGAACCCAAACAACCAGGACTTGCCAGTGCTTTTTAAACTGTGTCTGCATGAAGCAGGTACAGACTCTTTAGGTCACTACTCAGTAAAGGACACAGCAGTTTACAGTGTTTGCTCTGTAAGAGCGGGTATCGGTGATGCAGAGAGGGTTTTAAATATATAGGAGGAGCATGGGCACTTGTCAATACACCACTGTTTAAATGCATGGGCTTTCTGGGACTCGGGTATTTCTGGGGACCCAGGAAGTAGCCCCATAGTGAATGATATAAATGAATGTGCTGTAAACCTCCTGGGCTCAGCTCAAGGCCAAGAGTGAGTGTCCTCCCCTCTCCCCAGGACAGCTTTTCTTCCTCCTTCTTCCTGGGGCTCCAGCCGGCCTGCCCCAGGCTTTGCTGTGCTCTACTTTTGCTTTGCCCAGTTAACAGCGGCCCACATCCTCTGGAAGCAGAGCGCTCTGCTCTCGATGTTATAGACCAGTGACCTCAGACCGGAGATGCCCAGGTCACATGGAGACTCTGCAGATCACGAACAGGGTCCTAGGATTCCCCACCCCCACTTCGGCATAAGACCCAGACATCAGGGATGGGGACAATCTGCTAAGGAAACAGAGGGGGAGGCTGGCTGCAGGAGAAGCCAGAGCCAGCTGCAGCCAGCTCTTGGGAGTGACACAGTCATCTTGTTTTCTCACCTCTCCTGGCTTGTTTCTGACCAACTCACTCAGCTCCAGGCTGCACTGGCTGAGAACTTTGCAGGGACTTGTCCCCTCTAGGAATGGTTTTGCTTTTTTTTTTTTTATTTTTGTTTTGTTGTCTCATTGCTGGGAGATTGAGCTCTGGGTCCTGTGCAGGCCAAGCAAGGGCTCTACCATTAACCACATCCCGGCCTTATAAAGGTGGCCCGGTAGAACTCTTAGTTTATTTTATTTATTTACTTACTACGTGTATATGTCTATATGTATGTATGTATTTGAGATACAGTCTCCTGTAGCCCAGGCTGCCTCAGATGGGATATAGCCATGATGACCTTAGACTGGATCCTCTCCC
Organism: Arvicola amphibius; assembly: GCF_903992535.2. NCBI lineage: Eukaryota > Metazoa > Chordata > Mammalia > Rodentia > Cricetidae > Arvicola > Arvicola amphibius. Next base: position 13,633,532 of record NC_052050.1, on the reverse strand, counting down.
TCTTCCTCTCAAGTCACTGATATTACAGGTGTGTGCCGTCATGCTTCCTCTTCTGCGATGCTGGGGATGGAACCCGGAGCTTTTACGTGTCAGGCAAGTCCTCTACTGGCGAAGGGACTAAGCTGCATCCTCAGCCTCGTGTTTAAATGCCCATTCCTCCACTTTCCCTACCATCTACACTGTGTCCCTGACCATCGGAGGTTTATACCCACGGGAGCCTGGGAGAGCTGTAGTCATGGAGGGACCCACAGAGCGGTGTTTGTGGATCGGCTGCACTGACCTTTTCTTTTGCTTTACTAACCGCTTTGGCATGCATTACCTCGCCGGCTTCTTTGCCCAAGCCTGCAGAAAATAACATGACAGAGGATACGATTCATATTACCAAGTATAAAATGGAAGCCAAGGGAGGTGCTCTGCTCTGGGCAGCTAGAGCAGGATTTGAACTTAGGTGTGGTCCTCCAAAGAGACAGGGGTTTCTTCAGGCAGACCCCAGGACACAGCCCTAGGAGGCCACTCATCAAGTAAAGTATCACCCCAGGTAGAGCTATGTGCGTCCCAAGCAGAGAGACTCCCAGCCATCAACCCGTGCTGGACCTTCTGTCACCTCATACTGGATCTGCCCTCTCTAGGGTAGGACAAAGGTGACACCAGGCCACTGCTGCCTCCTGGCATCCCTCACCCCCCTTCTTCCAGGCCAGGTCCATCTGGCCAGCTCCCAGTCACTGCTTTCCTCCGCCTGTCTGCACAGCACGGCTCCCTGGGTACCTCAGATGACGAGTGGCTTCACCCTGCCCATAACGGCATGCTTATCGGGAGGGGGACGTTCCTGTCCGGAGGGGAGAGAGAGGGAGCGGAGGAAATCAACATCGGTCTGTTGTATGCCTCCCTACGCCAGGTCCTCCTCAGAGGCAGCAGATAAAATAATGCTGGTTTTGATATTAATTGATCTGGAAGCTGGGTGAACCTAGCGGTGCCCCCTTAATAGCTAGCCACCACCTGCTGGCACTGGGGTTGACAGTGAGCTCTCAATCAATGTGCCCCCGTGCCCCTGTCTGACTCCGTGCCCTGCTTCTCCCTGATCCAGCGCCGGTGTCCAGCTGCAGGGGTCTGAGGGTGGAGGCTCTCCAGGGGAGAAGCAGCACCACTACCATAATTGCCAACCCAGCCCCCTGCTAGGTAGAAGTTCCTCCCTGCCCCAGCTTCAGATGCATTCATAGCTGAGCTGAAATCCAAGAGGAGCGGACAGTATCAGCAAGCCACTAACACTCTAGCCTGAATGTTCACCGCTTTCTCCCATGGGGATAATCACAGAGCCTGCTTCGGGGACATAGCAAGGGGCATATGAGGTGATTCACACTTGGGGCCCAGTTTACACCCGACCCTCTCATTAGCTGCTCTGGCCTTGGTCCTCCAGTTCCCAGTTGGCTTACCAGCTGGGCGCTCTGGCTGGAATTAGCCTCTTAGGATCTCTCTTTCCTCTAGTAGGAACTCTCACTGGTATACTGAAATGGGAAGTGCCAGAACCATGCAATATGGCATCATAAATAGGAATTGGAACAGTTCCTGGCACAGGGTGGCAGTTCCCCCATCAAGTTTCTGGAATTTTCTGGAAGTAGAAGGATGAAGGGTGAACCCTGAGACACAGAGGAAGGGGCCTCTGTAGGAAAACTTCAGAGAGGGCTGAGGAAGGTACAGAGGCCACACAAAGGCCAGCCACCACCTCGTGCCTGGGGCTGAACTTGGGGATAGGGACATAGGGGTAGGGATGTCAGGACCAGCCCTAACCCTCAGAGAACTGACACCCCCAGCCTATGGCCCTATCCTTCATGTCTGCAGAGGTCAATCAATGTTCTCAGCATAGAGAAAGCAGGTGGGCTGGAAGGAGTTGTCCAATGCCAGTTATTCCTAGGGCAATCTCCTAAGAAGTTACAAAAGCCATAGTTGTTCATTTGAGCGTTTTGCCAGTTCCAGTCCTGGCTCCAGCCCTTCCTGGGGAGTGACCTTGACTAGGACACCCTATCTTACTTTCTGCATCTATACTGGGGTGCTAAAAATAGAACTCCTTTTGTGGAGTTGTGTGCAGGTGAATCGATGAGTACAGAGCTGGGCCCAGCACAGAGACACCACAGTTGGGCACATTCTGATTATGACCACAGGCCTTGTACCACCATGCACCTGCAATAGGACCAGGTTGGACATCAGGCGACAGTCACATCTGATGAAGGGTAGGATTCCTTCTGTCCCAAACACTCTTATCCATTGATGTGCAAAAGGGCTCCAGCCATCCTCCCACCATAATTGTTGTGATTTGGAAGGAGTCTTCTTAGAATTCAGGCCCTTGACCTTGGCCTGGAACTCACAGTAACTGGACCTGGCAAGAATAAATATGGGACACAGGGACCCTTGTGCCTGGCTGCCATCCTGTAGGTATCTGGGACCAGACAGTTGGCGCTGGTGGGGAGGAGCCTGTGGCTAGGAACCTGTCCTGAATAGACAGAGGTCTAGGTTCTTTCCCCATCAAGTTCCCAGTCATCCTATGGCTGTGGGAACACTACCTGCCACTCCCCAGATGCTGTGGTCACAGGAAACCAGGGTAAGAACTCAAGCAGAAACCTGGAAGGATGCTTGTTACTGCTTAAAGGTGATGTCTGCGGCTGATGGATGGATAAGCAGTTTGGTCCGCCAAAGGGGAGGACTCCCTTGGATTGGTGAGCTTGCTCAGAGGGTAAGAGTGGTGCTTGTGATAAAAGCATCCAATTCAAGTTCACATCCCCACCACCGATATAGGAGCTGTGTGTGTGGTAACATGTGCCTGTAATTCCAGGGCTGTAAGGGGGGGGGGGAGTGAATGGTGGAGGACAGAGGATCACTGGGCCTTCCTGGACTTCAGCTCAGCCCCAGGTTCAGAGAGACCCTGCCTCAAGGGGGTTAGGTATAAAGTGATGGAGCTGGACACCTGGTGCCCTCCTCAAGCCTCCACACTATGCATGGGTGTGCACACTGCACACATCTGTGCGCACACATATACACATGAAATCTCAATACACGTTTCAGCTTGAAAAGTATGAAATGAAAGGTGCTAGATACAGCTACATATCACACGTTTATATAAAACAGTCTGGAGATGAAGTCACAGGGATAGGAAACAGACTGGTAGTTGCCGGAATCTCAAGGAAATGGGGGCTACAGCCAGGGTGGTTATTGGGGTGCATGTCCATTTTGGGTGAGGATGTTCTCGGGAGCAAGACTGGCTTCACCACATTGGATTATGAAATGTCATTGAACTAGACATTTAAGGTGGCAAAGGCTGGTAATTGAGGCATTAGGTGAAATGCCTGTCATCTGAGGACCCGGGTTTGGGTCCCCAGAAACCTTCTAAAAGCCAGGCAAGCATGGCAGCCACCTGTAATTCCAATGCTCGGGATGTGGAGACAGAGTTGGTGTGCTAGACCAGCCCAGTTTGCAAACCTGGGGTTCAGAGACCCTGCCTCAGTGACTAAGCAGCAGAGGGACCAAAGAAGACACCTGAAGTCAACCTCAGGTCTCTACATGGACCTCCTCCCACACATGTGAGCATACATACATGTACATCACACATGCATATGTGCATGTGTATGCACGCATGCACACACACACATACAGAGCACTAGAATGGTAGACTTGCTTTGTACAGTATAGCCATGTTGTGACACTTCCTCCAGGAGAGAAGAGACTCACAGGGAAGCGAAGGAAACTTAAAAAGGCCCAGAAACTCATAAAAATGACCAAGCTTAGGAAAGTAGAAAAGTTACAAGATCTGCAAGGTGAATTCTCAAGGTGATGGTCACACACAGCTGTGGGAGGGAGGAGACTACCTGGAGCTGCCTGGAGCTGCCTGGAGCTGCCTGGGAGTCATGCAGCTTTCTGGGGCCATTGCTTACCCCAGGGCAGGCTTTTAGGAGCTGCAGTTGCCTCTGAGTCACCCACCCCCTATAAGGAACCCCAATAAACTCACTGGTTCATCAACCTACCCTGGGATGGAATCAGTTCTCTGGTCTGTTGTCTGTGTCCTATCTGGGGAGAACAGACATCTGTCCACTTCTCCCAGCCAAAAGTCAAACAATGTTCACACACACACACACGCACACACACGCATGCACACACATGCATGCATGCACACACACACACACACCTGTCCACTTCTCCCAGCCAAAAGCTACACAATGTTCACGTACACACACACACACACACACACACTCATGTACACTTACACATGCACTCATGCATGCATGCACACACACATACACAGACACAATTCATATAGTTTAGGGGGTCATACTACAAGTATATCTGTATATAAGCAAAGGAAGGGGGGCAGGAGCTAGGGGGTGAGAGACTGGAAACCAAGTGCTCATCAAGGGGTGAGACCCACTAATTGCCCCAAGCCCTTCACATCATTGTTCATGCTAAGAACTCTGCTGCTGACAACCACATGGCCCTGCAGCCCTGGGGAGCAGGAGGGCCAGACCTCTGGCAGATCAAGAGACACTGTCTAAAAAATAAAAATAATAAAAAATAAAGGTAGATAGTCCCTGAGGAACAACACCCGAGACATTGTTCTCTGGCCTCCACATGCCTGTATACAACTGTACGCATGCATCTGCACACATGTGTATACCTGCACACACGTGTATACCTGCACACATAGGGTCTCTCTCTTACACACACACATGCACACAGAGCTCATGGTAATGATCTCACAGAATCATTCTCCAGTTAGACAAATGATGTGGGATTCCCCTATGTAATGCTGTGACTAACATAGATTAATAAAGAAACTGTCTTGGGCCTGTGCAGGGAATAGAGGTAGTCAGGGAAAACTAAACTGAATGCTGGGAGAAAGGAGGTAGAATCAGGGAGACACCATTGTAGCCCCGCTGGAGACAGACACGGGAACTTTACCCAGTAAGCCACTGCCACGTGGTGATGGAGGAGTGTCTATGTGTTACTTTCATTGGTTAATAAAGAAACTGCCTTGGCCCCTTTAATAGGACAGAAAATTAGGTAGGTGAAGTAAACAGAACAGAATGCTGGGTAGAAGGCAGTGAGGCAGACGCTTCAGGCAGTCACCATAGTGAGTCACCATGCTTCTCCTCTCCAAGACAGACGCAGGTTAAGATCTCTCCTGGTAAGCGACCACCTCGTGGTGCTACATAGATTACTAAATATGGGTTAAAGTAAGATGTGAGAATTAGTCAATAAGAGGCTGAAACTAATGGGCTAGGCAGTGTTTAAATGAATACAGTTTCTGTGTAATTATTTCGGGTGGAAAGCTAGCCGGGTAGCAGGACGCAAGCCCACAGTTCCATCTACAACGTGGCAATACACAGATTAATGGAAATGGGTTAAATCAATATGTAAGAGTCAGCCAATAAGAAGCTAGAGCTAATGGGCCAAGCAGTGATTTAAATAATACAGTTTCTGTGTGATTATTTCGGGGCTAAGCGGCCAGGAACCATCAAGCAGCCTCCCTCCCTACTACAGACAAAGCTGGCAGAGCACCAGCTTTGGGGAACCCAGAGCAGGAAATACACCATCTTCATTACCACTGTGCCCAATTTCTTGGCAGACGGTGGCTCTAGGGCCAGGGTCACCAACAGAGTGGCTTACAAGGACACAGTGGCATCACTGTTTCCAGACACAAACTTCAGCCAAACGGGGTCTAGACATCATGCAGAGGGTGGGTGGAGCTCCATGCCCACAGCACCAGGAGGGTGAGCGGGTACAAGTGTGGCAAGGACCTGTCGTCATGGCAATAACCGTTCACCATCTCCTTTCAGAATTAGAGAAATGGAGGCTCAAAGACGTCAAGTGGCTCCTTCAGGGCACACAGCAGTTGAACTTCAGCCCACATGCCCATGAGTCCCCTGCATAGATGGTGGGGGAGGGGTCCATGACTGACTGCCTGGGTTTGCATTCACAAGGGACAGTGTAGACACTGACATGGCAGTTAGGAGCATCTCCAAAGGCTGAGTAGACAGGACACTAACCAGACTTTGAACCCAGGGTACACCATTCTACACTCCCTCCCCTTAATGGAACCACTAGGGACCCGCGCCTACGCAGTCCATCCCTGGAAAGGACATTGCAGGGCAGAGGATACAGGCAACTCTACAGCTCTGGTTTTCCACCAGAGTCAAGGGTATTCCTCGTGATCGTCTGTAGCCCTCACTGCAGCCTGCGGGGAGGTGAATTTCTGGTACAAGAGTCTCTCATTAGCTTGGGTGCCCCTCAAGCAGGCTGACGCCTATTTTCCAGGCACCAGCAGCATCATCCACTACTCTGCTTGTTTCTTCATCCAGGGATCCGTGGGCAGGGAAAATCATCAATGGTTTCAGAGTGGCAGCAACCAGGGAGACCATTCATTTGTAGCCACTGTGAGCTGCTTCCCTTTTCCCAGTTCTAAGATATTTTTTTCAGCCTCTATTTTTAAGAAGGACATTGCTTTCCATATATTCAATAAATAAGGGCCTACAAGGGGCCTAATTGAGACTGAGACGCTGACTGTGACTTCCGCATGGGACGACAGAGTCCTGGGGAGGAAGATGCTCTCGGAACTCTACTCCACTGTGGGACATTTAATTTTGAGTCCAGGGGAGGCCAGGCCAGCATCAGTAGAGGGAGATGGCAAGCCAACCCTCAAAGGCCTGGAGAGACACTGGCTCACATAACACAGCTTCCTCTTGCACCCCTGAGTCTTGGGCTCATGTCCCTTGACCTCCTGGGATACTGGTCTCAACCTCAGCAGATAGCTTTGACATGGTTCAGTGACTGCACACCAAGTCCAGAGTGAGCGATTTGTCTAGGAGCAGGACTTACTCCTAGTCCCTGACTGGTCCACGGTGACAGGCACGGGGCATACGAGTACACTGTCCCCAGTGAGCGCCAGCATGTGGTGGGGCACCATCCTCAGAGAAAACGGGCCCTGGGAGATTTTAGTAAGGGGCTGGAGCTGAGGGATAGAGTGAACTCCAACTGCACAGCCCCCAAGTGCAGTGAGGCAGGACACAAGAGTGTGTGGCAGGACACAAGAGTGTGGGCTGTCCACGTGTGTCCATGTTCACGGCCCTGCTGCACCTTCCGAGTTCCTCCACCCTTCTGGACCTCACTCTTCACAATCGAAAGACCAGGTGAAGAAATGGTGCTTACCTCTCTGTCAGTGTTAGCTAACGGCTGTCAAGATGGCGCTGGCACCTAGCAGGCTGTGAGTGTGCAGAGCGAAAGCACCAAGTCCACAGAGAAAAAACTACCAGATTCCAGGCAGCTGAACTAATACCATCCCCACCACCCAGCCCGAGCCATGTCCTCCTTAGCTCCCCCTGAGCTCCAACCACCTCCTCCTTAGCTCCCCTGAGACCCAGCCACCCCTTCCTTAGCTCCCCCCTGAGCCCCAGCCATCCCCTTCTTAGCTCCCCTGAGCCCCAGTCACCCCCTCCTTAGCTCCCCCAAGCCCCAACCACCCCCTCCTTAGCTTCCCCAGCCCCAGCCACCCCTTCTTTAGCTCCCCCTGAGCCCCAGTCACCCCCTCCTTAGCTCCCCCCTGAGCTCCAGCCACCCCCTCCTTAGCACCCCTGAGCCCCAGCCACCCCCTTCTTAGCTCCCCCTGAGCCCCAGCCACCTCCTCCTTAGCTCCCCCTGAGCCCCAGCCTCCCTTTCTTAGCCCCCCCACCCCCCCAGTGCGGCTGCTTGACAGGTAGGTCCTGAGATTTCTGCACATCTTGCTCTCTCCCCCTCCCCCGCTGAAATGTCACCTACTCAGGCAGGCCTTTCCTGAGTCCCCTTTTGAAAACAGCAGCCCCACCTCACTCACACCTTCACCCTCACCCTGTCTTGCCATAACTTACACCTCGCTGCTGACTGCTTTTTGCTGCTTTCGCATAACGCTGCTCCTCAGGGAATGGGACTTTTTTTTTCCCTGGTTTATTCTTAGCTGGATCCCCAGTGATTCTTAACTGCAGGCTGCCTTGCTCCCCGGGGAGTACCAGGCAATGTCTGAGGACAGTCAGGTGTGTAACTGAGGGGGCGCTCCTGGTATCCAGTTGGTGGAGAGTGGGGACATCCTACAGCACACAGGTCAGCCTTCTTGCTAACAAATACTAGAATACCCATCTCCCAAAGCCAAGGATACCACGGCACCCTTGAAGTTTAGCTCAGCAGTTGGCACAAGCACCCTCGTGCTCAGCGAGAGGTGTTCATATGGGGGAATAAAGACACACTGCCCCCATCAACATTGTATATATGAATGGCTGTGCCTTGGGCTGGGCTTGCAGCTCAGCTCAGTTGGTAATGTGCTTGCCTACCATGTGCGAGGTCCTGATCTTGGTCCCTAGCATGGCATAAACCAGGCATGGTGGCCCATGGCTATAACCCCAGCATTTGAAAGCTAGAGATAGGATGAGGAAGGAGTTCAAGGTCATCCACAGCTACGTGGAGAGTTTAAGGCCAGCCTGAGAAATAGGAGACCTGGAGCTTTATTAGAAAAAACACCAACAAAACAAAACAAACAAACAAAAAGACGTCCATTGGGAATGCAGGGCCATTAAGATGTATCAGTGGTCCATCCATTGCGTCTCCTTTCTGGTTGCATCTCTGCCTTCTGGATCTGGAACACCTAGGATAGCTGCAAACATTCATCTTTGGACTGCCATAAGCCAGGACTGGTCAATGGTGACGGGATATGGTGTGTACAGAGTCAAGTGATGCTCACCCATCCACTATGAGGCTGGCCCATGGGCTCTCTCAGCAGGGACCGCCCCCAGTTCTCCAGTGCGCCCCACATTGGTACACTCAGGACCCCGCAAACCATCAGACTGACTCCAGTGGAATCCCTCTGTCCCTCCAGGGTGTGGGTGAACTACTCTGCTTCTGCTTCTCTCCAGAGAGTTGGCACAATGGGCAGGGGATGTGCATGTATCCGGAAGGCACAAGTGTTGAACGTTCCCCTGGTGTCCTTATTCTGCTGCCCTAACTAACTAAACAGCCAGAGCCACTGCCTAGGCTCCAGATTCCAAGAAGACTACATAACTGCCTTTGGGGCTGAGGCTGTGTGGGAGAAGGAGCTTGCTGAATGACTGGCTGGCTGAGGCTTTGCTTTGGGGCTTCCTTGTCTCCCACAAGGCCTTGCATCTCACCCCCAGTCAGTTAGCACAGCCTACCCAGGCTTCCTCAACCGGAGCCATCTCCTATTCCCACAGAGAATCTCAGCTGAGGTTCAGTCCTTCCCTGCCCGCCACTTGCCACTTGCCTGCCCAGCCCTTCCTCCCAGGCTACTGAATCTATTTCTAGGGGCCCTAAGGTTGGCAAAGCCCCATCCTTTCTCTCCTGCATCCCCACCTCTTTCCCTTTCTGTTCTTCTGTCTTCACCCTCTGGTCTTTAAGGTCCTGAATGTTTCTAAACAAGCTGTTGCTGTGAAGGTTTAGTAACCAACATGGGCTGGCAGTGGACCAAAGGGACGAATCCCTCACGGTGGAATATTAGACACCAGACAGCTATGCTTGGGGAGAAATGGTTATTTGGTGAAGGAGGGGCTTTATTGGTGACTCTAAATCACATGTAGCTGTCCCCAGTTCTGCCAACATGTAAGACTGACACCAAACTCAGATGGGATGACAGACAAGCGCATGGGAAAGGAGCAGCTGGCAGTGACGGGGAGTCTGCAGTGAATGGACCAGAAGCCTGGGGAGGTGGTGATAGCACCCTCTAGAGGCAGGGTTCCATAGCTAACGCTCCTTTATCCTCACTCTGGGAATCTAAACTCACTCTGAGTGCTCAAGCTATAATAGTCACCGCACAACCTCCCTCTCAGAGCACTAATGGGGTAGCCTCACTACGTGGTCCCCATGGTCAAGTCTGGTCTGTGAGGTAGCTGAGGCAGTTCCAGACACCTCTGTGAATGGATACCGTCATCAGAGACTTCACTTTTTTCTCACGACTGACAGCCTGGCTTTATATGCAAGAGGAGGAAACGGAGACCCCAAGAGGATCTGTGACTTACCTAATGCCACACTGTCAGGGGCTGAGCAACGGGGCTTCGAGTCCACGCTTTCTATCACAGACTAAGGATGCCTCTCCCAGCTTTATGTGAACAGTTCAGCTACCATGTCTGCCCTAAGCCCTCAGCCGGGTCACGAAACTCTGATGCCTCCAGACTGGGAATGATTGAGATTCTTGCCTTCTGTGTCGTAAGAAGGTGGGTAGCTGGGGTGGGAATATGGGAAGCCCAAACACAAAGACATCATTTCTAAGCACCCTGGGAGCCAGTCTTGAGAGGGGACTCCCTCAGCAATGGCAGGGCTTCTCAGCCAGGCACTCAGTATGCTTTCTAATCCCTGGCAACCCTAGGGTTAATTTCATGTGAAAGCTGTTAACGTGTGTTAGCTTCATCAATTGCCAAGAGAGGATTCCGGTAAAGAGATCGAGTCATTAAAGGGGCGCTTTGGAGTGTGTGGGGGAAATAGGGGGTGCTCTGGGCATTGGTAGCTCAAAGTATAGGGGGAATCCACATGTTCTAAGCTCCGCCATAGGTCTTTACCAGCTCTGGGGCTTTCAGCAAAGCTTCCAGCTACCAGCCCTCCCCAAGCATCCTTCTGTCGCCCAGGGCAGGCAGGATGAGTGTAATACAGGCAGACCAGATGTCCTGTGATGGACAGGTAACTTGCGGATGGCTAAGACCCCTGGGAAGTGATTCCAATCACAGACCGACAGCCCGGGGAGTTTGGCCCTCAGAGACCCGCAGCCCGGCTCAACAGGTGGCAGTGGGCTTTCCCTTCCCGCAACCAGGTCATTTCTTTTAGTTCGGCTCGTCTGTGGTGGGAAAGTGTGGCTTTGGAGTGGGTGAATTGCTCGGAAGAATCTGCAAAGAGGGGGGCGTCATGATTCTTAACCCCTGCACACACACACACACACACACACACACACACACACACACACACACACACACGGTGCACGCCCCACCCTTCCCCTGGCTACTCAGTAACGAGGCCAGTCCGACGCAGTGGCGGTGGCACCACCACTGGAGATGTCGCTTCCCGGACACCCGACAAGGCGAGAGTCTATCCCTCTCGCTCAGCTTGGCTCTTACCTCGCGGCGACGTCCCCAGACTCGCGTGGAAGGTCCCTTGCGGGCTGCGCGCGGTGGAAGGTAAGGCGCTGCCTGTGGAGCACTCGCCCCGTCCGGTCCGCCTGAGCCGCTCTGCGCCAGCGACCCTGGCAGTGGCCGCCGCTGAGCCTGGGACTCCAAGAGGGCGGGGTCTGGGGCGGGGCTTGGGCGGGGCCTGCCCGCCCTATGCTGTCAGTAGCAGGTGGGCTTTGGTACTGAAGGATACTATTTTCCACCGAAGGGGGAACCCTTGCAGTGGGGAAGCACCGTCGTGGAGGTTTTAGGTGAAGAGCTTGGGCGCGCGCGCGCTCGCGGGAGAGGGGTGGTCTGTTGTGAAACAGGGGATGCTTTCCGGATTAAGAACACCTGCCTTGAGTCAGACCCACCTTCCGTGCCAGCTGCTGCGACTGGTGACGACAAGAACACTCTAGCGCCAGTCAGTTGATAATTGAGTGTCCAGAGGGTCAGGCACTAGTCAAAGCGCTTTTCAGGTCTTCAGCCATCTGACTTCGTAACAGTCCCATTTCACGGATGCTAACGCAGAGGCTCAGACCCAAGGTGTGCGTGTGTGTGTGTGCGTGTGTGTGTGTGTGCGCGTGCCTGAAGGCAAGCCACACAACCGGGTTTGCAGCTCACAGCTTCCTGACTCTGACAATAAGAACTTTCTCCTTCTCTAAATTGTTAAGGGGAATACATGGCTTCCATGGTTACGCCAGGCACTGTGTGGCGAGGGGCTATCCAGCCAAGTTGGCTGGGAAAATGCTTGAATTTGCTTTCTGGCTGGAATACCTGTCCATCTCCAGTTCTCTGAAACGGCAGCGGATACCTTTGTCTGCATGTTTGTGAACCTTGCACACAGTGGCATTTGCTGCAAGCTGGAAGGATGCTCTGCAGGCTTGGAGTCTTGACCAGGCAGGCCACAGGGAGCTCCCTGCAGCAGCTCTGTCGAATTCCTACAGGTGACGAAGTGGGTCAAGATAGGGAAGGTTCTCGTGTGTGTGTGTGTGTGTGTGTGTGTGTGTGCGCGCGCATATATGTGAGTGTGTGTGTGTGTTTGGTCTTTTACTGGGACCCTGATTAGGCTTGGCTAGCTGGCCAGCAAGCCCCAGGGATTCTCCTGTTGCTGTCTCCCCTGTGTCAGGTCTATGTTACCCACTCAGCTGTCTCCTTGGCCCAAACACGTATAGGTAGTGGTCAGACACCAAGCCATCAGCAGTAAACACATTTGCACCAGACTGTAAGGTACTGCCAGAATGGAAGCCCTATGTGGCTAATGTCACCTGATTCGGACACCATGGGTGGACACTACCATATATGAAGGGCACCTCATTCTATCGATGCTCCCTGTGGTCTATGAATTCATCTTTCCCCCTTCTCTGGGCCCAGAACTCGTCAGTGTGGCCATGCTAAATTGACTGGAAGTCTCCTTGATTCTACTGTGAGCAGGTTTAGGCAGAAGGCTTGGTGCGGAGTGGGAGCGAGGGAGGTGTTTGTTGAACGAATGACTAAAAGTTGGATAAATTTGCCAGAGACTAAGGCTGCCAAGGAGATTACCACTAAACAAACTAAACTGCAGGTGTGGTGGACCCAATCCATGAAAAGACAGCAAAGATCTGAGTTCGAGGTCAGCCTAGTCTATAGAGTGTGTGTCAGAACAGCCAGGGCTACATAGTGAGAGAAGGCTGACCTCGAACTCACACAAATCTGCCTGCCTCTGCCACCATGCTGGGATTAAAGGCATGTGCCACCTATACCACCCAGCTTTTTCTTTTTCCTACGAAACTCTTTACAAAGGGCATTTCTGGGGGATGCTCATGGCTTTCTCCTCAGTCCTTCTGCCCAAAGCAGTGTGCCCCAGACTTAAGTGGTGGAGAGAGAAAGGATGTGGGCTTGTTGGAAAGGGGTCTTCAACCTGTCTCAGACAAATTGGTTAGCCTCTCTGAGGTTCACTTCTGTATAATCAGGGTATGGCGTGGGCAATTGCACAGCCTTTCTTAGGAAGGCTTTTTGTTGTATTTACTGACAAGTTTTCCCATCTCATAATTCTTAATTATTTTGGCGGAGAGGTTCTGTCAGTTTTTCTGCAGGCTCCCTCCTCTCCGTGCAGCTAGAACTGGTGAGAATCTCGAACTCCCTGGGCCACTGGGATGCTTCTGAGTCCTTGTGGGTGAAGGGGCATAACACCTGACATGGTCCATATGAAAGTTACTTCTGGGTCCTGAGATCTGGACATGTAGGGATGAAGAGCATTTCAACACTAGGTACGGGACTGAGAGGGAGTTTGGAGCAGGGGGAATCTGGACCAAGATCTGAGTGACAGCTGGCTCAGGTTTGAAATGCAAATGAGCTAGGGCGGGTGGGCGTGGCTAACACAGAAGCTACCGCTGTTTACGCAGACAGGGACTGTGGAAAAGTCCCTCTGGTTCTCTAAGGTCCTCCCACAGGCTGAAGGACCCCAGAGCTGGGACTGGAGGGGAAAGGGAGGTAACCTTCATCACTAGCTACAGCTCTGCAGGGCTGGCTGCAGATGAGGACACTCCTTGAAGGCAGCCTGCTCCAAGGCTGCCAATACAGCGGGCTGGAAACGCTCCTGTCGACATAATGGAGAAACGGTGTAGGTGTGAAAGCCAGCAGCTGTGTTTGGGGACATGGGGACTCCGGGACTGATGAATAATGGAGCAGATCTCCCTCCCTGGCTCTCCTTTCTTCGATCCTTTCAATAATTCATGGATTCCCTATTGGGCGAGGAGTTTCATGAAACACGCGCTTTCTCTGAATCCACAGCCAAGTTGAGCTAGTCTGAGCTTCCGCACCTTAGGTCTTAATTAGGAACACCCTGCCACTCTCTATGCAGGCATGGCAGCCTTGCTGAGTGAGCTCTGCGTACATGTGGAAGAATATGCCCAGTTGTGTCTGGGGGAACAGGGGAGGGGAGCTTCCTGACATCCTCTTCCTGACCCTAGGGAGGGGGAGATGGTGACAGGTGTCACTTTCAGGTGTCTGCCTTGTCAGCCAATTTCCTCTGCCTTTGGGATCATGGAGAGGGGAGATGTGATGTCTTCTGTCACCAGAGTTCCTGTATGTGATAACGAGCAGTAGAACTTTCTGGATGACTTTTGATAGACACCTGCCATGGGCTAGGAAAGACCAGCTGGTTGTTATGTCCACAGAGTGTTTGCTGCAGCCTCCGCCTTGCCTTGTGAGCTGATTGCTACACAGTGAGCAACAAGGAGCTGGGCTGGGGACCCAAACTCTAGGTCCCAGTGGTGGTCCCCACAGATGTCAACCTGTCAGTGACAGACAGTTGGCAGCACCCTTTGTGTGTGTGTGTGTGTGTGTGTGTGTGTGTGTGTGTGTGTGTGTGTGTGTCCAGGACTGAGGGGTTCAGCACTTCTCTGCAGATCCAGGCCAAGTTCATATTTTTGTGACTTGGAGACACATAGGTATGTCTATGTCTGCAGAGATGAGGAGAGGGAAAATGGCCTGTTGGAGGTGGGGACAGTGTATCAGGCAGGAGCTGAGTGTGATGTCTAGCTGCCCCCATGGAGGGCTGATTGAGAGACAACACCATAAATCCCTCTCATTATTCAAGACAATCACACACTAAAAGTGTTCTCTGTGTTAGCATAGTTGATTCTTAAAGCAAGGCTACCAACTCAGACATCACCACTGTCTGTGGGGAACTGGAAGCCTAATGAGGTAAATTTCCCCAAAGGCAGCCAGATTCCAACACCCAAAGGAAAACAGCAAGATTGGGCTCTGTTTACCTGAGCATCACCCATGCTGAAGGTGAGAGCAAAAGCCAAATACTTCAGGCTGCTCTTCAAGACAAGGCCCTTGGCCCCAAGAGCTGATGATGATAACAGGAGAGTCAGGGGGCTGTTCTGAGTCACACAGAGCAGACTAGGAAAGCAGGGAAGACCGGGCTAGGGCTGGTGATGTGGCCCAGCTGGCAGAGTGCTTGCCTGGCATGCACAGTCCTGAGTTTGGTTTCTAGCACCACACTAATCAGGTGTAATGGTGAATATCAACAGTCCAACCACTGAGGGAGTGGAGGAAGGAAGATCAGTTTAGGAGTTCAAGGTCATCCTCAGGCACATAGTAAATTTGAGGCCATCCTAAACTACAGGAGGAAAAAGAACAAGAAAGAAGAAGAGAAGGAGGAGGATGAGGAGGAGGAGGAGGAGGAGGATGTGGAGGAGGAGGAGGAGGAGGAGGAAAAAGGATGGGGAAGGAGGGAGTAGAGGCTAGCAGTAGCAGACCTAGAAGGTAAGGCTGTGCTATACTGCTCTCCAGCTCTCCTCCTCCTCCTTCTCCTCCTCCTCTTCTTCTTCTTCTTCTCCTCCTCCTCCTCCCCCCCTTCCCCCTCCCCCCCCCCCCCTCCTCCTCCTCCTCCCTCCTCCTCCTCCTCCTCCTCCTCCTCCTCCTCCTCCTCCTCCTCCTCTTCTTCTTTTTCTTGCCTATAGAGTCTGCTCTGTGAGTGACTCCCTTTTCCTCCTGCATCTAGCTCTGCTGGACTGGACATGACAGGTGTTCTATGGAGACACTGGTATAGTCTCCCTTGCCCCCTATTATTTCAGACCTCGCCACATCCCTCCATTTTTTCTATCAGCCAGTTTGAGCTGTTCTCCATGCTCCCTCCCAGCCCCCCCCCTCCTTCCCGCAGCCCAGTAAGTGCCTTGCTGAGGCTCCGGGGCTCAGTAGGAAAAGAAGCGATTTCCTTTCTTGCATGGGAACACGCTCTCCCTTGTTCTCAAGGCAGCATCCCATGGAACCGAGGTGATGACATTGCCGCCTGCATTCCCACCTGGTGACTGCCACAGCCGGTCTTGTTCCCAGCATGGCTGTTCCCCATGTTCTCTGCGCTGTGCTCCCTGCTTGCTTACAGGCCAGCTGTTCGGCTTCAGCTTTCCTGCATCGTCCCCTTAGTAACTGGATGATTGCTTCTAAAACAGCTTCAGGGTCAGGGGAGCCCACCCGCAGAATGAAGATGTCTCTCAATTTTGGTTACGGAGAAAGCTACAAGGAACAATCTCAGATAAAGGCCCTGGGTGAAGCAGACTATGCTGGAGTGTGTGGGGGGCGGGGAGAAGTGGGAGGGGGCCGGCGGCGAGGAGGAAGAAAGAAACTCCAGCAGGAGGCTGGGGGAGCGCAATGTCAGTCAGCACCTGGACAGCTCCCCCTAGGCTAAAGAGCCAGGCGATCCTGGAGATCTCTGCAGGGAATCACAAACTCCAGAGAAGTGGTTCTCAACCATCCTGATGCTGTGACTCTTTAATGCAGTGCCTCATGTTGTAGTGACCCCTACAATTTTAAATTATTTTTGTTTCTATTTCATAACTCTAATTTTGCTACTGTTATGAATCATAATGTAAATATCTGATAAGCAGGATGTCTGATATGCGAACCCCAAGGGACTTAGGACCACAGGTTGAGAACCACTGTTCCAGACTGTCCCTTGTTCTCACCTGAACCATATAAAGCATCTTTAGTGACTCAAGCCTTGGGCCTCCAGGAGACACTGATGGGCTATGGTGGTGTGCGCCTTGGTCTACATGCCTAGTAGTTCCAGGACAGCCGAGGTTGTTATGCAGTGAAACCCTCCCTCCCCCAATAAGATAAGGACTGAGCTGGAGTGATGGCTGCTTAGTCAGTAAAGTGCTTGGCACGCAAGCAGAAGGGTTCAGCTCTCCTGTACCCAGTAAAGTGCTGTGTGTGGTGGGGTGCCTGTAGTCCCAGCACTGGGGAGACACAGGCATCCCTGGGGTTTTTGCCAGCTTGCCAAGCTGAAGCTGGGAGTTCCAGGTTTAGTGAAAGGCCCTGTATCAAGGGGCGAGGGTCAATAGAGGACAAATGACATCAACCTCTGTTCTACACACACACACACACACACACACACACACACACGAACATGTATATACATATATACAAAGATAAAGACATCATAGCTAGGCATTGTGGCACAAGCCTTTAGTCCCAGCACTTGGGAGGCAGAAGCGGGTGGATCTCTGCCCTGTCTTGAAAAACAAAAGAAAACGAAAAGGACATCAGCGTGGAACCACACCTACCAATCATAAGGGGTTAAACAGGCCTGGCGACAGGTATGTAGGGCCTTACAGAACAGGGCCTTCCACCAGGAAGAATGGCTTCACAGTCACAAGCTCTGGAAGCTTGCCCAGGGCTCCAGGCTCCATGGGCAGGAAGGCAGTTCAGCTCACCTAATATGGGGTCAGACTAGTGGTCTTCTCCCACCAAGTACGCTGGGCACAACAGACCTTATCAACCTGGAGAGAGGCTGGGCCCCCAAGGCAAAGGCGAGAACCCTGTCCCTCGAAGATAGCATGGGAGCGTAGAGAAAAGCGGGGCTGGAAAATGAGAACATTTCCATTCATGTCAGAACAAAGGAAGCCAGGCTAGATTTGTGTCACCTCCCAATTACCTGGCTCTCAGGATGACAGGAAATAGGATCTTAAGTAGCCATTTCCTAGCTTTGAAGTTAATGAAAAAAGCTTTGAAATAAATGGGTGGAGGAGCTTGCTAGAAGACCACAGAGGAGCCTGATAGAATCCCTTCTGGCCACAGCAGCCTTCCACCCCTCGGTCTGTTTAAGGGACCTGGCAGCAGCCTCCATTTCAGGCTGGGTCATATCCCACCTCCTCTATATCATATGGGGCACTTCAGCACAATATGGATATTGATATCCTTAGAGACCCCAGGGATACTGTCCTAGCTTGGTTTCTGTTGCTGGGATAGGTATCATGACCAAAATGAATTTGGGGAGGAAAGGGTTGACTTGGTTTACAGGTCATAGTCCACCATCAGACCTTCGACAGGAATGGAGGCCGAGACCGTGGAGGAGTGCTGTTTACCGGCTTGCCCTTCATGGTTTTGTTCAGCTTGCTTTCTTGCTACAACCCAGGGCCACCTGCTCAGAGGTGGCACCACTTGCAGTGAGCTGATCTCTCCTGCATCGATCTCTACTGAAGAAAATGTCCCCCAGAAACGTCCACAGGCCAGTCAGATGGAGGCGGGTCCTCATTTGAAGTTTCCCTTTTCCCGGTGATTGCAGTTTATGTCAAACTGACAAAAATGAGCACAGACACTGAGGGACGGCTTCCTACATTTATCATAATGTTGTTGACTCACATCTGTTAATTACACAGTGGCCCTACTTTCTCTCTAGTGGTGCGGGAGGAGGGGGAGCGGGGGAGGGGTGTGCGAGAACCTTCCTGACCAGAGCTAGCATTCTGGTTCTGCTCCACGAGGAGTCTGGAGACAGGAGGGTGTGTGGTGGTTGAGGATGGATGGGGGCAAAGACTTTCCCATAGGAATGACACAGGGTGTTCAGGATGGAACGATCCGCCTAGTTCAAGGCGGTTTCCGGGATGGAACGATCCGCCTAGCTCACGGAAATCTTTACACTGCATTATTTTCCTTCTAATAAATTCCCAGCATCTCCTCTCTGGCCTTTAATCTTTCTTTGCCACCCTTAGTTTATTGTTTTGGGTTCTATTTTATTTATCTATACATTGTTCTTGCCAGAGCTATAGTCTTCTGGGCAATGTTTCCTGGATAAGGATGTCTGGAGAAACCACACAGGGACTGGAGAGGTGACTGGTGGATAAAGCCCTTTCTGCCAAGTGTGAGGACCAGGGTTAAGGTCCCCAGAAGTCACATAAAAGCTGTGCAGGTGTATCAAATGCCTCCAATCCTAGCATTCCAGAGGCAGGGGCGGGGGCGTTTCCTGAACAGACTGGTTAGCTAAATAAAGCAAATCAGAGCACTCTAGGTTCACTGAGAGACCTGGGCTATACAAATAGAGTGGAGACTGATTGGAGGCATCACTGAAGGTCAGCTTTCGGCTTTCATACGTGTTGGCATTGATGTGCACTTTCTCCTGCAAACAGATGTGCTCTCACACTTGGCCACATTGCCTGTGTGTGCGCGCGCGCACATACACACACACACACACACACACACATTTAAAAAAAAACTGCACAAGAAGACCATACCAGGGAAACCTCTGGAAGCTCTTCTGTGTTAACTTGCTATCTCTGGACCTGGCCTGAAACTAGAAAACTTTCATGGACCAAGATTGGGCCACAGATGTCTTCCCTGGGGCCTCATGTCCCAGACCCTCACCTAACCCCCTTAGGCAAAGCAAATGGAATACCTAGGATGAGCTTACTCCACTGGATGTGCATCGCCTGGGGCCTGGATGACCCAGGGAATACATGGTTACCCCATACCAACCTTGAACCGCTCAGGGTTCTATGAGCAAGGATTGCAGAGGAATGGCTAGCTCATAGCCATGGATGTTCTGACTGTTGTGTGCTGAGCTGGGCATGGTGTGTAGTTACCCTGTGTGCCCCTGCCCTTCTCGGCTTGGACTTCCCTGTACCCTCCTCAGTGGTGGGGTGTGCTGATCTGAGCATGTTTTATACTAAGAAGCCTGCTCCCCTCAGCCACAGGTAAATGGATTTGAATTGGGAACCTAACATGGCCAATATTCATGGGCCTATTAGTGCACAGTGACGTGGGTCATCCGAATGTTCATGGGTCACCTTTCTGTCCCTTAGGATTGGTCTATGGATGAAGAAACTGTAAGAATGAGCAGAGGCTAAGGAGGAGTGAGGGGAAGGTGTAGATGGCTAAAGGTTTGAAAAAAAGAGAAGAAAAGGAAGATAAAATATACATAGGCTTCCATTTCTCTCTCTCTCTCTCTCTCTCTCTCTCTCTCTCTCTCTCTCTCTCTCTCTCTCTCTGTGTGTGTGTGTGTGTGTGTGTGTATGTGTGCGCGCGTGCACATGTATATGCCCACTTTTGTGGAGGTCAGGATCAACCCTGGCTAGGCTCCTCTATTGCTTACCATTTTATTTTTGAGACAGGACCTCTCTCTGAACTCAGAGCTCACACATTCCGCTAGCCTGGCTGGCCAGAAGGCACCAGGGATCTTCCTGCCTTCTCTCCCCGGAGCTGAGACTGCAGGCGTATGTCATCACACCCAGGTGTTTCCGTATGTGCTGGGGACCTGAATTCAGGTCCCAATCCTATGCACCAAACACCCCACTGACTGAGCCACCCCTCAGACCTGTGTGCTTTCATTTCTACAACACTAAAAATGACAAACGATAGGGAAGCAGAACGCAGTGGTGGTTGCCAGGGGCTCTGCTGAGGCAGGGGTCTGGCTGCAAAGTGCCAGCAGAAGTGAGCATCTTATGGTCTAGAACAAGTTCCAAATCCTGATGATGGTGGTGGCCGATAGGAACCCACCCAATGTGGTAGACTTCCCAGCAGTGGATCTCCCACGCTGTGTGTGTGGACATACACCGGGGAACTCCGGAGAAGGTCTTCAGTGGGGCAGCCGCTCCCTAGCTCTGTTTGCGCGCCTGCCTGCGTTGATCAAAATCAAAGGGGAAACTGGCTGAAGAACAGATGGGGAGAGACCACACTGTTCTGAGCCTTAAATTATTCCAAAATAACAAGTTTTAAGAAGAGAGCATGGCACGGGGTGGACTGAGGTGGCACAGTCTGTATGGCCCTTGGCATGCAAAGATGAGGGCTTAGGTTGATCTCCAATACCCAGTGAAAAGTCCAGTCAGTCAGGGTGGCACACGCTTGTTGTAGTCCCAACGCTGGGGAGGTAGAGACAGGCAGATGGTCAGTGCTGGCTGGCTAGCCAACCTGGCCTAACTGATCAGACTCAGGTCTCTGTGAGAGACCTTGTCTCAAACAAGCAAGGTGGACAACCCTGAGGAGGAAATGGCATCCGAGGTTGTCCTCTGGTTTCCACACGCATGCACATGCCTGTGCAGTGGCATACATGACCCCAAATCCCATACACACTCCCACACCCATCCCAATACACACACAAAATGAATAGATTAATGAGTGATCTAATGAATAAATGAATATAAGCTCACGTGAGTGCCTGCGAAGGCCAGCTGAACCCCCGGCTCGGCAGCTGGTTGACCTCAATCCTGACAGCAAGGGAGAATGAAGTTCCACCACCCAAGGCTTTGTGTGCCTCCCCTGCCCATTGCAAAAGTCTCCTAAAGTAGAACAGCTGTGTGTAAGCACATTTTTAAAGACTATTGTTACAGAGTGCCAAATTGCCCTCCAAAGTTATTGCACCAATTTCTGTTCCCACCCACAGGGTAGGCGAGGGTTGGCTTTTCCAACTCCTGCCAAAATTGGGTTTTAATCTTTAAAACAGGCTTTTAACTTTTGCCAAGTTGACAGATAAAACATGACATCTCATTGTTCTTTTTCCTCCAGGAATTCGAAATCCTTTTCTTGGACCGAGGTGGAGCGTGTCATTGGCTACTTTTCCAGACACTGGCCTGAACATCCCTGTCGGTCACCTTCATAAAATTTCATTTTTATATTATGCCTAGTAGTTGATGCAGATCACTACCGACAGGCCAGGGGAGACAGGCCACAGAACTGATTGCTTTCGAAAAAAGGAAAGAAGGAACAAAACTACTCCAATCTGCCAGCTGCTTTTCTGTGGTACAGTACGGACTGTCTTCTCAGTCTCAGGGAGGTGGTGGAGGCAAGAGGATCAGGAGTTGAAGGGCAGTCTCAGCTATAGAGTTTGATGACAGTTTGTGTCACTTGAGACCCTATCTCAAAAAGAAACAAAACAAAATAAAATAAAAAAATACTCCAAAATGCCTCTAAAAGCAAAATTTTGATATTGACAATGTCTCTTTGGTGCAATAAAATCTCTCTTTTGGAATTCAGTGCTAGGAAAGGCCGTCTTCCCTAGAGGCGGAAAGGTTCCTGGAACAAGAACCACGTGACTGACCATCACGACTCCCACTTTATTCGGGTTCTAGGAAATGCACAGATAACTTTAAGTTCAGTGACAGGGATTTTATTGATTCTTGTGGAAAATATACGTTTTTATTCTCTTCGGGCCTGATGGTCTATTTCTATTTAATTATTTGCTTGGCGTGTTTTACTTCAAGCGGCTTCAAATCCTGCAGAAAGAAGCCAAAGGCAAATATCCTCTCGACTACAAGCTGTGACAGCCATTGCGCCCCTAGTAGCCTGGTCCTGGTGCAATATACAAGGAACGCATAAACATTTGCGGAATGAAGAGATGAGTGGGTTGCCGATGACCAGGTGGCAAGCCATGTAGAAACAGTACGACATTAAAACAAAACAAAAAAAAACCCGCTGGTTTTTAGTTGATCCTAAGGCAAGAATATGCCACTACAGAAAACAAGGTTTCAAACCAGGCACAGTGCTGTAGCCTGTAATTCCAGCACTCGGGAGGATTGGAAGTTCAAGGCCAGCCTCAGCTACAAGTTTGAGGCCAGCCTGGATTTTGTGAGACCCTGTCTCAAATAAACAAACCACAATAAACCATAAACAAAAATCGATAGTTTTAAAAAAGCACATTCAATTATGTTTCCGAGATCCAACTGAGGAAATGACACAAAAGTATTAAAAAAAAAATTTGGACCAAAGGTGCCCACCATTGAATTAACTATTCGAAATAGTAAAAAAAAAAAAAAAAAAAAAGGAAGCCTCTGAAAATTTAATGATATCAGACTTAATAACAAGTGTTGTTAATTTGTACAACGGATAGCAGTAGTCACTGAAGATACTCAATGGAGATCCAGATGTGGCGGCACATGCCTGTAATTTCAGGAGCTGGCAGCCCGAGGTAAGGCGAATTTTGGAATTCAAAGTCAATGTGATAGTTACCTGTCTGAGGCTGCAATAAAAGCATTGTGTATGCCATGACCAAAGGCAACTTGAAGAGAAAACTTATTTTGACTTATTGTTCCAGAGTGCTGGGATGAGTGTGCATCATGGTGGGTGGATGGAGTCATGGTGGCAAGGGACAAGCTTGGTGGCAGGAGCAGGAAAGAGGCATGGGGACAAGAGACAGGCTTGGCGGCAGGAGCAGGAAAGTGAGCAGTTACACTTTTAACCGAGAGCACTAAGTAGGGTAAGAGTTGGAAGTGGGGTGAAGCCCGCCTCAGTGGCATCCTTCCTTCAGCAAGGCTCACCTCCCCAAACAGCACCACGTACAGGACACCAAGTGTTCAAATAACTGACTTTATTGGGGACATTTCTCATTCAGACCATCACAGCTAGCCTGGGCTCCAAAGGGACTTTCTGGCCAGCCTGGGCTGTGCAGCAAGACTTTGTTTCAGCAAACCAACCAACCAGTATCAAGTTCTTAATGACTTGAGAAAGGTATGCCATATTATATATTCATGGAACTCTACATACATGGAAAAGCAGGGGAGGCACTTGGCTGCCCACTGTGACCCCACAGGGTAAGATAATATGCAAGAAGAAAAGAAACAAACTCAGATGTCATCATGTTCTCTTTAGGTTCTGTAATGATGAATGAAATGTATTATTTTTGTCTTGATTTTTCCATATTTTTCAAGATTTCAAAACAATGATATTAAATTTTTATTTTTGTGCATATGAGTGTGTTTGCCTGCATGTATGTTTGTGTACATGTGTGCAGAGGTCACAGAGGCCGTCAAAGCCCCTGGACCTGGAGTTACAGATGGTTACAGAGAATTGGTTACAGGTGCTAGGAAATTGAGCCTGGGTCCTCTGAACAGAGCAGCCAGTGCTTTTAACCATCAAACCCTTTCTCCAGCCCCCTTTTCAAGATTTTTAACATCTATGTAGGGTAGCAGTAGGGCATTTATAATTAAAAGTAAAAAGGGAAAATATAGAAACCAACAGGAAGACCAACAGGAAGACTTATGGAGATAAGTCTGAGGACAAGAATGTCACCGCTGCCATTTTATGAAGAGTTGGGGCCAGTCATCTCGGCTAGGCTGTCCCAAACTCCCACCCTGTAGAAACTGTGAGACAGGCCGGGCGGTGGTGGCGCACGCCTTTAATCCCAGCACTTTGGAGGCAAGAAACAAGAAGATCTCTGTGGGCTCAAGGCCATCCTGGTCTACAGAGAGAGTTCCAGGACAGACTCCCAAGCTACAGAGAAACCCTGTCTCGAAAAACCAAAACACAAACAAACAACCCCCCCCCAAAAAAACCCACAGCCAAAACCAAACCAAAACAAAAATCAAAAAATTGTGAGACAGTAAATACTGAAGTTGTCAAGTGTCAGAATAATTAGTTACACAGCAACTCACCACTAAAATATATGCTAACTAGCAACGTGGTGTGCTAGGATATAGTGTGTATATGATCTGTGTGTGTGCACACAAGTAAACCTTGAAATGGTTTATCTGTCAAATAGCAGAATTCATTGTTCTTTAGGTCCTGAGTACATTTTAAATTATATATAACTAACATAAGTATATCAAGTGCTCTTAACGACTAGACCATCTCTCCAGGCCCTATTCCCAAACT
Organism: Arvicola amphibius; assembly: GCF_903992535.2. NCBI lineage: Eukaryota > Metazoa > Chordata > Mammalia > Rodentia > Cricetidae > Arvicola > Arvicola amphibius. Next base: position 13,609,035 of record NC_052050.1, on the reverse strand, counting down.
TTTGATACCCATTACACACAAGCTCTCAACTTCTGATGGGGTAACATCCCTGTGGACCAATCAAAGATTAGCAATAGAAGTTAAAATGCATTATTCCAGCTAGGAAAGATCAGGAATATTGTCAAAGTCAAGAAGGGCTATGCCTAGTTTGCTTCTGATAGTGCTTTTCCTCCAAGATGCCTAAACTGGAAATTGTAATAGACTTTTTGGCCTCTTCTCTCTCTGTTCATGTGTTTCTGGGTGTGTACAATGTTTAATGTAGGGGCTGGGGAGATGGCTTAGTTGGTACAGTGTTTGCCATGCAGGCATGAGGACCTTAGTTATATCCCCAGAATTCACATAAAGAGGCTGGGCACAGGGGCACAGGTGTCAGTAAACTGGGCACTAGGGAGGCAGAGGCATGAGGATCCCTGCAGCTCCCTGGCCAGCTACTCAAACTGAATTGATGGGCTCCAGGTTTGGTGAGAGATTCTGTCTCAAAACAAGCGAACAAACAAACAAACGAAAACAAACAAGTCAGACAGCAATAGAGAAAGATGCCTGGAGTTGAGCTCTGGCCTCGCTGTGCATGCTGTCGTACTTGTGCGTGTACCCACACATACATCATATGTGCAACACACACAATCGATAGCTGTGAGCCCCACTGGCATTTAATACTTCTCTGCTAGCACAGAAAGATGTGACGACAACATACAATGGACTGGCTACCTGGTTGTTAAGTATGACGGTACTGTCTTCAAGGCAATGGGGTTTCATTTTCCTTCTTTGTATTAGTTCTAGAAATCAAGGTGTTATTTTTGTTGAATCCTAAAATAGTAAAAGCATCCCTACAGTGTTCTGTTGCAGTCAAGTCCCACTGTTCCTTCCTGGGCTGCTCATCATGATAGACAGTGGGCATCTTGTTCTGCTACAGTCCCCTATCCATTAGGCCATGCTCCCCTCCGACAGCTTCCCACTCCTAGGAGAGGAACCTCAATTCAAGGCTGCAGGGGAGGCTGAGCCCCAGGCCAGCCAGCCATTCCTGCAGCTCATTTTCTCTCTCCTGGGTCTCTCTGGGCAAGAGGCAGGCAGGTGTGGGCGGTTGTGAAATACCTGCCGGGTTCTAAGAACGGCGGTGCTATTTTTCTCTCTGTTCCCTGGCACAGTGCTAAAGGGGAGGGGGGATAAAACCGGGAGAAAGAAGGTGAAGATGGGGGGGTGAACTGGTGAAAACAGCTGCAGAGGGGCATTTAGTCTCATGATCCGATCAGCCAAGAACTTTCCCCCCTTGGTGCAAGCTTGAAGGGAAGTGATGAAGAGCAAGATGCAGGAGGATCTATCTGCATCTCTGTCCTGTTACAGCATCTTCCACAGCAGCTGAGGCTGGGAAGAGCAACCACGGATGGTACTCAGCTTGTACCCAGCTTACTGATGCCTCTTAGTGCCTGTGCCTTGATTTCCCCATCATTAAGGTGTGAACTGTAGCCTCTACCATATGGAGGTATCACAAGGTCTCCTCATCTGTGAAGTCCTCCCATGAGGGCCACAAGGAGTGAATGAGGTCATTATGTCTAGATCCTATAACAGGTGCTAGATGGACATCAGCCCTTTCTCTCCCTTCCATCGGCTAGTTTCTGCTTGCACCAACGCCTTTCCAGCCCCTCCTTCATCAGACCACAGCTTCTTGGCTTTCCCCTCCAGGAAGTACCTGGCACAGCTCACATCCTCCTCACTTATAGTGGACTCGGGGCATCCGTTGTTTGCTCCCCTAGGTAGTGGTATTCAATATCTCTGAACATATAAGATGGCCAAGGTCACTACCAAGGTCTACCTGAGGTGACTGTCACTGTGGGCTTTAAATAAATGTCAACAAAGGAACTGTTCAAGTGTCTCACACCTTTACGCCGGCTCACCCCTGCGCCTGCAACTGTGGACGAATGTGTCCACACATTTGTGTCTGTCATCTGCTTCAGACTCCTGTTTCTTGAACACGCTCACCTGTCTGTCTATCGAGTCCTTGGACCTGCCTTGAGTCCTTTGATGTCGCCAGATTCCATTTCTCTTTTCATGATTAGAACAGAACAGGCTTGCCTGCAATATATTTATTGAGTTATCTTAAAAGAAAAGAATCTCGGGATATTCAATTTTACTGCCTTAGAGTTCTTGCACACACCCTGAAGGGAGTATCCTGCTCCCTGCGATGCTCACTCTTGAGACAGGGTGTGAAAACACATAGCCTTTGCTGTGCACATGGTACCATGTTGGCTGAACCATGATTTTTACACCAAACCCCATGAGCACACAATAGGTTAGAGAGAAACCTCTGGTGTTCACTGATTGCCCAAGGGGAATCGCACACAGCCACTGCCCCGAGACTCTAGGCTCAAGGACAGAAACAGAACTTGGGTTTCTGAAGCATCCGGTTCTGGAATTTTTCATCTTTAAGCCATGCCCTTGTGTCTATTTTGCCTCCTTAGTGTGCAAACACCTTCAGGGCAAGGAACATGGCCTTGCAATGGTTCCTCTAGTACCTTGGAATACCACAGCCTTCTCTGGGTCTCTCCCCTCCCCCCCGAGACAGAGTTTCTCTGTAGTTTGGGGGCCTGTCCTGTAACTAGCTCTTGTAGACCAGGCTGGCTTTGAACTCACAGAGATCTGCTTGCCTCTGCCTTCTGAGTGATAGGATTAAAGGTGTGTACCAGCAATGTGTGGCCTTGGGGTCTTTTTATGCAGTCACTCATTAGATAAATATTCTTTTGGGTCTTTACTATGTGCAAACACTGCTTTATTTGCTGGGGTCCAGCAGTGAACGTGACAAGTATGTTGGCCTCTCACTTAGTACATTCTGATAGGACAGAGCCTTACACACATGCACACAGTATGTCAGCATCTTGTGCGCGCACACAGTAGGTAAGCAGTGTGTGCACACAGTAGGTCAGCATCTTGTGTATGCACACACACTCAGAGGCCTGGGAACAGCCTCAGGTGTTGTCCCTCACAAACTGTCTGCCTTGTTTTTCTGAGACAAGGTCTTTTATTGGCTTGAGGCGTGGCTATTTGGCTAGGCTGGGTGGTCATGGGTCCTGCCTCCATCTCCCCTGTGCTGGGATCATAAGCACACTCCATCGTGCCCTGCTTTTTAAACATGGGTTCTGGGGATCGAGTGCAGGTCCTTAGGGCTTGTAAAACACACACTTTACTGAGCTATTTTCCCAGCCCTCAGGTCAGCGTTCTGAGCTTACCTTACCAACTGTTGGCCCAGGATCCCAAGTGTAAGTTATACTGACAGTCTGTGGATGGGGGGTGATGGGAAGCTGCCAGAGGCTTCCAACGGGGAGGGCCTGCCTCAACAGGTCCTTTGGGCTGCTGTGCAGGGACAGCTGTGAGAGATCAAGGGTGATCTCAGGGCAGGTGAACAGGGCAGGGACAATTGATGATGGAGTGAAGTAGGAGGATTTGGGAGATATTTTAGGCTAGGCCTTTCGTCAGCAGGATCATTGAAATTTGGGGTGTGGCAATGCTTTGCGGTGGGAACTGTCCCATATATTGTGGGAGATTTGGCAGCATCGCCATCCTGTACCCAGTTAATTCAGCATCCCAAAAAACTTTCTAGATGCCCCAGGGGCAAACTAGACACCCCCTCCCATGAAAATCCTGACTGAGTGGCCCCGTTAATAATGCCCACCGACAGACTGGTCGTCAGTGGGCAGAGGTAGGGATGGGAGAGGAGCTAGTTTTCGAGTTTCTATTCTGGTGACAACTGACACCCCATATCCACCTCTGTAGGGTTGCGTGGACAAACCATAATTGACCTTATCTGTGCCTCTGAAGCCACCACAGGGGTTAACCTGGGTGGACTGACTTGGGCCCTTCTGGCCACTGGCTGTGCCTGAGGATGTTGCTTTAGGCTGGATGGTCCTGGGTGTGAACATAGTGTTCTAGGCTTTTCCCCAAAACTTCATCCCGGGCCCTTTCCATGGCAGCTGCAAGACCCTGAACATCAGGAGGTCTGGGTAGTTTAGCATCTTAGGGATAGAACGTTGACCTGGTGGCTGCACATATGAATGCAGAGAGCGTTAAAATGAGCAGGCTTGGACTAGGCTTTGCAGACTTGGGGTTGGGAAGGAAGTGGGGTACAGTGGGACAAAGCTATGAATGAGGTGAGAGAGACCTCTCAGAGGAAGACGGAATGAAGGGGTGAACAAGATACGCTGTCAGCATCAGTCCTTGGTGTCGGTGGTCCTTGGCTTTTAGGGGTTGGGGCAGAGCTCAGTTGGTGTGCACAGAGCACCGGGTTAATTCCCAGCACCACAACTGGATGTGGTGGTTTGCCTGTACCCTACTGTACCCTAATAGGATGGTGGAGAGGCAGGAGGATCAGGAACATAGGGTCATCCTCAAACTGTAAAGACTTTGAGGACAACCTGGACTATGTGAGACCCTCGGGGGGGGGGGGGGAGAGAGAGAGAGAGAGAGAGAGAGAGAGAGAGAGAGAGAGAGAGAGAGAGAGAGCGAGAGAGAGTGAGCCATGGCATGAATGTGGAGGTGAGAAGATAACCTTTTAGGTGTCAGTTTTCTCCTTCCAACATGGGAGTCCTGAGGATTGAAATTGAACTCAGGTCCTTAGGTTGGGTGGCAGATGCCTTTACCCACTGAACCATCTCACTGGCCTGGCACACAGCATTTCAGTTTTTTTAAATACGTTTATTTATTTATTCATTTGTTTATTTGTATGTGAGTATATGGGCAAGTGGGTATGCTATCACATAGGTCTGCTCAGAAGTTAGAAGATGCCCAATCCATCGGTGCTGGCTTTGGGGGACACCCTTCCTGCCGTGTGTGCTGGGATCTGAACTCCAGGCTCCATGACTCTACAGCAAGTGCCTGTAACTGCTGGGCCATCTCTCCAGTCCCCAAAGTCATTTTATGATTCTTTTAAAAAGGTGACTTTAATAGCAGGCCAGGCCTGGAGCAGGTGAAAAGGTAAGAAAGTGTCCTACAGGATACGTCTGGAGGTGGCGACGCCATTCAGTGAACAGGGGCTGGGAGGGAACAGCAAGGCCATTACGGGATGCAAATGACAGCAGCTCACTCAGCAGTGATCAGTATCTTTATTCATACACACTTGCTTCCGAACTACAATGAATGCATCTAACAAAGCGAATCATGCAAACGAAGATTAGAGGTTACACAAATCCAAGAAAGCTATGCAGTAATTTACATATCCTTCTCACCTGGCAGGCAACCCAATGAGCAGTGGCACAGCCCCTACACTCCTCAGTACCAGCCTATTCAGGCCCCAAACCGTGACCTGCACTCCTTCCTCCAAACCAATCTGGGGTTTTGCATGGCGTTTCTCAATGAGAGGTTTAAACATGGCATGCCCTTCATAAAACAGAAATTGTATAGGAAACGCAACTTCCAATGCTTCTGATCGCCTATAAAACCTTCATAGTCAGGAAGGCCGATTCTTAGAAACCCTTAGGCTCAAAATAGTAAACACCTTCGCGGGTAATGTTTAATAGTCTACTAAACCTCCCAAAGAGAGAGTCACATTTTTTCCAGGCAAAATAGTAACAAAAATCTACAAACATTGATCACAGAATAGCCTTTAAAAGAAGCAGGAGACAAAAGACACAGTTGTTTAATCTGAAAGTGCAAAGCCGCCTTTTGTGGTATTTTAGAAAAAAAGGGGTTCTTACAAAGTGGGATGGGTAGCTATTTTCTGAAAAGTAGGGTTCTGTCTACTCACACACAGGGAAATGGAAACAGAAGCCCTAGGCACACCCCATGCTGCCTCTTACTTCTTGGGATAGGAAGTTTAAACTGCCCAATGGGCAAAATCCTTATAGGGCATCTCTCAGTTTTTACCAGATGTGAGAGACTCAGGGATCAGAAGCAACTGGAAACAGAGTCAAAGAAGCACCCCCTTCTTGCTCACCGAGAGGGGTCCCCAAGATTCCCGGGAATGCTCTCCTAGGGCTGTGTCAGGAAGGGGGGCTATGAGACCATCTTCCCTACAGTTTAACGATAACTAAGCCTTAGGCAGCTGCCTTTAGTGTCTACTAAAGAGAGAGTACCATTCTGCAGCCATTCCAATGTGGACTCCAGACCTCACTGGTGCGGGAAAATGCTGCAGTGGGATTGCGGGTCAAGGGTGTGCTATCCAACTCCGGTTAAGTCTTCCTATAGGCTCCACGGAACTGGAGTTTTATGAAATTTTTATTAGTTTTATTTAAAAAAACTCATTTTAAAAGAATTGAGTTATTAAAGTTCTCTATAAAAAAGTACAAATAGCCCAGGATATCCAGGTCTTCTACTAGAGTTAATAAGTTAATTTCTTGTCTTAGGTTAAAAAAAAAAAGTCTTTGGAAGTTGTGGGCTTCCGGGGAGGATCACAGTAAGGCTATTTAATGACTTCGTGTGTCCAGCGTGTTTACTGACTGACACCTGACCACATGAGGGGCACAGAGAACTGAACCATATATGCTTCTAACCATTGAGTCTTGTCGCTGTGGCATCGCTAGGACAACAGGGGACACCACTTCTAGAACACTACACCTGTGCATACCTCAAGCACCCTTTCCTGGCTTTCTGGATTATTCTAACGCCAGAAAGAAACAGCTTTCTCTACATTTGCTGCACTGGCCCAAATGAGACATGGCCGTCCAGCATATTTTGTTAACAGTGGTTCAAGGAAAACGAGTTTTCAAACCTGTTTCCTAACACCAAGTTTGTGTGGAGCCACTGCTGACTACTGCCCCCTACCTCCCGTGGTCAGCATGCATCTCCTGAGCAGAGTGTGCTCAGTCATGCGCCGGGCGGAGGCAGGCACCCCACCCCCACCCCTTCTGGGGCTGTAAACAAACAGGAAACAGTGCGACGTGTACACACAAGAAATAGGTGATGTCGTAAGACCAAGGTGAGAAAATGACTGTCAGGTGGTGTTGCCCTGCCGAGACCTTCAAAGCCAAGTGACTCTCACTTTCCCCTCTCTTCCGTTTTGAGAAAACAAAGTCCTGCACAAACCTTCTTATTTTTCCTGCTAAGCAGAAACTGGCAGAATACTGTTGGTTGTGGGGTTTTTTTTTTTAAACGTCTGCACCTAGCCTCAGCTGCCCGCAATTATCAGATGGAAAGAGGCGGAGCTTAGTGGCTTCCAGGGTCTGCTGGCTGGCCTGACTCCACCCAGAGCAAAGGACTTCTTACTGCTGTGTCTGAGAGGGGAACAGACTGTCCCTGACAAAAACCATACACATTTGAAGACCAACAAAGGGTCACTTCTGTTTGCAAAAACGACCCCCATTGGAAAGCCCATGCAGGCACCTCCCATGTCTTTCTGGGTGAACTCAAGCCCTGCTCTTCCCCAGTGGTGCTGACGTTAGCCTCCTCTTTGTGACACATCAAAGGGTGGCTCTTTGGGGCCTGGCAAAGCCACCACACTGCTAAGAACGTAGCTCCTGAGCGGCAACACTTGAGGGTTAATACTGGCCTCTGGTAATCTTTCACGTGACCACCTCAGGCTGAGTTTGGGCCTCCCGAGTTCCTCAAATTACTAATAAAAAGACCAACTAAAGAAAAGCCTCAAACTAGGCCACAGAGATAAGAGGCTGATTCGGTGAGGATAGTCATTTTAGTTCCTGGGGCTTCTCATTCACCTCCTGGATTAACTCCTGCCTGGAGGCGGGCCTCCCATTACCTTCCCAGGGCTGTACCTGGCAGCATACTCCAGCTTTTCCCATTCAACCCAAGTGCTAGGGAACCTGAGATGCCGTGCCAAAAGCGGAGCTAGCCCACTGGCCTGTGGTGGAAGAGGGAGAACTGCTGCAGAGCAATGGCCACCTTCCAGGGGAATATAATACAAAACAATTTCAGTGGATTTTCTGGGTCACAGCCAGATGGTCCTGTGGAGACCCGGATTGTGCCAGGTTCTGTCCATAGGACCTACCAGTGCAGGCAGAGTCTGAGGGCAGGTGCTTCTGAAAGAGTCCCCCCAGGGGCTAAAGCCTTCAGGGCACCCCCCTGACTCCAGCTGCCAATATGGTGGCTTCAGTTCAAATGGCAGTCTTGTCCCGGGAGCCCCATTCACACAAGTCTTGTCGAGTGGACAGTGGTGCAGAGTTTTATCATTTGATCCCGCCTAACAGCTGCTAATGGCTATCCACATGAGTTAGCTTTGCAGCAATAACTGTCTCAGGCTGCCCAGATCTTTAACGTATTAGCCTTTATCTAAATTTAACACTCAGCAGTGTATAAAATAGACTTCCTTAAAGAGCTATCATTTCTCCGGGTTGTCCGCCAGTGTGCTGTTCCTTAGGCAAAAGGCTGGCTCTGTGGCTCTGTTACTGGGGGATTTTCGTCCCTCTTGACAACGCTGTTTCACAGCCTCTTAGCATACAAGCCACCCAAGGGATTGTAACGTGCTTCCTAGAGAAGGCGAGTGACTTGAAGCTGGATGTTGGCTGCTTATGGGGAAAACTCAAGCCTCCTATTTGCTTAAGACAAACAGGCAGCTTGGCACCTTGGAATGGATTCTCTATGACCCTTGTGTCTCTTCTCTGTGGCTTCCCTCACCTTGAGAAGTTCACTGGCAATCAGCCCTGCTGTTCCACCTGGTTAAGAACAATCCCTTCATTCCCAAGGCTCATAAGCCAGTTCCTTTACTGTTGGACCAGCCGAGTGTTTTTGATAAAGGTGGTCGCCAAGACTATAAGCTTGACTTCTAAGATCAATACATGAGTCCCTTTTTGAGTTCTGAAGTTCAGAACTCATGAAAGATTGCAGAAGAAACTGCTCTTTTCTAGTCTGGCCCATTCCCTACTCCATATGGCCTTGTGATTAGGGGTTTTCAGAACAGCCTATGCTCCTGTCCTGGTGGTTTGCACGTACGTGACTGTCAGCCTGACAGGTGGAGAACGACACAGGGGAGAGCTTAGCTGGGAGATGCTTCCAGGAGAGATGCCTTCCAGAAGGACAGGTAGGAACTCTGCAGAAGCCTGCCTCTTCTAAACACTGTGTATTGGGAAGGTGCTTGACCAAAGAAGTGCTCTTCAAAGACCGGAATGTTCTAGCAACAGCTTTAAGACAGCGCGTGCCTCTGGAAAGGGTCTGTTGGGAACAGCTTCTGGGATGGTTACATGTAGGCATGGGGATAAAGTTTGTCTCACGGAGTTTGTGTGTGCTGGAGTACACAGTGGGTCATTCTGGGGCAAAGACTATGTACTTCTGGTTGTGTCCATATGAACATACAGAAAGGAATTCTCCCACCCTTCCACCCCTAGAGTCCCCAAAAGACATAGGCTGAAAAGAGTAAGACAGACAGACAGACAGACAGACACACACACACACACACACACACACACACACACACACACACTCACACACACACGGAGTTCAGCCTAGGTGCTGTACTGTATCAATGTCACACGTATACAAACATATCAGGTACACTGGAATTAAATGTTTCCAGCTGCCTCCAAGAGGAGATGTGTTGGAGGAACCCGAACAGAGGATGCCATGAAGATGTTAACCGAATCTCATCTCAAAAATAATTCCCACAAACAAAACCGGGGTTTGCAGGTAGAATCAAATATATATATATACACATATATACATATATAGTAAAAGCCTAGTTAAATGTGTAAAGTAGCCATTCATATTTAAAATTACATCTACATTAAAAAATTAATATTTCTGATAGAGTGCCAGTGTGTGGGGGAGCGGGTAAGAGAGAGCAACAGCAGCAATGAGTAAAGCTAACACTTAATCTTAAAGCAGACTGGAAACATGAGCCTTCACAAATATAGCACAATCGTGTCTTATAAAAATTATCATAATACTCTTTATACTTGATACAATTATATCAATAATATAGATTAACTTGCTATTAAGGTTTATTATAAACATGCAAAATCCATTGCATGATGCACTCACAAAACATAGTAAAATCCTTCTAGCAAGAAAAACAACTTTGAGCTGATATAAGCATAAAGTATCTTGATCCTACAGCTCCAGGTGTGTCATTCAATAGGAACTGGAAAGGGGAACCCAAACTATATTGTTTTTCATCTCTAAGTGGATATTAGGGCTAGAGAAAGGAGAAAAATCCATCAATAGGGGCTGATGCTACTCAATACTTTGATTAAATTACTATACATTGTACTTTCATAAACGACACTGCAGCTTATTAAATAAATAGTACAAAAAGGGGTGGGGTCATACACGTCAGCTTCTGAGGAAGGGTACCCACAAAGGTAGTAAAATATTATCATGTGTGTGTGGGGTTGGCTAACAACACTCGCGAATAGTGGCATGATAATTACTGATGGCACCCTGGATTGAGGAATCATCTCCCGGAGATTAAAATGAACATACACATGGTTTATCCTTGATCTGAAATGATTTCACATGCTTGTTTAGCAATGTCCTTAGATGATTTGGCCTCTTAAAAAGAATGAGTCATCAAGATAGTTACCAACCAAGTAGGGCAACCCAGATGATAGATTCAACGAATATTCGTCTGAAGTTTTCTTTCGTTCTTAAACTGCTGTACTGTGGTTGTACTGTGACGTTTGGGGACGGTGATAAGGTTCATTCTGCCCTCTCAGATTCTAGGGTCTGTTTCCACTGAAGCAGAGAACAGAAGCGATGGAGTCTTGGAGGTTCTACACCCCAACCTCTCCTTGCTTACTCTTTGGGCTTCCTGCTGTTTCCTTCCAAAGACATCTTGGGTCGAGATGCTTCCAGCCTTTGAGCTGGAGCAGGTTCACTTCACTACCTCTGGCTGAGGGATCCTGATGATGAGAATCCAAAGATGGAGGGTGTAGAGAAGATATCAGATCATACCAAAAATGGGAAGGGGTACAAATCTCTTTGTTTTCTAAGAAGAATTAACTTAGAGCCAGATGTGCTTCTACATAATTAAGCTGGACTCTGTACATTATGTCATCATCCCCTAAGATAATGTTCTTGGTTGTAGAAGAGGAGAGAGAGAGAGAGAGAGAGAGAGAGACAGAGAGATCCTGAAAAGTTGATCACTTATGGACTAACGTCCTTAGAATTTTCAGGCCTCTGTGTGGAATAACAAACAAGGCCATAGACTTAAATTTTTAGGGTTAAGGAACATTTCCCACTGCTGCGGGGGGGGGGGGCTGGGGACTGGGGAGGCATTTGATCTCTCCTTTGTGGATTTCATACAGAGCTTTGCAAGATCGGGTGCACAAACTGGGGGTTGACATATGAGAACCCTTCAAAATCAGACTGGTCTATGTTAGCAATGACCAGTTGATCTGGCGGTGTTAAGACGGGCTGCCCTCGCGTGAAGAACTTGTCAAAGTTTTCTGCTCCTTTGCCGCACTGTGGAGAAAAAAAAAAAAGAGGTCAGAAAATGCACAATATGGGGGTAGTATTCTGCGAGCATCTGGAGGGAAAGGGCATGTCCCAGGGAAATTGGGCCTGGCAGGGCAGGAAAATTCTTGGAGGACTTGCAGGAATACTGGAAACAGAAGCTAGGCACAGCAAACAACAGAGTGTTACTTGATTGTAAATCTTCACATATTCTTAGAATCAAAACTCTAAATAGAAACACACTGTTGGTTACAACATAGCAAGATGACAGCCTCTCTTAACTTCAATATTACCTTGTTGAGCAAGCGGAGCTATTAGCATGAATGGTGCACACACAGGGCCATCAGTCATAGCTCCATGTTGAAAAGGCCATGATGTTGGTTGTGCCTGTTAGTGCCCTTGAATTGACAGGTTAAGTTACTGTCCCACATCTGCTTCTTTGTACTAATATTCATAATCAGACAGAAGCTGTGTATCTTTGCCATATAACTGGGATGTTTTAGAAACTCCAACCCTCAGAGTAATCTTAAAGCAGTATGGGATAGGACAGTTACAATGGTAGGAGATACGTTCTTACACCCAGCAAGAATTCTGCACATCTGGATAGAGTGGCCTAGTGGCAGGCAGGTCAACATGGAGCTCATTCGTAGCATGGTCAGGGCGGGAGGAGGTGAGCACTTTACCAGAGAGGCACAGTAAAGCCTGTGGTCTGTCTTGAATAGCTTCCTCCTCCAGGATCCGCCAAGACACTCTTTGCAAATGGAGGCTTCTGGCATAGCTCCCCTGTGAGGGTCTAGCTAGACAGCTGCTTAAGCAGTACTGCACGAGAGTCTTACTCAACTCAGAGTCAGTTATACAACTTAGAGGTACATAAGACCCACTGCCCGATGCACTTGCAAAACTTTAAACTCCTTCTAGGAATGTAAGCAATGAGCAGCCTCACTTTCCCAGATACCTAGAAAGGTTAAGGCATGCCAAGGTCTCTGGGACTTCCAAGAAGAGTTGGAAGTTTCACCGATGCTACTAACGCAGATTCTGATCATGCTGCAAACCATTGCTCTTTGACCTGCTGGCAGCACTTATTTTGAATCGGCATACTTAACCTAATGAGGCATTGCTGGATCTCCAGCAGAGGGCAGGCCTAGGTAATTTGTGAGGGGAATCTACCCAAGTCTCTCTTGTAGAGTATGGAGAGGAACTGTATCTCCCCCTCATGCCGTTAAAAACGTTTATTGTCAAGTTCCACATAGAACCTAGTACCTGGTCAGAGTTCAGCACACATTTTTATTATTATTATTTAAACTAAGATCTGTTAGCCTCACGGACTGTATTTTCTCACTTCTATCTTCCAGATGGGTTTTCTAGAAAATCTCATTTCATTATAATTTTCCTCTTTCTTTTTTTTAATATTTATTTATTTATTATGTATACAATATTCTGTCTGTGTGTGTCTTCAGACCAGAAGAGGGCAGAAGACTTCATTACAGATGGTTGTGAGCCACCATGTGGTTGCCGGGAATTGAACTCATGACCTTTGGAAGAGCAGGCAATGCTCTTAACCACTGAGCCATCTCTCCAGCTCCCTACTTTCTTTTCAGTAAATAAAACACACTGCTTAGTGTCTAAGGAGGTAGAAAGCATGTCTTAAGTTTAAAGCAAGGTCTTCAAAAACAACAATGTCCCTTTCCGGTATTATTTTCACTTAACAAACAGTTATGTACTCCGAACTCAGGACATTTCACACTGCAGCAATGGGGGCGGCAATGTGCGGAGTGCATGTGTGGTAAGGGCAGAGTTCTGTATGGTCTTGTTGGATGGGGGCAGGGCTCAAGTCCCTCTGTGTAGTCCATACAGGCAATGAAACACACTCATCATCAGTCTTGCTGCCATATATGGGGCGACAAGTTTTTATTCCCATGGTGCTTTTCTTTGCAAGAACCCAAAGCACTTCAAAGCCAAGGTGAGCAGAGGCACAGCCTGCGATCACATCATCCCACATGCAGGGAAACATCCTGGACCACTGAAAAGGGCTCTTCAGGAAGCAGCTGAGTAAATACTGTTCCTTCTCAGGAACTGACCAGGAGTCGGCATTTGATCCGTAAATCAGATAAATAATGGAAACCAGCTTCCATTGGGGTATAACGTTCAACATTCAGCTCTACTGCAGTGATGTAGACTGCTAAAGAAACAGTTGGCTTTTTGGAAAGACATGGCTTTTTAACAATGGAATCAATTTTTTAATTGCCGTATAACTTGGACAAGGATGCCATTGCCAACTAGTAGTTAGAAAGGGACACTGCTAAATGCCCTAAAATGAAGGACTTCCTCTCACCCCCCAAAGACTTATTTGCTCAAAATGTCCGCAGTGCGGCTGTTATGAAACACTGGTCTCCATATATCTAGACTGTAACGAGAGGTCCTGTGGTTGGTGGGAAGGAGCAGACAAGGGAATTGGGCAGCAGCAGTCATGTGTAGGAGCAGAGCACGCAAAAGTTGCAGAAGCCCACAGAAAAAGCGATGTAAGCGGGTGGTACCACCCTGTGAGGGTTGGCTTTGAGAAAAACTCCCTTTGGAATCCGGTGGATGGGTACCCACTGCCTGGAAGAATACAAGTGTGTTACTGCTGATGCTTTCAGGGGGTGGGCAAGAGCACCCTCAAGAAGACACCATCTGTCCTTTTTCTGATACCGACTATGCAAAGAAGAGCAAGGAGGAGGTTCTGGGTAAAAAGAGAGGCTATGAGTCCCTACAAGGCAGAACAAGGCTGGCCAAGGTAATGTTCCCTTTGCCTGCCTGTCTGGTATTATATTTATGCATTTGTTCTCTGAGAAGATTGTATGATGTGGGTCTTTATTGAATACTGTCTTTATGATGCTCACAAATTAGTTTTAAATGGGAAGTTTCTTAGCGCCATGGATTTATTGCCAGAGGAGGGAAAACAAACCCAAAAACTAAAGGAGAGTTCTCAAAATGTACAAAGGGGAGCCACACAAAGATCAACACTGAGAGAGACAGGGAAGGAAGAAGACATCCAATCCTACAACCAGTATTCCAGAGAAAGTTATAGCTATGGTGTCTAGGTGCTCATAAAACCAAGTAATGTAATAAGTAGGATGAGAATGTTCCTTGGGTGAAGCCTTGTGCCATCTGTACGGAAGACTGTGGAGCCAAGTGGACAGCCTGGAGCCCCAGCCAATCCAGCCACTGATCTGTGATCATACTGAATGACCACGTGACTGGTAGTCTCAAAACTGCTCAGCAACAGAGACACCTTCCTCTTCTCTCACCTTAATGCCCCTGGGAATTTTCCCTGGCTCAAAGAGAGGGAGAGAAATCACATTTTTGCAAATTAAGGCTTTTCTTAAACGGACTCAGTTTAGGTGGAGACCAGATGCAAGGGCAGGCTGAGGACAAAGAATAAAAATTGAATCACTCTTGGCCTTGAGAGGGAGGGAGGGGAGGTAGGGGTGGAGGGGAGGGGAAGGAAGGGGGAGAAGGAGGGGAGGGAAGGGGGAGGAGGAGGGGATGGAAATTTTTAAATATAAAAAAAATAAACCATGAGAGAGAAAAAAAAATATTTAACACAAAAAAAATTGAATCACTCAAGTTCAGACACATCAACCATGACACAGACAAAACAAAAAATCCCCAAACAAACAAACAAACACCAGAGCCCTCTGGCTGCTTGGGCAGGAGATAATACATTTAAGAATCCAGTGCCTGTTGCCTATGATCCAACCTCGAGATCATCAGCTCGATGGGTACAGAGCTTCAGGTGCCACCTTGGAGTTGAGTAGGGGGTAAGAGAAAAATGGGGGCACCAGTGAGATCTGTGGATAAGCAAGTGAATGAGTGGCAGGAGGAACTAGCTTGACTGTAGATGCTCTCCTGACATTCATCAGGCATGAAGCCGAGACATTATTACCACAGCCATTTGAAGGGGAGCCTCCACAGCAGCTACAGCAACAGGCAAGTTTGGGTTGTTTGTGACCTCTGAGTTCTGGTCCACTAGACCTGCAGAGCGGCTAAATCAGCTTACGGACAGTGCCTCTGGGGTGAGGAAGCATGGCACACACCTCCAGGGCCACCAACAGCTTTCTCCAGTGGAAACCTTTGCCAGCAAGGTGGCATGGAACAAACTCAGCAGAGAAACGGTCAGCAGGAAGTGGTCTAGACCTGACTGGGCTGGTATGTGAACCCAGACAGGTCCCCTGATCTCCTTGAGAACAGTTGGTGTCTGGCCCCCCATCGGGCAGTGCCGACACTCTTGAGGCGGGACAGCAGAGTGAGGACCAGGCCAGAGACCAAGAGGCCTGGGTGCAGCTTTAGGAATCTCATCTCCCTTTAAAGGCAAAGTGGGGATATGACCACCCACCTTCCAAGGCTGTGGTGAGGGCTGAAGGACTTGGCATATGTGAAGCCTTCCTATGTGATAGACATGCGGAAAGAAGATACAAACGTGTAGCAACAGCCCTGCATGCTAACTGATGATATCTGAAGGATGAATGAGGCTATTAACAATCTGCCTTCTATCTCTTTATTAGGGAATAATATCTCTTTGTCATTTTGATACCTCTACCCATGATGATTAGTTTTAATCATTGGCTATTCCCAATCTAGAACCACCTTGGAAGGCAGTCTCAGCGAGGGATTGCCCAGATCAGGTTGACCTTGGACAAGCCTGGGAGGGATCATCGGGATTACACCCAGGAAGCCCTGCCTCCTGAGGGTGACACCATTCCCTAAACCAGGGATCCTGAACTACGCAGGAGTGGGAGGAGCAAGGCGAGTGCAACCCCGCAGGCATCCATTCTTTCTCTTCTCACCATGGATATGACTAGCGAGCTTGAGTTTTTGTCACCCTGGTTTGCCAAAAAAAACAATGAGCTGACATGAACCCTTCCTTTCCTAAGTGGCTTTTGTCAGGGTATTTTTTTCATGACAGAAGAGAAACCACCACCTGTCTAGTAAATTTACCAATCAATAAAGTGACCCCAAGAGAAGGCAGGCATAATAAAGATGCTACAGAGCACAGGGTGATGCAGGCTCAAGGGGGAAGCCGGGCCGCAAAATTCTGTACCCACACCCTGGGTGGCAAGCAGCCTTCCAAACCCTTTTGTTCTCTGAAAGGGCAGAGGGAGAGGAATGCTGTGCTGCAGGGCATGGCTTCCAGCCTGCGAGTCTTACCCCCGAGAAGCACTGAGCCTCTGTAATGCATGTGCTGGTCTGAGCTGTATGGTGTCTCTGTCATGTTGACTGTAACCCCATGGTCGCTGGCACAGGAGCATGCATGAGTGGTTGCAGAACGATGACTGTTAGGGAGCAGAATCTCACAGATCCCAGGGGTAGGCAGAGTTCAGAAAGAGCGAATCATAAAGATTAGCTGCAAAAGCATAGAAATCAAAGGAAACACAGGAATCTGGGGAGGGCCTCGCACAGTTGCTAGATATGGCAGGGTATCCTTGGCATCAGGAGAATGCTTGCCTGTCCTGCAGTCTCTGCTCTGGGGGAGACTACGGCACTGTGGGTACAGTGTGAGCATTTGAGAACATATTGCCCTGCCTTTGCACAGTTCCTCACATCTCTTCGTGTGAGCTAAACAGCTGATGGCAGACACAAGCTGGTGTAATCTGCTCTATGCTCCCTGGGGGTAAGGTCAAGTGTCCAGAAGGCCCTGGGGCAGATCTCTGCCCACTGCTCTGCCCCTTTCCACGAAGATCAGCATGCTCAGGGAAGGTCTTGATGCAGGAAGAGGGCAAGCAGCGGCACGCACGGGGTTAATGGTTAAACAGTGCGGGTTAGTTTGCTTAGGCACTCAAGGTTCTGGAAGTGTGCTCACCGAAGGCCTGGATGCCCACTGAAGCCAGTGCATTTTGGTAGAGAAAGTCTGGAGAATAAGAACGGACAAAGGAGAGGATTTGGAGATGTCGAGAATCAGGAATGGCCGTGTGAAGAATGCCACGAACCCATGAACCTCTGCGGTACATTGCTATGTAAAAGAGGTGAGATGCCAAATGCCATACTGGGTCCTTTATGTACGGGTTTACACATACATAGAACTTTCTGGAAGGTTACAGAAAAGATCATGAATTGTGGGACTAGAAGTTAGGGAGGGGGAGAGACCATCTTCCCTTTTATAATTTTTACTACTTGGCTGATCATTTGGCCACAGACAGATAGTATTTTTAATGGTAATAATTACCTGAAAGAGATTGAGATGTCCTCTACTTCTGGCCAACACTCCTGGGGGGAGGGGCTAGCGAAGGGCTTTGGGATTTTTGGACTTCATTAGACATAGTCAGCTCATCTCCTTAGGACATTGACGTGGGAAGGGCAAAAGCTGTTTGGAAGGAGTCTCGTTTCATGGATGGGTTTCCTGACAGATGTAAGTCCGCATAAGTGAGTGCTTTGGTCAAGCATGATGGGACACACCTTTAATGCCAGCACTCAGGAGGCAAGGGCAGGTAGATCTTTGAGTTCAAAGAGGCCAGCCTAATCTTCACAGCGAGTTCCAGAATAGCCAGGGCTACATAGAGAAACCCCTTATCAAAAGACAAACCAAAAAAAAAAAAAAAAAAAAAAAAAAAAAAAAAAAAAAAAAAAAAAAAAAAAAAAAAAAAAAAAACAAACAAAAAAAAACACCCAAAAAACAAAACTGAGAGCATTCTGTATGTACAGTGTCCTTAACCACTGAAACTCTAAGGCTTATATTTGTTATCATTAAAAAGGTTTCATTTCTCCCAAGCAGAAAAATATTTGGGAAAGCAATTATTAAAGACTAGAAGAAAGTGCTTGCTTCTAATCACCAGTGAAAGATGCTGACAGAGAGTGATTTAAAGGCTTAACTCAAACCCCAATGCACCACGATGTGATTTCTTCTGTCTCCAAGGATGGTTAGTGTTTTTAAGTTGTCAGCAAAGCCTGTTGAGCCCCGAGAATCTCAATTTTAATTAGCCTCCCTGTTACTAGCTCAACGGAAAGGCCAGGAAAACGAACCAGTCTGCCACTCAAGAGGGCTGATTAGATGTGCCAGAGACATTATCTCAGTTAGACAGTCACTACAGACTTCCTCCTTCACCTGAGTAGCTGCTGTTCCAGATAAGCAACTTTGCAGACTCATTATAAAAGAACATCGTGCCATGAGATGTCCTCAAGTTTAGAAAATAACACAGGGTCATTATGTTTCAAGAAGCATAATACCTATAACTTAATCTCAAGTGGTTCGGGAAAACACACATGTGCACTGTGTGTGTGTGTGTGTATTGGTTCAAAGAACAAATTGAGAAAAGAACAGAGCAAGCATGGTCAAATGCTAACATCTAGAGAATCTAGACAAGGGGATTGTAGACATTCTTTTAATATCCCCCATCCCACTCCCCACTTTTTTTCCTTGCAGTGCTGGGATTGAACCCAAGGCCTTACACATTCCAGGCAAGTGCTGTACCCCTGAGCCACACCCCTAGCCTTTGGCTCTTTTGAGACAGGATCTCACTATGTAGTTCAGGGCGTCTTCCAGTTCATGATCCCACTACCTCTACCTCTTGAGTACTGGTATTACTGGAGGGCTGCCAACATGCCCAGTTTCCCAACTCCTTCACAGGGCTGAGAAATTCTTTCAAAATAATTTAAAAAAACCAAAAACTTGCCAGCCCCAAACCATCACCATATTCTTTAAACAAGCTAATGACGTCATGCAAGGGGACCCTCATCTTGTAAGCATGCCTGTCGCTGGCTCCCTTCCTGATGGTGGGGAAGGAATCATGATTGTGCCTGCTGATCCGGTGACACCTATGCCTCTGCTTGGCTTGCTGTTCTTACTGGTGTTGACTCTTGAAGCAAGGATGACAACGCCCTGGTGAAAGTTATTCTAGTTTTTCCTACCTCCTTTTGATAAAGTCACTACAATAACTTCCTGATAAAGTCACTACAATAACCTCCCAAGGAAGGCTGCCTCTTGAGAGACTGGCCCATCTAAAAAATGCTTCTCCTACCTGTGGATTCAGGGATATTTAGTTCTTGGTGTTGACTTCACAGGTTAACATCCTTCCTCTAATGTCCCTTTTAGTACGGTGGCTATTTTTGGCTTGTCTGGAAAGCAGCTACTGTGCCTTCTTATGCCAATGGATAGAATTCAAAAGAGGAAAAAAAATCAATTAACTCTATGCTTTTGCTGTGTCTGGGGAAATGGAAGAAGTGGCTCCAGGCCACGTCATTTGCATGACCAGTACACCGGGAGACCAGCCCTGCAGTCAGAGTGGCTGCTTAGGACCTTCACTTCTTAGGCCAAGTAGAAGGAGGGGGCTGTCCTTCCCTGGGTGAGAGTCAGGGGCCAAGCAGACTGGCTGTATTGTTCCTTGTGTGGTACCTCCTCGCCTGCTCGAAGCCACAGGAGAGCAGGAGCATTTGGTTCTGCTTTAACTGAAGAGGGACCTTTCTCAGAGGTGACATGTCTTCCAAAAAGAGCACCTCTTTCATGAAACTGTCTGAATATGGCCAGACTTTCTTTTAATGACTTCGATTGGCTGTGGGGAATACTGGGCACATCACGGCTGAAGTTGACTGTATGTGCTTCCTTGAGCAGCTCACTGGTACCAGGCTGGATGGCATTTTTCTCATAAGGACAAGGGGACAGTTGTCTAGTGGCTTCACTTCTGGATCTGCACAGCACCCCTGTCTGGTTTTAGCTTTACTTTAAGGCAAATTAGCACAGGAAAGCCTCTACCCTGCCTAGGGACAATCTTGACTTCACAGGGGAACATGGAAGCCCCTGGGGGACAGACATCGCTCTGTTGAGGACTGAGCCTTCTCTTCCCTCATTGCTGAGACTCTAGTCCTCATATGTGGTGCCCACCACTCTTGTCTCTTTGTACTCCTGTACGCATGACCTCTCATAGTAGGCAGGCTACAAAACACTGTGGTTCTTGACTTTAATGTCAGTGGGAGATGGAAGGTTCTGTATTGAACTTCCCAATGGGTTCTACACCATAAGGGTCTTTGGCTGTGACACCTCACATTTTGTATGATGGTTTGATCTAAAGGTTAATTTGTTATTCAAGTGATAAAAAGAGGTAAAAAGACTGAACCCCAAGAATCAAGGGAACCCTGATTCTTCTCAGTAAGTTCCATGTCTGCCCTGCTGTGTAATGTCTCTCCCCTCCTAGTGTGTGTGTGGGTTATCAGTAATTCTGGAATCATTTTTCCTCAGAGGTTTTTAAAGTAGTAGAGAGTAGAAAACAAAGAACAAAAACACAACAGAACACCTAATAGACTCCTGAATCCACACGCACAGATGAGCTGCCCTGCAGCCACAAGCCAACATGAGCACGTGAAGTCCCACAGCTGGCACCCGAAAAGAAGCCAGGGCTAATTCCAGGCAGCCGGAGCAGTACAAATGGGAGAACAGCTAATGACTCTTAATCCTGCAATTCTCAGGGAAATGGAATCATCATTGCTTGTTAGAAACCCTCCAGGAAGCCTCCACCAAGATGCCCTCAGAGCCAGGCTCACTGGGAGAACATGGAAGGTTCTGGCAGCCATGCTGCCTGGGTGTGTACAGCAGTAACCGAGAGGCCTATGCTGCTCGCCCCTCTTGGAACTAACTACCTGTTAGAGAACATTCAGCTGCCTTTTTCCTGGATGCTCCGCTGGGTTTCCATGTAGCCATGGATCAGGGAAGTATGTTTCACGTGGGAAGCTGGGAAGCCACATCCCAGAGTCGTGTCTGTCTGCAGCCCTTTCTCCCCGCAAACTATGCTAACCATACCGTGACTTTGACTAAGTTGCTTTCCTCTGTCCCATATGACCTTTCGACTACTGACCTGTTCTTGGTGGGGTATTTCCACGCCAGCTCTGTGCCATGAACAGGGTGACAATCTAGGGACCCTTGCATGAGCCTCCTCACCTGCGATTAGGAGGCGACTGTCTTGGGTCTGGGGCATGGGGGGTAGGGTGGGGACTGAGCTTAAGTGTGACACTCTGATGGCCAGCATATGTCCGGGAATTCCCCCACTTCGCTCTTTGTGAAAAAACAAAACAAACAAAAACAAAGCATCTGACCCCACTTGCTTCTCATGCTTCCCCCCTTAACTGTGCCCCCTCTCTGGCCTGGCATCTGTCCCTACCTTCTTTCTGGCTCCTCCTTCCTTGAGCACAGGATCTAGGGCCAGAAAAGCTCACTGTGAGCATGCGTGGCTTGTTCTTGCCTCTGGCCTCGTCACAAAAGCTGCAGCTTTAGGAACTGCAGTTTCTGTTCTGTCTGTGATGCTGGGGTTGTTTCCTCACAGCCAAATGCAACGTATTCCTTTTTTAAACTAGCACTCAGTAGAAACAAACAAACTGCTGTTCATTGGGAATAAAAAGATAAACACTGCTCATACATCAGCTGTTACCCCAGGAACCACTATGCTTCCAGATCCTTCCACATTCTCAGCTTCCTGAGATAAGTCACTCCTGGTTTTCCCTACCCATGAGTTTAAGGCCGACGACCTATAAAAGCTGGGAGACTGAAATAGTTTTGTTCTGAACCCAAGGTGAGAAGAACCAGAAGAAACTGCTTTATGATTGGGTTTGCAGTGCTCTGCCTCTTTCTAAAAGTGACAGACTGGGAGTTCCTCTCTGCTTGATCCTTTAAGCAGGGTCTACACGGGGAAAGGGGCGGGTGGGTGGCAGTTCTTGTTCCTTGCTTCAGTCCCCACTGCTGACATTGCACGTTTTAATTTAGGGAGATAAGGACAAAGGCAGCTGTGAACAAGAAGAAACTCTCAACCACTGTCCTGCTGAGCTGTCTGCATCAATTCATCTCTCCCCAGCTCTTCAACCAGGTCATGTGACCTGAAGAAGCGGTCCTCATAGGAGTACCCAAATCCAGGGCTGGTGGAAGAGAAGCTGGGAGCATGTGTGTGTGTGTGTGTGTGTGTGTGTGTGTGTGTGTGTGTGTATGTGTGTCTATTTAGTTGCCTGTTTGCAACAATGATTCAGGGGAAAGTCAACTGACCTGATTAATTTTAGTTTGTCTTCAGTCTGGGCTAAAAATGTCTGAGGAGAATAAAGTCCAGTGGACTCGCCACTGCCAGTGATATTTTTGGCGCAGAGGGCACGTGGGCACATCTGAGGAAGGATTTGCTGCCCCTACTCAGCAACTCTGCCACCATAGGGGTCCCCTTGCCTGCTCAGGTACCCTGGTCAGAGACAGATTGGGGCCTATCCGGCAGAGTGGAGGTGATGCTGACCGTGGTAATGGCAGCTCACCTTCCAGTCTCTGGAGAGCATGGGGCAGAGGCTCACTGGGGCTAAGACTTGGAAGGGGTGGGGAGACATCCTGAGCAGTGTGGAGAAGCGGGTGGGGTGTGTGAGGAGTTGGCGTTTTAAAGACACTCGGTTTTGTTTAGTTCTAGGGACAGAAGCTATAAGAAGTGATATAGTGGCTGCCATTCACTACCAGAAGAAGCTGCGGGGCTGTCACCGACACACTGAGACATTGCAGTGGGAAAGGACCCTGATGCCGTTCTGCCCGCATCTGCCAGCTGTGTCTTCTGTCGAGTTACTCTGCCTCTCTGTGTTTTGGTGTCCTCAAATGCAAAGCGGGACAATCATGTCTCTTCATGGGGATGTCAGGAGGACTATATGAACAAATGTTTGAAAAGAGTCTGAAACAGGGGCCATCGTATGACGGGTCAAACAGAACTCTAAAGAATGGGAATCACATAGCGGAAGTTGAAAAAAGCCAGCAATGGTGGAGCTGGTGGTGACTGACCCTCCTCTCAGTGGATGTATGGGTGCGGAAGCCACCATGGGAATGGTGTCCAGGCCCTGCCTGTGAGTTGGTGGAGATCTAGGTGTGCTTTGGGGTCCAATGGTAAGGCGGGATGTCAGGGAGGCTGGAGAAGTAGGCAGATCTAGGAGTTAGAGACCGATCAAGGCCCAAGTTCTGTCGAGGACCAGGAGAGCTCTGCAGGGTACAATGTCCCCAGAGTCTAGTGCAGAACCTGGTGATTAATTGTCTGGGAGTTCTGTGGTCATCCTTGAAAGGGCAAGGAGGGCTAAAGGTCTGTGTATCTGTCCTTTCTCTGTCCTCACATCTGTCCTCACTCTGTGAAGGGAGTGGAATCCTGACCATCAGATTTCATGACTGTGCACGGTCCCGAGCTGGTGGCTCAACCATTTTCCTCACTCTGCCAAGGCCAGGGTCACTAGCCTCCTACTTCCCAGAGAAAGGGAGGGAGGGCCACACCCAGGATCAGGTACACGGCTCAGGATGCTCTTTGGGACTCACCACTTTGGGCTTGAATGGTGGCTGGATCTCCCTGTTCTCCAGTTTTTCCCAGTCGATCCTCCTGAAGAAGGCATGCTCTCTGACATCCCGCTCTCCCTCAGGCCCGCAGCCCAGCCGCTTGGCGGGGTGTTTGGTCATAAGCTGGAGAGAAAGAGACAAAAAGACAGCTTGATGACAGCAGCCTCCCAGAGCCAGCACCTTCCCTGGCCAGATCTGCCTCTGGTGGTGCAGCCTGAGAACACACTGGACGTTCACCAAGAAACACACAAGTGCTCTGACAGGTGCGGCCTGTGGAGAGTGATTTTCACAGTTGGAAACAATGGCCAAATGGAATAAAAATTCAAACAGGCACCTGCGTGTATCATGTGCTTTGAACTGGCATTCTGTCTGTAGATGGGAAGCAGGGACTCAGTGGTAGGGAGCTTCCTTTACAGGGCATACACCTCTAGGTTCAATCTTCAGTACACTAGAGGGGAAGGAAGGGAGATGGGGCAGAGGGAAGGAGGAAGAGAAGTTCATGTTGTTTCTATGCACAACTGACAGAAAGGCTTAAGATCACTGAAAACCATGTGTGCTGAAAGTACCGTAGGCCAGCATCCTGTGGGACGCCGCGACAAGCATCACGTTGCTCCTGTTGCCTGGATAAAACATCACCAGGCACAGGGGCTAGGAAAAAGCACACGTTGCAGCAAAGACAGCAAGTGACTCATTTCAAGGTATGGTGTGGGACTCAGAGGGAGGTGCCAAGCCTGGGCTCTTCCACAGCAAGAGGCTCCTCCAGCTGCCACGGGCACCTTCAAACACACTAAATGATAACACTGGGTGTGGGATGCTCTCTTTTGATGAACTTAAAAGGGAAGTTTGTGATTCAAAGCTTGACCACTAAAAATGAATTAAGCCACCACCACCAGTTAAAATGCTAGCATTGCCCTGAAAGAAGAGGGTTGGCCCAGGATCCAGGAGGTCCAAAACAATTCTGTTTGTAGCGGCCACCAGCCAAGGCAGAAACAATGCAAGTGCCCTCCCCCATGAGTGGAACGCAGAGAAGGACTGTCTGATGTCCAAACAGGGAAAACCATGTAGCAACGTGCAAGAGGGAAACACGGCAACACACGGCTATTTACATGGCTATTTGGCTACATTTACTACTGTCGTGCTGGGCACAACAGGTCTGGGGCACCAGCTGAAGGATCCTCTCCGTGCAAAGGCTGAGACAGGCAAGACTAGTCTGTGTGATTAATACTGATTATCTTGGGGTTGTGGGTAATAGCAACTGTAAGGGGACAGAAAGGACATTAGGGTTCTGTCTCTCTTGACCAGGGTGCAGTTACATGCATGTATCCATTTTGTAAAAATGCAGTGATCTGTCCATGGATGATCTATACCCATTTTTAAAATATGTCTGTCTTAAGAGAGAGAAAGAACGAACTGTGTCATAGATGTGGAGATTAGTTAGGAGAATTAATTAGGAAGCCAGATGTGAGAAATAGCACTCCCCCAGGGCCTGTGATTACTTCTTTATTTTGTAGCTGTGGGTACATGTACACGTGTGAACATGTGTGGAAGACAGAGGTTGTATGAGCGTATGCATGTGTGTGGAGGCCGACCTCAGGTATTGTTTCTCCTTGGAACATAAGGATTGGAGTTAGGCTGGCTGGCCGATGAGCCTCGGGGCTCCTTCTGCCTTTGCTCCAACAGTGTATGCCACCACACCCGGCATGCATGTTTTCCGTGGGTTCCGAGGACTCCCCCACCCCTTGCAATGTTAAGAAATGGACAGGGAACTGAAATGCAGTAGAATAAGAAAATGAGACAGTACTGGAATTCGAGTCTCTTCTGTCCCCTATGCCCTGTGTGTCTCTATGTTTTGCAGCAGCATGCATTAGTGAGAGTTCTGGTCTCTCTTAGAAGGCTGGAAAGGGAAGCCAGGCATGGTGGTGCGTACCAGTAATCTTAGCCCTTGGGAGGTGCAGGCAAGAGGATTGCAAGTTCAAGGCCAGCCTGGGCTACATAGGGAGTTCAGGGCTGGCTGAGCTAGATAGCAAGACCTTGTCTCAAAAACAACATTCAGTATGAAAGGGTATTTCCTCTGCCAGCCATCCTGGTGGACCACCAGAGGGAAGCCCGGATGCACTCACTCCTTTGCAGATGGAGACGGCTTCCTTCGACAAGGACTTGGGGTAGGACACATTGTGCTCCATTATAGACTGGAACAGCTCGTCCTCATCTTCACCATCAAACGGAGGCTGCTCCAGACAGAGATGGGAAAACAGAAGGGATAACACGTTACCACGGCGCTTGAAGATCTGTGAGAAGAAACGACCGCCTTTCCCCACACACCACAGGCGGCAAGGTTAGCTCCATGAAGGCGGAGGCTGATTTGATTATCTTTAATTAGGCTACTGGTTGTGTGTTTCCCATTTTTTAACTGTCCCTTTCATTATCTTGCCTCAAGAAACCCAAATAATCTTTAGGGAAAATGTTTTTGGAGTAGTGTGGTTAGTGATTTACAAATAAATTATAATTAATCTATTAATCTTGTAATTATGTGCTAAAAATCTAATTATGAATAAGTCAGGTTACAGATGGCTTTATGTTTAGAGGGTACAGAGAATGCTTTCTGCCTTTACTTGGGATGGAAGAAACTCAGAACAGGGACAGAACTGGGGCCCTTCTGACCAGATAAGACAGGCAGCCTGCTTGGTGGCAGTGATAGGAGATAGCTTCTGGATATGTCCTTTGTCTCTTGTACTGGGCTAACGATAACCATCCTGAGATATGGAGGACTGATAGTACCATGGACCACCATGGCTTTGAGGTCACATGACTTTGGGACAGAATTCTAACTCTACTTCCCAGCTGGGTGCTCACACTGAAGCAGCTTACCTGTTAGACACACCAGTTCCCAGGATGAGGTCTCTGGCTAGTCCAGAGCCCAGTGGGTGGTACCCAGAAAGAGTTCAAGGAAGGGTACGTAGAGTTGTTATTGAGGCAGAGGAACCTTTAGTGATGGGGATGGGGTGTAAGAGATCCCAAGAACCTGTCTGTGCCCAACATGCTCTTTAAGCATTATCTCAATGACATCTTTGTTAGAGGGATATTCAATCACACTGTGAACCCTGAGTTCGCATTTGCAGTAATTAAATAAAATTAACTTTAGGTAATGAGGCTGAGAGAGCAACTAGTTGACAGAAGGTAATCATAGAGCACCAGAGGGCATCTGGAAACACAGGTCTTTTGGAGAGCCAGCAAGAGGAGGTGAGCTAGTCATGACCCAGCCTCTCTGAGCTAGCAGGTTTTCACCCCAGCCTTTGAATCTTGAGTCTTATTTATAAATAGAATGATAGAGATTAAGTTAAAGCTATCTTTAGGGGCAGTGACAGAGCCAGTGTCTGTGGGAACAGAATCCCCGCCAGGCTGCAGCCTGAGCAGCCAGGCCGCAGCTAGAGAAGCAGACCGGTAACCGTGGAGCTGAAATTGCTGTCTGAAATAGCAGTGGATTTAAGGCACAGCCACCAAGCCAAGGGCTCTGTGCTGTCCTCCTCACTCCAATGGGATGTACCCAGAAGGACTGGACCTGCGGGAAATTCCTGATATTCTCTTTGGTACGACCAACCTTGAACTTAACATAAAGATGGCAGGGGCACCCCTGGTAGAGTAGAGAGCTTTGAAGGCGAACTGGGCATGGGGCCAGGGCAGGAGAGCCACATGCTCTGAGGGAAAGACACCAAGTCTACAAAGAGCCCTCCCTTTGGGCTGGCCATGGGGGGATGGAGGTTTGGCTGGCTAGTGCCGTTTCATTTTCTTTCTCTTATTCTCTAAAAAACAAACCAAACCAAACAACCAAGCCAAAAAAACACCCAAGAGCTTCCTTTCCGGTTGCAAATGCCCAGCTCTGAAGAGCATGAGTGACTTGGTGGCCCTGTGCAGGTGGGGCTGGGAATTCGTCATGGCTGGATGGGCGGAGCCCATGTGTGTAGATGAAACCCGACACCAGAGGGCCCCCGCAGGGCAGGCGGGGGGGGGGGGGGGGGGGGGGGGGGGGTGGGGTGTTTGGCTGCAGATGGCCTGTGCTGACTGTTGTCCAACACACTACCTTCTCGACCCTACACCAGGCGTCCTCTCAATGCCTCTCACTGACACCCACACAGCGTCTCACCTTCCCTGATGAGGGACCCAGAAGAGTGTCTGAGCTCTGGTCAAGGAGGTTTTCGCAATTATGCTAGACATGCTATGTCCCGAATGAGGCTGTGAGCTGCGCCCTGCCATGAGGGCAGCCAAGTCTGAGTCTGAGGTGAGCACGCTCTCTGCAGGGTAAATGGTGTCTCAGAGGTGGCCATGGCATAGGCTATGTCTCCAGATCATCAGCTGGCCACCTCCCAGTAAAGCCTTCTGGTTTTGAGTTCAGATAAGCTACATTATTTGTAGGTCTTTGACTCCTTATTCAAAACTATTGTGAGGTTAGGAAGATGGCTCCGTTGGTAAAGCACATACCATGAAAACACGAAGAGTTGAATCTCAACTCCAGAACACGTTTTTAAAGGAGCAGAACATGGCGGTGCATGCCTATAATTTCAGAACTGGTAGGCAGAGACAGGAGAATCCCTGGATAGGTTTGCTAGCTTACTCAATGAGCTCCAGCATCTATGGGAGACCTGATCTCAAAAGATAAAGTGGAAAGCAACCAAGAGAGACACCTGTGGATACCTCTGGCCTCCATACATACACATACACACATGCATATGCAACACTCACATACACATTCATGCAGGCAGGCACGCACATGTATGCACACATGTGTACATAAAATACACACCACTATTACAGTAGAGTTCAAGATAATGCCAGAACACATGATGCATGTATGTGTGTATATATGTATGTATGTGAATAAATAAATAAATTCAAGCTACTGAGTCCATTTAGTATTGCTTGTGTGAGTATTTTTTAGGGCTGACCACTTGGGACTAGATGACCATTCACCTCTAGGGAGGACTAATTCTCCCTCTCTCAGCAGGTTTTATTAGCTATAACTTCATCCAGGGGTGGTGTCCCATGTGACTTCCCCCATGCCCAATGGCATGTCATCTGGGACTGTCGTTCACTTTTTAGGCAGCCACACTGTAGATATTTCATGGGTATAGCTTCCCTGCCATATCTACACACAAATACTCTCTTATTTTATTCATAGCCTCTCAGGGCTTCTTATATTATTTTCAAATAAGATACTTAACCTGAATCCGCTGTTTTTCTGACTGCTGCAAACACATTTTTCTCGGTAGCCAGCCATGTTCCCAGGCAGAGCTAGAGAGCCACCAAGATGTCTTCAGATGGATTCATGGGTCCTTGGGTGCATTCGGAATTGCTTCCAACATTGCAGGCTACTAACTAGACTAGCAGAAGGCTGGTAGAATGAGCTCTGTGCGTGCCAGCTCTTTTCTTCTCTGAATTACATAAGGATCAACATCCCAGGTGCGGGATTGTACAGCAAAGGATGTGAGCATGTTTATGTTCTTGCTAGGATCCTTTAGCTCACCCTGGGGCCTCTTTATAGGTAATTGTGTACTCCCAGGCCCTGGGGCTGAAGGCAGGTCAGTGGTGACAGGTTACAATTACATCCATCTTCCTTTCTAATAACACCAGCTCCTACAATGTGAGGAAATCTGCTGCCTAGGTACGGGGTACATGACCATTTCAGACTGCTTCTCTCCCCGACTGCCCCCATGCCTACAGCTATTTTTAAATGTCTACCAATATGGACGCAGTGTTCTGAGCTCAGTTCTCCATTAACGAGTCTTGGGTTTGTGTAAAGAAAAATTTCTGAACGTGTTGTACCCCACATCCCACTTGGAGAGCTCTGAGCTCTAATCAGACAAATGAGGTGATGGTTCCCACAGCACAGAGTGGTTCCTGAATCACTTCCTAATAGGCAGTGGGTAAGGGCCCTGCTATGTTGACTTGCAGATTGCTGAGGACCTGGACACACATACACACACACACACACACACACACAGAGAGAGAGAGAGAGAGAGAGAGAGAGAGAGAGAGAGAGAGACACGCATGCACGCACACACATACACGTACACACACCATTTGGACTGAAGGTTCAATTACTGAGATGAAGACCCCAATGCTGATAAACAGCTCTGAAAAGAAAAGAACACATTGATATAAGAGCCAGTCCCCTTATGACAGATAGTGTGAGCACTTGGAGCCAAAATGGGCTCATCAGAGGGCCACATGAGCACTATTAATGCCCCAGCCCCAAGCAATTATGTTTGTCAAGCCATCCAGAACCTGGATACAGATTCGGGCTATTCAGACTTAATGGGCCCACTTGGCTGCTGACAGCTGATAAGCCAAAGGCAACCAGCTACCTTTCCCGGCTCATTTTTTTTAGCCTTCCACAGTTAAGGAAGACAAATTTAGTGCCTAACGCATCAGACAGGCTCATAACCAATCTTCCTTCTCAGTGCCTGTATCTATCTCTGCTTGTTGCCGAGTCCCCATGGCTGTGTGTTTGAGTGACACCCAAGGCTGAGTCACAGACACACCAGGAATTCACTTCCCTTTGCGAGGCTCTGATTGGAACCGTGCCTGCCATTTGTGGGCAGCTAGGTGAGGCTACGTGGAACAAAAATTGGGGCCTCTGCCCAGCATGGCACCAGCATGTTGGGCACCTTGCAGGTATCATTTTTGAGGACTAGTACCCTTTTCAACCCAAAGTAAAGACTTTGAGAGATACATGCAAGGCAGGCTAAGTGGTTCTGAGAAGCAGAGTGGGGGAACAGGGCAGAAGGTGTATGGGAGCTCCCGGTGTGTTCCTGGAAGACCTGGATACAAGGCCTGAGATGGTTCATCCTGTCAATTTGGTGAGATTCAGGATCACCATGGAAACACATGCTTGGGAAGACCTGCCTTCAAGGTGGGTGTCAGCATCCCATGGGCTGAGATCTGGGACTGAACAGAAATGAGAAAGCCAGCTAGAGCAACATTCACCCCTCTCTGCTTCCTGATTGGGTGCAGCGTGACCAGCTGTCCCTGGGGACACTGTGACCAAAGCAAACAGGCCCTTCCTTAAGCTGTTCCTGTCACCACAAGGTCCTAGGAAGACTTTACTTCCTGAAGAATGTGGTCTAGGAAGTCCTGGGTGTAATGGTCTGCTCTGTCCCTTTAAGAGATAAGCCACGCCCACTCCCTCCTGTCCTCTGAGGCAAGCTGATCTTCAGCTTCCAGCCTGAGTCCCTTCCTTTTCAGTCTCTCAAAGAGGGAGCTTCTGTCTCTCCCTTCTTCCCACTTCTCTCCCCCTCTCCTCTCTCCCCTTTTCTCCCTTCTCTCCTTCCCTTCCATAACCCACTAAATAAATATCCAACTTTACTCTGCATTGTGCCTATCCATGTCTCTGTCTCTCACCCATGTGGTCTCGTGGCTTGCCCATCCATCTGTTTCTCCTCGTGGGACTGGCTGCACCATCAAGGTCTCTCACTCACCATGTGGCTCCCTGCCTGGGACTTGTGGCCTGCTGCAGCCACTTGGGGAACTACACGGTCCCTGCTGGTATTGGCTGCTCTGGGGACCCACTGCCCACTGCCTGCCACCACTTTGGGGACCTGCGGAATGGTCTCATGGCCTGTTGCCTGCTGCAGTCACTTGGGGCCTGCAGCATTTTACTTTTACCATAATAATGGTGCTCCATGTCCACACTCTAGGCTGTACTCTCCATTTGGAGTTTGTATGATTGGCAGATTATCATCTGCTCTCTGGAACTTTTCTCCATCTCTCCCTGGGTCAGGGACTTAGATAAACACTGGCCCCACTATGCTGCCCTCCTGCCATCACAGCCTCTGTTGAGTGGAAGCTACACCACATGCAAGAGCAACAAACAGATGCGAACATGTAGGAAACGTTACCTGCCCGGCCAGCATCTCGTACAGCAGCACACCATACGCCCACCAATCCACGGATTTTCCATAAGGCTGGTAAGCGATTATCTGCACGAAAACACACACATCAGTTATGTGTTGCAGTCACTCGAAGCACTCCTGTCAGGAGAGGTTAAGTCAAGCAGGCAGGTATGCAAACACAGTTCTTGCAAACGAGGTGGTTGTAAATTCTGTCTTGATTTCAACACAGAGGGACAAGGAAAAGGACCCTTCAAAGGGGGTACACTGAGAACTGCCATTCCAGGATACAACACCCAATCTTGTTTCAGGATTCCTCTTGTGAATTTTCTTGGAGACATCACTGACTATGTTAGAACTACTTACCCTTGTGGAGAAAAATAAACAGTGATTTGGATTTTAATGGTTAAAAAACACAAAAGGCTCAAGAATTATGAACACTTAATGCTCTTGCAGAGGACCCAGGTTTGGCTACCAGAACCCACATCGGGTGGTTAGAATTGTCTGACACTCTAGTTTCAAGGGATCTGATGCCCTCTTCTGGCCTCTCCAGGCACCTGCATGTACAGGGTGCACAAACTCAGGGTACACACATAAGATAGACAGATAACATAGATACATAGATAGATACATAAATATATCTTTAAAAACAATACCAAGAGAGGTCATATACTTTTGAAGGGTTACAATGGTTTAGGGATAGCACATTGATGGTCAGTGTTGGAGGGAGGCTGCCTGTTTGTTCCTGGCTGCCTGGCCCCAAAATAATCACACAGAAACTGTATTAATTAAATCACTGCTTGGCCCATTAGCTCTAGCTTCTTATTGGCTAACTCTTATATATTAATTTAACCCATCTCCATTAATCTGTGTATCACCACGAGGTGGTGGCCTAACGTCAAAGTCTCAGCGCGTCTGTCTCCATCAGCTCCATGGCTTCTCTCTAATTTCGCTTTCCTGCTCCCATGCTATAGGCCAAGCCAGTTTCTTTATTCATTAACCAATAAAAGCAACACATAGACAGAAGGCTCTCCCACATCAGCTCAGTAAGTTAATTTCTACTGATTTATCCCTGATGGTTGTCATTCTCAATAAGAATTAACTAACAAGAAAATTTACAAATAGGATCATGTTAGCTTATAGTTAGTTACTTTATTCAACAGTAGAGCATGGGAACTGGAGAGATGGCTTGGTGGTAGAGAACACTTGTTGTTCTTGTAGAGGACCCAGACTTGATTCCTAGTACCCACAGGGTGGCCCACAAATGTCTGCAATTCCAGTTCTGGATATCCCCCCTTTTCTGTACTCTTGGGTACCAGGCAAGTAAGGGATACTCAGACATACATGCAGGCAAAACATTCATAACACAACATCTTAAAAAATAGCAGGCCACGAACATCTCTGCAAAAAACCTTTGACTATTTCTGCAGGACAAATTCCTATAAATAGAACCATTGGGTCGAAACAGTTCTTTTTGCTTTGGAAGTAAAGCTCTGGACATGCTGCCAGATTGCTTGCGGGGCAGCACAATGCACTGCTATCTGCAGCAAAAGAGTTGAGTCTGTGTCCTTGAATTCTCACCAAGGGCACTTACTGTCGTTGTTTCCCAAAGTGCCACTGTGATGACTGAAAATGATATTTCAATAGTCTTTTTATTTTCATTTTTTTTTTTTTTTTTGGTTTTTCGAGACAGGGTTTCTCTGCAGCTTTAGAGCCTGTCCTGGAGCTAGCTCTTGTAAACCAAAAAAACAAAAAACAAAAAACAAAAACAAAAACAAAAACAAATCATTTTATTCACATGGGAATTAGACACCTGTGTTTCTCTTCTTAGTAAGCTTCCCATTTACCCTGATGGGCAGCTCCATCCATTCATTCTTTTTGTTTGTTTGTTTCTCGAGACAGGGTTTCCCTGTAGTTTCTAGAGCCTGTCCTGGAACTAGCTCTTGTAGACCAGGCTGGCCTCGAACTCAGAGATCTGCCTGCCTCTGCCTCCCGAGTGCTGGGATTAAAGGCGTGCGCCACCACCACCCGGCTCCATCCATTCATTCTTTTGGAGACTATGGGAAGTGCTAGGGATACACTGCAGAAAGGACGCGATCCCTACACTCACACCGAGTACAGGGATTTTTTTTTTTATTGATTAATGAAAGTTCTTTATATATATTCTCGGAGAAGTTCATCACTGCCACCCTCGGCTCGTACATCAGATGATCTCAGTTCTGGGGTACAGTGTGCAACCTCAGCACCAGAATTTCCTTTCTACACTTTCCCTCAGGGGTCTGCTGCTATGATAAACATCTCTAAGGAGCCAGAACCCTGGGGTGAAAGGGAAACGGTAGCTAGGGATCCTTTCTTGAGGACAGGTGATCAGATCCACAGATCTGGGATGCTGTTACAGTCATGCTGCCCAGGGGCCATCAGCCATGTGTTTTCTAAGCATACGAGATATAGCTAAGTCTAAACTATCTCTAGGTATAAAATAGTTATAAGATATTGATAATTTCATAAAGAAAGGAAAATCACTCCTTTGCGATTTTTTAACTTTGGGCATACTAGGTTAAATAAGATATCAAACAAAATCAATTTCACCTGCTTCTTTTGTGACCATTAAAACCTTGCGTCTAAGTACAGCTGTGATCTGCACTTCAGTTTCATTGGGTGGTGATGGTTCTGGGCGCTCAGAGTCTATCAGAGTCTAGCGCTCACTTAGGTTCTCTGGCTCACACTGGCCTCAGGGGTCCAGCTCTGCGCAGAAGATGAGGTTCAGAGAGCACAGAACAACTATGAGAGTCTCTTGGGTCTGTCACCGATGGGGACAGATGCAGGTGCCTCTGGCACTTGTGGGCCAAGGGAGGCTTCCAGCCAAGCTTGGGCTGCCTGATACACCGAGGCCCAGGGCCAAAGGCTGCCATAGCAATTTGGCTTCCCGTAATGGGACCGCTCACAAAAGGAGGCCAGCTTGGCAAGGAGGGCGAGAGTTGGCGGGTTTCCCTGCCGCACATGGGAGGTTGAACTTTGGCTTTGAAGACAGACCCCGACCCGGGCCACTGTCACTCCCTTTAGAGCCCTCTGTCACTATGATCACTGTGATTATTCGCGTGTGAGCCAATTGCTGGGGGGACTGTCAGGATGTTACAAATGGCTGCCTGTCTTGTGAGAGTGAGGTATGAATGGCTTCCCTCCAGAACGGGCACGGGACCAGGGCATGAAAGGACCAGGGAGGTGGCTTCTCATTTCCCATTAGGCCAATGGGCCCAGTAAGGACTACCGGAAGGCCATGGCTTGCAGGCCACCCAGACTTCTCCCCTCTGCCAAGGCTACTGGCTTAAAGGCACCCCAGAGTAGCTGACACTCTAGACGATGTCTGACTCGTGATAGGTCAGAGATGGGAGAGCTTGGGGACACTGTGGGACGATACTGGAAGAATCAACATCAGCACCACAGGCTAGGGTCTTGATCTCTTAATTCATCTCCACCTTCTGAGGCCCATTTCAATGAAAAGGAGCTGAGGCAGATAGAGGTTGTGTAGCTTATGCTTCCACAGCTGCTAAGTGGCAAAGCTGGACAAGGTCCTTGGTCATCTGGGTGGCTTCAGCAGCTTTACTTTTCACCATTTTAATGTGCTGATCATCTTGGTCAAAGACTTAATGGGAGCCAAACAACAGGGAAACCACTCTGCCCTCCATGTTTCTGGCACCCTGCCTATGGACCCTGTAATACCACAGAGTGTGAAGACAGTGTTTCTATTGATTCATATGCTTGAGCTGAATCCCTATCTTATTTTTAAATAAATGAAAGGTCTGACCACACATATACATACATGTGCGTGTGTGTGTGTGTGTGCGCGCGCACACACACACACACACACACACACACACACACACACGGCTCTTTCTAAGCTGCCATTGGAAAAATAATGGCCTGCATGTATAAAATGTGTTCACGTCTTTTTAATCTCAAGGAAACAAAAGATAGTTCTCCTCTCTCCTTTTATTTTCAAAAGTAAAACCATTTTATTTTGATGGAAGATTTACATAAGGTTGTTTTGAGAAACATCATAAATTCCAAAGGAAGGCACACAGGACCCGTGAGAGCAGCTTTGTGCAGACCACTGAAACCACTGGCTACCTGTGCAAGCAGCAGCACCAGGGAAGAAGCAGCAGGCCTGCCAGGGAGTCCCTTGGATGCTCTGTCTGGACCCTGAGTTCAATTACTTCTCCCTTACTCATGCACTGTACTTCAGGGCCAGACAGCTCCTGAAAACCTTCACACAAGCCCAGATTTCCCCTCTTGGGGACTGTACCCATCACAGGAGACATATTTCTGTGCCAGCATCAGGACCTACTCAGCACTGGGTAGACACATAAGGCTTTGGTGGAGAACTGAGAAGATTGGAGCCCATCTACTTCTTAGGCCCACCTGACTCTGTGGATAAATTAAAAGGGCCTCAGGCTTGCTGGGATGTTAAGACTGAGCAGGGCTCGGAGGTGGTGCAAACCTAGTGTCTTCAGGGTTCTGGACAGGAACCTAAGCCTAAGGTCAGAAAAGTGCTTGCTTGAGATTTCCAGGCTTGTCAATCTGTAAGGTCAGGGAAAGATCTCGAGGCTCCCAACTGTCCCCTTGGGCTGCACCAGGCCTGAGACCAGAGGGTGATGATACACAGGAGACACTGCAGCAGGGCAAGGGTGAGACAAAACTCTGATGACCCATCAGAGCTCAACACTCAATGGAAGGAGACAGACTGGGGTGAGAGGGCTCAGAGTCCAGCTGCTGGGAATCAGCTCTGCCGCTTGGGGGCTGAGTTGTTGACAGTTGCTGGCTTTCCCCAGCTGTGATTGGAAGCCCAGCCTCTGCCTGGCAAGTGTGTGGTAAGGATGTGATGCCACTGTGCACACGCAAATGTGCTTATGCCAGGGAACTACAATATGTGTCGCACACGGTGCCTGGCATCAGAAGTAAGAACCAGCCCCTAGACCTGTGGGTGAAAGGTGTTCAGGGCAATAAAGTCAACCTGGCTCAAGAGAGGAGCGAGGAAACACTCCCTCATGAGAGGCGGTCCTCAAAGCACACATGGAACACTCTGAAATGACTATTGCCACCTGGACATTCAATTAATATTAACCCTTTCAATTCAGTCCCTCAACAAATGCTAGCAAACTATGTGTCAGACACTACATAGAGCATGGGACATAGAAGTAAATAAACACACATACATATACATGCACACACACACACACACACACACACACACACACACTCCACCTCCAAACAATTGGATGAGTTCCTGTTACAATGATAACTCCCACTCTCTCTTTCCCTACCTGTCACTATTTATGGCTGACATATCTTGTCTTTTGGGGGGGGCATTCTGCTAGACATCAGGGATAATGGCTCTAACTGGGGAGACATGTGAAATGAATACTTGGAAAGGTAATATCTACGATCACAGACAGTAGAACATTATATGAGGAATATCTGTAATATTTAAAATCTCCAGGAGAATTATGTGAGAACAACAGATATGACCAGTTGGAAGACTGGGCAGACAAAAATGATGCTTCTGCCTATGACTGAAGAGAACAGGAAGTGTCTACGTCTATTTGGATGGAAATCGTCTTCCTATCCAAAGGGAGGGACACTTGTATGACAGCATGAGGACTCAAGTTTTACCCCCAGCCCCTGCATGAAAACCTGAGTATGGCCTTGTATGTACCCATACTCCTAGTGCTGTGGGAGGCGGAGGCAGAGGCAGGGGGATTGCTAGAAATTGCTGGTCACTAGCCTAGCTCCATGTTCAGTGATGGCTCCTGCCAAAGAATAAATCCGAGAGTGGGAGAACAAGGTACCAGGTGTCCTCCTCTGACCTCTGTATGCATGCTCACAGGTGGGCACACCACCACTAAGTTCTGAGTTGTCTAGACTAGGCAGAATAGAAGCAACTGACAAGCAACAGATGTGGGCTTAGGGGCTGCTTCTTCTGAGTTAGGACAAGCTCATTCAAGTCAGACTCAGTACTAGAAGCTGTACTTTGGGGAAGGAATTACAGATGTCATGCTAAGTTCTTAAAAGAGCAAGGTTATAGCAGGGACCTAGCCAATGGGGAGGAATTCAAAAGCCTGAAGTTCAACAGAAGGCTGTCTTCAGTGGCGGCTGTTAAGATTGCACAGGGTGACACAGGGCAGAAACCAGTGAGTCTGGAATCAAATGCTGCCATGATCCTTCTGGCCTCTCTACAGGAGGCGCCTCCACGGACCAAGGCGGTGCCTGCCTTTGGGATTCATAGCCCAGTATTCACCTGCAGCCCAGCAGCCTAGGGACTCACTCCCCTTTGAAGCCCAGGGAACCAGACCCACACTTGAGAACACAGTAATTGCTTACCCAGGACAGGCTCAAAAGGAGGGTTAGGGGTGAGGTTTGTGTCTGTACGAGCTGTTTAGATGGAACAAAGATTTCCCAGAGTGGGGAGCTCCAGCAGTTCTTTGGAGATGTGTTTGGGAAGAACAGGAAGAAAGGTATACCAAGACAGGGCTGCTGATGGGCCAGGTCCCTCTGGCTATCGGTGAGCCTTGGGTAGGCTGTGCCCCCTCCAAGTTTCCTTTTCCTGTTGAACCAAGGGAAGCACAACCAGCCTCAGAGAACTGGTGCACAGGGGCAGGAATGAAACGAGGCACCAGATGAGAGCAGGGGGACCACACTAGGAGAAGAGTGAATGTTGGTGATAGCTCTTGAGACACCAGCTTCCTCCCCACCATTACTGAGGCAATTTCATAGAGGAAGAGGGAAAATACAGCTCGGAAATCCCTGGCCCATTTTCATAGGATTTAAATAAATCTCTAAATGAAGAGCCCATTACTGTAGGCCCCCGAGTATCTGGGGGGAACAACAGAATGGCCTCTGGGCTCTAGCAATGAGCTCTGCCCGTGAGAGCAGCTCATGGGGGTGGGGGGGCTTACGTGGGGGTGTGATGGGTGCTCGGTGTCAGCTGAGGCGGAAGCTGTAACTCTCTTCTCAGGACAACGGGTACTGCAGGGGAAAGCTGCCCAGCCCTGGGTGCAAGGTCCAGGCCGACCTTACATGAGCCAAATATCATTTCCTTATGTGCAAAGCAGAACTGATGGTGGGATCAAATGGCAAAAGGTATGTGCTCCCTGCTCTACGATGTAGTAGGTATTCACCAAGGGGTAGTGAAGCTACTACTGGTTCTTTCTGAAGGTCACTGGGAGGGGATCATGGGGAAGAAGAGGCACACCGTCTTCTAGGGCACAATAGCACAGACGGTACCCAAGGCTGCAGAGAGCGAGGCTGAGTGGATGGGATCAGAGGCCAGGGAATTAGGAGATGAGGGCTGCAGGCAGGCAATAAAACACGAGGTCGTGTGCCCTACATAATTCACAGCTGTTCTGAGGAGAACCACACAGTCTAAGGAAGACGCCAAAGGAGAGTCTGATTTGGGTGGGCTCTTTTAAGTGTTTCTCTGAGGGAAAGCAGATGCATCTTCTCCCCAGTGCCTAAGTCTCTGGACCGTGACCCCACAGAGAGAGAAGCTGGCCTCTGATGGAAAGAGAGCTTTGCTGGCTTTATCATTTTCTTTCTTTAATCAATTGCTTTTTTCTTAAGGCCAGGCGTGGGGCCCACGGTCCACGGCAGCTGGAGGAGGCTTGCTTGGGCTGCCGCTTGCTTCGCCTCTCTCTCCGTTAGCGGAGTGCCAATTTACTGCCTGACTGCTCGGCTGCGTAGTCTGTGAGAGCTGTTTTCTCGCTGTGGTTTTTAATTTTTTTCTTTTAATTGTCTCTACCTCCTCATGGCCTTTCCTGGGGGGAGTTTACAAGGGTGGGAGGGGTGGACCTGGGAGGACCAGGAAGTGAATGTGATTGGGATGCATTATGTGAAATTTTCAAATAATCAATAAAAATATTATGCTAAAAAGTATAATTGTTATTCATTGCTTCCTCCAGGTGTATATGTGTGTATGTGTGCGTGCGTGCATGCATGCATTAACCTGTGTGTGCATGTGCCTGTGGAGGTCAGAGGTCAACACTGGTCCTCAGTCTCTCTCCATGTTAGTGAGTTCAGTTCCAGAGCTCAGATATATAGTTAGACTAGCTGGCCTTAAGGCCTCTAGGATCCCCGTCCCCATCTCTGCACCACTAGAGCCATAGAGGTGTGCTATTGTGGTTGCTTTTCCATAGGTGCTGGATCTGAACTAAGGTCTGGATGACTGAACAAGCAGCTCTTTACCCACTCGTCATCTCCCCAGCCCCCAAATGCTCACTTTTAATTGCCTTTCTCCCATGACTCTAGAGATGATGTAACACATGGGGAAAAAAGTCTGGGCTCTGGGGTCAGGAGGTTTAGGGTCGACATTCAAGTTTAACTTTGCCCGCAAATAGGTGTGTGATCCCGGGGAGGTCACAGGACCTCAATACGCTGATCAAGATGTGTTCAGGAGACTTGGGACAGAACCAATATCACATGGAAGAGGTGCTAAGCACATTCCCTGTGTGAGCAAGGCTTGAGAATGTCCCATGGGTGACACACTATAAACAGGTTTCCCTCCCATTGCAGCAAGGGTACACAGAAGGACAATGGCCCATCACTTCCTTCATGGAAGGAGGGAAGACGATGCTGGTGGGGCCGGCATTTTAAAATGCCTTCCTCCCAAACAAGCCATCAAGATTGATAGGAAAGAATCCAGTGGGAGAGGGACGATTGCAGAGCCCTCCAAGTGTGGCTCCAAATAATGAAACAATGTTTGAGAGAAATTGGCCCTGGTTCTCCAAGCATCAAAGAGGGCGGGCACTGTATAGATGACTTCAGAGGAGGAAGACTAAAGACTCTGTGGTCCTGGGTGACTGCTGAGCTTTGGACTTTTCCCAGCTTTCTGAGTTACATCCTTCTCGAGAGCCCCTCTCTTTCTCAGTAAATGGTCACTGCATCTATCAACATACATGTGCCCCCAGTCTAACACTCTGTTCCAAGACACAAGAACCCGGTCATCTCAGTGGGTGCCCCTGGACTCTGAGCCATGCCTCTCAGGCTGGTACTTGAGAGTCTGCCGAGAGATACGTGACTTGTGATTAGTCTTCTCGAGGACTCTTGGGAAGCCAGAGAATCCTTGGGATGTGTGAGTGTACCAAGCGTGCATGGAGAAGGATTTTCTGATAACACCCTTCTGTGGCTTTTCATCTCTACTCTCAAGTCATATCTGTGACTGACATTTTTCACCTTGACCCATCTTTATCCATTAGGGAGATGCTACAGGATGAATTGATTTCAAGGTTTTTGAACAAACAGCCATAAATATTTCAATCTTTGCTTTGCCTATTAGGGAAAATGCCATCTAAGATAATTATTTTGCTTCTGCCTGGCAGGAAGATTTACATAAATGACGGAATTAGTTTAACCTTTGAGCAAATTCTGAAACCTTGAACCTGTTTGGTTTTTCCCAAAACACTAAATATTCTTGGGGCCATGTCTGTCAGATGTGGAGGCTCGGAGAACTGTTGAGACAAATGACTTTCTCAGGCTGAGCTGCTTACGTTTTCAGTGAGAGGCAACTGGGCAGCGAGAGAAAGCTGGACTCAGCTTGTGGCTCCTAGGATGTCTCCTCTCCTGAGTTGTCAGCACTGAAGGGTGGGGAGCCCTGGAGGTATCATGCTTGCACAGTGAGTTTCTAGAATGTGAGCCAGTGCTGGACATGGCAGGGTATGCCTGTAATCACAGCATGGGGCGGGGGAGGGGGATAAGGAAGCCAGTGCTGGACATGGCAGGGTATGCCTGTAATCACAGATGGGGCAGGAGAGGGGGTAAGGAAGCCAATGCTGGACATGGTGGGGTATGCCTGTAATCACAGATGGGGCGGGGGACGGGGTAAGAAAGCCAGTGCTTGGCATGGTGGGTCATGCCTCTATTCACACAGGAGGTGGTGGTACGGTGGTGGTTGGAGGTTGGGGGTTGTGTTTGAGGTGCCTAGTGCATGACACACACAGTGTTTGCTACTTCTATTGCTGCTCATCAGAGAACCTGACATTGGAGGCTTCAGAAACCAGAACACCCCCAGCACATGCACATTATTCTCTATGCATGAAGAGTCTCCAGATACCCAAAGTATGCCGACAATGCGCTAAAGTGTGTTTGGTAGCAGAAAGTGCCATCAAAATGAGTATGTGCACTGAAGGTCTTCCTCCCCCAAAGATGTCCAGGTTCGAATTCTCAGGCCCTGTGGATATAATCTTCCATAGTAAGGACTTTTCAGACGCAGCTTGAGGTCTAGAGATGTGGAAGCGAATCTAGATTATTGAGGGCTATGATAACCACAGGTACTGTCGTGGGAAGAGGAGGGTCACAGGTGCTGATGTGGGGAGAGGAGGGTCACAGGTGCTGATGTGGGGAGAGGAGGGTCACAGGTGTTGATGGGGAGAGGAGGGTCACAGGTGGTGATGTGGGGAGAGGAGGGTCACAGGTGCTGATGTGGGAGAGGAGGGTCACAGGTGCTGATGTGGGGAGAGGAGGGTCACAGGTGCTGATGTGGGGAGAGGAGGGTCACAGGTGTTGATGGGGAAAGGAGGGTCACAGGTGCTGATGTGGTGAGAGGAGGGTCACAGGTGCTGATGTGGTGAGAGGGTCACAGGTGCTGATGTGGTGAGAGGAGGGTCACAGGTGCTGATGTGGTGAGAGGAGGGTCACAGGTGCTGATGTGGTGAGAGAAGGGTCACAGGTGCTAATGTGGTTGGAGAAGGGTCACAGGTGCTGATGTGGTGAGAGGAGGGTCACAGGTGCTGATGTGGGGAGAGGAGGGTCACAGGTGTTGATGGGGAGAGGAGTGCTGATGTGGTGAGAGAAGGGTCACAGGTGCTGATTTGGTGAGAGGAGGGTCACAGGTGCTGATGTGGTGAGAGAAAGGTCACAGGTGCTGATGTGGTGAGAGGAGGGTCACAGGTGCTGATGTGGTGAGAGGAGGGTCACAGGTGCTGATGTGGGGAGAGGAGGGTCACAGGTGTTGATGGGGAGAGGAGGGTCACAGGTGCTGATGTGGGGAGAGGAGGTTCACAGGTGCTGATGTGGGAGAGGAGGGTCACAGGTGCTGATGTGGTGAGAGAAGGGTCACAGGTGCTGATGTGGTGAGAGGTGGGTCACAGGTGCTGATGTGGGGAGAGGAGGGTCACAGGTGCTGATGTGATGAGAGGAGGGTCACAGGTGCTGATGTGGGGAGAGGAGGATCACAGGTGCTGATGTGGGGAGAGGAGGGTCACAGGTGCTGATGTGAGGAGAGGTGGGTCACAGGTGCTGAAGTGGGGAGAGGAGGGTCACAGGTGCTGATGTGGGAGAGGAGTGTT
The DNA here is from genome assembly GCF_903992535.2 of Arvicola amphibius. Lineage (NCBI taxonomy): Eukaryota > Metazoa > Chordata > Mammalia > Rodentia > Cricetidae > Arvicola > Arvicola amphibius. The sequence goes on along the minus strand of NC_052050.1, from coordinate 13,566,202 downwards.
GGAGTCAGAAAAGTCACAGCAATCAGAAGATGTAGTTGCTGTGTAGAATGTAGAAGTTTTTAAAACACTATGAGCCAAGGCATAGTCGAAGCTGCTACAATCTAAGGCATACAGCTTGAAGAAGTGGGAAAAGTTGGATGGTCTACCCTAATATGGCCCCTACTATATATACAAACCATGGAACCAACAATGCTTTTTAACCCCATCAACTGCATTGTCCTAGATTAGAATCCTAACACCGTGTAGACAGAGTCCTCATCACTCTCAGGATGCTAAGAAGCCACGACGGTGACCACCTTCTCACTCAACATTTATAGCGAGAACGTAGATACAAGTAAGTTCCCCCAACTCCAGAAAGATTGATATTGAACCTGGAACATTAGATTGCATTAAAAATCTGTATGTATCTATGTGTGAACAGCAAAAAAAAGTCACTCAAATGGACAAATCTTAACTATATAGAGAATTTCATCTACGAGTGCCATCCCTGATAAGAACCGATAGCTGAGTTGCAGATGAGAAGCCATGGGCTTGATCAGCAGAGGCCTGGTGTTAATGGAGAGGAATTTCAAAGCCACCTTCATCCCTAGACATGCTGTTGCCATCCTTTGGCATCAAGCACCCTGGCATCTGGTGGGATCTTCCCCAGAGTCTTCTCTGTATCTGTCAGTCAGCAGGCGGCTTCAGAAAGCACCCTGCAGTCAAAGGCTGTAATACTTACTGCACTATCTCTTTAATACGCACGTTTGGAAAGTGTGATTATATAAGTTCAGAGTGTGGCAGGAGGTAATAATGAGTAGGCCCCCAGGAAGGAGGCCCTAATCAGTTAAATACCAACATCATATCACCCTTGGCCATGTCGTTCAAAGTCTGAGTTTCAGCAGCCAGCTAGATGGCTCTTGCTGTCCAAACTGATGACCCAAGTTCTATCCTTGGGCCCACATGGTGGAAGGAGAGAACAGGCTCCTTTTCCCCTGACCTCCATATGGGTGCCATGACGCATGTGCACACACAAGTAAATGTAATCTAAAAACTGAATTGATAACGAAAGTGTGTTGTAGACCACACCACAAACCAAAGCTCAGCTTCCCTGAGGAGCAATGACTCCTGCCAGGGCAACAGCATATGGCAGTGTGAGGGCTTGCTGGGTACACTCTCATGGCACTTGCTATCACTAACTTGTTTGAAGAAAGTGGGGAGGGCACAGAGATTAAGAAATGGACCCGAGTCCCCACAGTCTATAGATAACAGCCATGCTTAAAGCCTACATTGGTCTGGCTTCTGAGCTTTTCTTTCTTACTTCCTTGTATCTGAGATAAATTCATGGGCATTAGGTTGAACAGATGTGGGTTATGCCTACAGTGGCTCTGAGGGGAGCTGAGGCTGGACCACCATGAGCCCAAATTCCCACCGTGCTGGACCACAGGTGAAAAAGACTGTGTGTGGACAGAACATAGTTACACGGAGGCCCAGGGCTGTGACCAACCCTCTTGTTAGCAAAAAGGACGTTTAACTATGCTTTTAACCATGCCAACTGCATCTTCCTGCATTAGAATTGTAACCCCATGTAGTCAGAGTCCTCGTCACTCCAGGGTACTAAGAACCACCATGGTTCTCACTCTCCACTTATAGGCAGATGGCAAACACAGCAAATCCCCCCCCCACCCAATTCCAGTGTCTCTGAAATCTTTATGACCACAGGCACGAAGATAAACAGTTTATCATGCAGAGGGACACAGAACAAAAGCAGAAGTTCCATGAAATAGGACATAGTTTTGCCACGTGAGACAGGCACACCTGTTTCTTTTCCCTATTTGAATATTGTGTCTACCTTAGTTTACTCTGTGGTCACAACCCACACATGACCTTGCATTCTCTGAAGGGCAGGTGTTTGTAGATGGAAAACAATGGGGACCCTTACCTCTGGGGCAATGTAGTCGGGAGTCCCACAGAAGGTCCTGGTCGTGACTCCATCCATCATATGCTCCTTGCACATCCCAAAATCAGCGATTTTGATATGTCCTTCTGAATCCAGCATGACGTTGTCCAGCTTCAGATCCCTGCAAAGGAGCAGGCGAATGTCAGGGCCTTCCCACTATGTGACCTAATTTGCTTGCAGCTGGTGACATAGAAGGATGTTTGCCTAGCTGCTGTCTCAGTGGCTCTCAGGTGGTAAGTCCCTGGAGAGCAGACAACAAGGAATTACAGTGTCTTTCTTTCTCTAGAGCCTGGTATATGGCAGATATTTAAATGCCAAGGGAGTGATAAATGGTTGAATTATTGATTCCCAATGATGTCTGTGGCTACAAATCCAGGGATTCCAAATGATCGGGTTTGGGGAGATTCTAGGCATTTGATCTATTGATATCCGACACAGAACTGGGGACACAGAAACACAACTAGGTACCCCAAGTGAAAGGTTTAGAGCAACCTTCCATGTAGCTCTGTCTTCCATGTACCCTCTATCCTGCCTGAGCCAATGTCTTCTTTTTTAAAGATTTATATATTTATTATGTATACAGTGTTCTGCCTGCATTACAGATGGTTGTAAGCCACCATGTAGTTGCTGGGAATTGAACTCAGAACCTTTGGAAGAGCAGGTAATGCTCTTAACCACTGAGCCATCTCTCCAGCCTTGCCAATGTCTTCTTAATTATTCAAGATATTCTTTTTTTTGGTGCCACATTTTCACCACAACCCCAAAGCATTTAATTCAGTACTCCCCGCTTCCCTCTCTCCCCGGCTCCCCATGTTCTTCCCCTGCTGAGTGCCTAGAATGGCAATCTAGTTTCTGCTGCTCTCTGTCCTCCATTCAAGTAAAAGGCAGAGGAAGGCGCTGCCAACAGAGCGGGGAAACGTGACAAGCAGAAAGGAGACATGCGACAGCTCTGAGACTAGAAATCAAAACGTGGCTCTGGCTTGCCCAAGGCTGCAGAGGCAGGCGAGGCTCAGCAAGTCTGAAGTGGTGGAATCAGTCCCCTGCCCACGGAGGCCCCCCAAATCTCTCAACCGCTCCGCTGCGAGAAGAGCTCCAAGACACACCTGTAAATGATCCCTCTTTTGTGCAGAAAGAACAGGCCAATGGAGATCTCTGCTGCGTAGAATCTGTAAAAGAAAGTGTGCTTCAGACACTTGGCATCTGGGCTTTCTGGATACTTCTTTGACTCAAGTTTGGGAGAGAGAGAGAGAGAGAGAGAGAGAGAGAGAGAGAGAGAGAGAGAGAGAGAGAGAGAGAGAGAGAGAGAGAGAGAGAGAGAGAGACCCTAGAGCTCTCTGAGATCACCCTGTACGTGTGCTTTCCACAGCTGGCTCTGCCTGTCTCTCTATCACTCCAGAGTGACAGACTTATTTCTCTTGTCCGCCGAAAGTGTGCGGCTCTTTTACTCCCTACACAATCATTGCTAGTGTAACAGCTTAAGGAGTGAATACTTGTGAGACTCTCCCATGTCAGGGGTGTGGCTGAGTGTGAGGACGCGACCACTCCCAGAGGACAGAGCCTAGTGCTGCAGCGTGCCCTCGGGCTGCTTTGTTCCTTCTTTACCCACCCGCCCAAGGGCCGTGTGGAATAAATGGGGCACACGCCATGATTCATGCCTGAGTTTGCCCTTTTAAATCATTCATAATAAAAACAGTCATTACCATCACTTCAAAAATCATTAATAGGTTAATATCTGGAACTTGGATTAAATTCAGAACAATGTTTTAAAATTTGCATAGCACTGGGGAGCCTTGGAAATACACGGAGCCATGAGTCCATGCCTGGATAAATATGCCCCGGAGGCTTAAAATAAATGCAATAGCCCTGGAGTGGAGAAAAGCAGGAGGGGCCGCCTCTGGGGGCTGGCAGGGGAGGCCGGGATGGGGCAGGGGAGAGAGGAGAGATGGGATCATAGGTAATGTTGCTATTATTTTTTCATGTTTTCTTATTTTTAACTTTTCTGCAGCACAAGCAGGATGGAAGGGTACCAGACAAGGTGCTATTCAGTCACTTGGTGACATAAGGTGGCCATCCTGCTGCCTCTCTTTTCTGGCTTCTGGGCTTTTGAGCTTTATTTTACAATGCGAGCATCTTAATGCTCTGTGATGTACAATGAGGGATACCGGCAGGTGTAAAAATGCGTTTGCGTCTTAGGAGAAATAAAAGCAGAAAAAGCCCCCTTGATATTTTTTAAAGCTTGTGATTAAAGAGCTCCCTGCCCACCTCCAGTTAATCTGTCTAGAGCAGATTATCCTGCCCAGGCCCAGATTCCTCTGACTGCGCTTCAGACCACACGTCCCCCAACTCCATCCCCAATGGCTGACTAGTGGGTCAGGCCCATCGCACCTCTGTGTTTAGGTATGGAAACCAGCTTTCTGCTCAGTTTGCTTCTGTTCACATCACAGACTCCCTGGATGTCAGAGATTGGTGTCCCCTCCCCGACCTGTGGATGGCTTCCCCATGTCCACCCGGAACCCACTTCTCTGCCCCTGCATTCCCACAGTGTGATGTTCCAAGACAAGCTTCTGATCAGTCCCTTGGGATCCTTCTGCCCTGACAGCTGTCCTCACCCTGGCCTGAGGACTTCATTTAAAGAGGTTTCCTCCTCTCACCCACGTCACCAACTTTTGCTCTTCCAGAGTGTTTGTTAAAGCTCAAGGCCCAATTCCAGCTCCGCTTCATCCCTGCAGGTTCCCACAGGCCCCCCTGCACCACTTTTCCTTCTTTCCTCAGTCACTGGGCTCCGTGAGACCTTCTCTCCGCTTCTCCTCAGCTGCCTGCCCAGCAGGCTCGGCACCCTAACCCCTCTCCATCTCACAAGCTGCAGGCCACTCCCTGGACCTGGCTCCCCATCTCTTCTTATCCTTTCCTTGGAAGGCTCCCCTCACCTCTGGGTTGAGTATTCCCCAGTTATATGCTGTTACCTCTCTAATTCTGGGGTATTGGTGGTACCCTCTGTATACTTGTACAGTTCAGTAATGTGTTAAAATTGTTGAATGGCTTTTCCAAACACCACGGGAGTGTGTAGGCTCCTCAAAGCCTTGGCCTCACATTCCTCCTATACTCTTGCTGGGTGCATGCATAGTGAATATGGATCTACTCAATGAACGGTGAAGCAGTTCATCTATAGGGTGTTAGTAGGTGATGGGGACACCAGCATGTACAATTTGCTGAGAATACAATCAACCGGTCCTTAGAAATATCTATTATACATGAGTCCTATCTGTGTGTCTGCTACTCTGGGAAGTTTCCGCAGTCAGATCCAAGTACAGTCAGTCACCCTTGGGCATTTTATCCAGAAGGAGTTGGGAGCATTAGGCTGTCTGAATTTCAGGACTCAAAACAAAACAAAATAAAACAACAACAAAAACCAACCCACAATATTAATAAAAATAAAAAGTACTCACACTGCTTGTGGCTCCTTAAATTTCCCTACTTGCTGAATGTGGTACATGAGGTCCCCACCGTTGACATATTCCATGACGAAGTATAGCCGGTCCTGTGGACCAAGGTTCACAGGTGAGTAGGGCTCCTCCCAGCAGAACTGATCTGCTTTGCTTTCTCGTTAGCAAATTTGGGACGGCACTGACAGATCTGCTCTGTTGGGGGCTCTTCACAATCTTTTCTGGGTATGGCATGGGGACCTTGGGAAGGTTGATCACCTGTAGGTGACGGCTGTCTGATAACATGCCTGCTTCCTGGTTTCATATGTGCCTTATTACTGTAAGGGCTTCAAACATTCGTCCCAGTCCTCCCTCATACAGATAGCATAGCTCCAAGCCAGTGGTGGTGTGAAGACGCCACACGGGCCCATCATTTCATCCTAACCTGCATTCTCGATGGTGCACAGGTGTAAAATCTGGCTTGCGACATCCAGGATATGCCGTGCTAATGCAGTAACACACTTAAATGGATGTGTCTGAAAATATATCTCATGGGTTAGGCTGAACTTGTAAATTATACAAACGTAATGATATTTGGTGGGGGGAAGGGAGAGGGGAGCACCATAAATGGAAATTTTAATCAATGTTCTTTTGCCTCCATAATGTGTTCAAATATTGCCTCTTTATAAAAATTTTCTCTGTCACTGGTATACTAAGTGCTGGCCCCTCGGAGGGCATACATCACTGAGCAAGTAAGTCTGCATATTTATGAGGACATTATGCTGGGACAGATACGAAAGACCAGGGAATTTAATGAGGAAGTAACTAACAGCACAACAGAGCTCGATTCTAGAAAACACCCTATTTTGTCAGCGGCTACGAAACATGAAAGTGCAGTTTGGGGAGGGAGAGAGGATGGAGCTGGTGCTAACAGCAGGAAGTGGCTTCCTGAGCTCCACTCTCTGGCTTTAACGCCATCTTTGTTTCTTTGCTTTGCAACTTTCCAGGGCTGTACTAGTAAGCATAGGGTCAGGGGCCAGGTTGGGATCCCTTCTTCCTCCTACCTTGCCATAGCTCTCTCTGGCACTCCAAGGGGTTTGGAGCAGCTGACAGCAGGGGTGAGGAGATGGGCCCCCCTCCCCCCCCTCCCCAGGAGCTGACCAAGTGACCAGTGTGAGGCCGACACCCAGTGGCCAGTGCTGGCTCTGCAGCCTCAGCACAATCGTGCCCACAAGGACGCCCCTTTTGAGACTTAGACCGTCCAAAGCCATTTAGGTGTCTCCCAAGATTTTAAAAGAGGGGACATAATCACACATCAATTCCTGGCCACAGGGCACTTACAAATGAGGTGACGGACAATGACAGCCGTTGGAGGAGTGAGACCACACAACAACTGCACCTCATTTAAAAGAGGTGGAGGACACCTGCCTGCACTGTCACGTTATGGTGCATATTATTATTGTTATTATTATTATTATTATTATTATTATTTTGGGTTTTTTTCTTGAGACAGGGTTTCTCTGTGTAGCCCTGGCTGTCTTGGAACTTGCTCTGTAGACCAGGCTGTCCTCGAATTCACAGAACCATCTGCCTCCACCTCCCAAGTGATTAAAGGTGTGTAGCACTACCCTGATCATTGTGGTGTATCTTAATGTGTGTTTCTTTGGTGACTGGAACCCACAGTGCCTTGGTAATACAAACATTTTCTTTTTCATTTTACTCTGTGACAAAGATTACAGAGTTACTGGGGTCTTTTATAAGGGACTTTCTCTTGTGAAGGGTCAGATAGAAGATACAGGTTTGTCTCTTCTAACTCCTCTTCTTGGCCTTCACAGTGGGGGTGTAGCTGCAGGTGACAGGGAAGTGGATGGATGTGACTTTCAGGCACTAAAATCTGAATTTCACACGGCAGGAAATATAGTTTGGATGCATTTCTTGTGACCTTTTTCATAGCTCATGGGCTGCAGGACAGGGCACAGTTTGCTCTTCCTGCTGTGTCATTACAGGGGCATGCTCCTTAGGAAATGGGGTATCTTGGTATTCCAATGCTGTGCTTGGCAGTTGGATCAGTGGTTTGTAAGAACAAGGCTGGTCAGGCATGGTGGTACACACCTTCAATCACATAACTTAAGAGGCAGAGGCAGGCAGATCTCTGAGTTTGAGGCCAGCCTGATCTCTATGGCTGTTTTGTGTATGTCTTAGGACACAGCCTGCATGAAGAAGACCTCTTTGATACAGCCATTGCTGGAACCCTAATGAATACCTGGGTCCACCCATATGCAAGCCCTTTATTTACAGTGGCTTAGTATTTGTATGCAATCCATGCACTTGTGCCTACTTATGCAAAAATCATCTCTAGATTACTTATACCTAACAACGTCAATGCTACTGCAATGTAGGATAAGCTACTGTCCCTAAAGGAAACGGAATTATATCATCAGGATGAGAGGGTCTGGAGACCATGATCTAGCCTCCAGGTAAGAGGGAGAGCATTAGACAGAAGCCACGGTCCTTACCACTGTCTGGAAGCAGGAGTGCAGCTGCGTCAGGAAGGGGGGCTTGTCGAGCAGCGCCAGCACCCGCTTCTCCACCATGGTGCACTCCACGTCATCATCCTGGATCACCACGTCCTTCTTCAGGATTTTGATGGCGTACAGCTCCTCTGTTCCCTTTCTGTCAGCGAGCATCACCTGGGGACGGAAGGAGAGAAGGCTCAACACTGGTGGGCAGACACTGGTCCTGGGAGCGGGAGCAGGGGCTGTGAGGAACAAGGGCAGGAGGCAGTTCAGCGACAGCAGGTGCAATCGGTGCTTCTGAGGTGGAAAAGTCCTCAGACATTTTGGTATGGTTTTATCATGGGTAGCAGTACTTAAAGTCCACATGTAGAAGTCTTGGTCTCTGGTGTGGCAACCGTGGCAGGTGGGAGACCCTGCAGAAGCTAAGGCCTGTTCTAGCTTCAGTTCTGTTGCTGGGATAAAATACTCTGACCCCCCCTCATAACTTAAGGGGGAAAGGATTTATTTCAGCATACAATCCCAGGTTACAGTCCATCACTGCGGAGAAGTCAAGGCAGGAATGTCAAACATCTAGTCACATCACAGTCAAGAAAGACATGGTACGTACATGCTTCCTTGCTTGCATGTTTGTGCTTAGCTCACCCTTGAGCAGTTAGTGAACGATGCTTCTCACAGTGGGCTGGGTTTCTCCATATCAACTAACTTTGTAAGACAATCCCCCCTATACATTCCCATAGTCCAAACCAACAGACCATCCCTCATTGAGACTCCATTTCCAAGAGATTCTTGGTTATGGTAAATTGACAACGAAAGCTAGCTATCACAGGTCCTTAGGTTATTGGGGGCGTGCAACGCCCTCAAAGGGCACTCTGGGACCATGGCCACGTTCTTTTCTTGTTTTGTCCCCTGGCTGATGAAGTGATGAAGTTTATTCCAGCACACATTCCTGCTGTGAGGTACTATCTCATGAAAGGCCCAGAGTAATGGGACTGCTCAGTCATGAACTGAAATCTCTAAGACCCAAGACAAACCTTTTCTCTTTATAAATAAATAGCCTCAGGTAATTCAATATAGTTATAGAAAGCTGGCTAACATAAACTCTGCATTTGGATTTTCAAGCATTGTAAGATACTTCAAGTAAAAATTCCTTCATCATTCATACTCCTTTTTAAAGTATCCGGGTTTGTAGACAGTGTAGGGTATTAATATATAAAGTTGCTATTTTGTCTGATAATGGGAATATTTAATATTCTCTAATGGTATTAGTCTGGAATTATCCATATTCATGTTTTCTGGAAACATTCTAAGAGTAAAATGTAAGCTTTGCAATCTTGAAGGCCAAGAACACAAAGAAAAAGAAAAATCAGTTCATGGATTCATCACAAGGTTTGCAGCCACAGAGGCCAAACAATGGTGTGCAGACTGAAGTCCACAAGGCCCAGTGTAAGGTCTCACCATGACGATCACCCAGGCTTAGGGCAATGTCACGTGCAATTTCTAGTTGTGAAAATTAATCATGCTGCTAGCATTTTGGAGCATGCCCTCTAGTCTGAACACTGGGAAATGGGGACACCACAAACTAACTCTCTGTAGCTTTTTGGGTTTTGTGTATGTGTGTTGTGTGTACACCCACATGCATGTGCACACACATGCACACAAAAGTTCATTGAGGGACCACATATGTATGCTCATACTGTTTTTTTTTTTGTGAGGTAGTGTCTCTTGCTGCACTTGAACTGGCCAAGTAGGCTAGGTTAGCTGGCCAGTTGGGACTCAGGATCTGCTTGTCTCCAGTGCTGGTACTATACATGCATGTCAGCACGCCTCACATGGCTCACATCTGCTTGCAAGTACATTATTGACTAAGCGAGCTCTCCAATCTCAGCACAGTTGTTCAAAAATATTTATTTTATTACTAACTATGCACATATGTGTGCATGTGTGTGGTGGAGTATGTGCGTGTGAGCGCAGGTACCGTGGAGGCCAGAGCTGCTGGATTTCCCAGAGCTAGAATTACCTATTATGAGTTGCCTGAAGGGTGCTGGAGACCAAACATAGGTTCTCTGGAAGGAAAGGAAGTACTCTGAACTGCTGAGCCGCCCACCATCACGACAGCTGTTTTTAATGATGCCCGAACTCTCCAAACACTGTGCCTATATGCTCTAATGCTGAGCAGCACTGAGGCAACGGTTTACGCAAAACGCCTCCCTTCTTACCTTCCCAAAACTCCCCTTCCCCAGCACCATGAGGAAATTGAAGTCTGTGAGTTTCACTCTGTCAAGGTTGTTAGATGGTTGCTTCCTGTCTTCAGACGGGCTGATGACTTTGTTACCAGCAGGGCCGAGCTTGGCTTTCTGAAACAAGCACAAACATGAAAAGTCATTGGTCATCTTTCGTCCCCCAGGAAGGAGTGCCAGAAACCAGCAAGCACGGGGCTAATAAGCTGGGTGTCAGCTGTGAGGAGCGGGCGACGGGCCGAGAAGAGGAATGGAAGGGTATGGGTGATCCTCAGCGGCTGTCCACATCCCCTGGCGAAGATCTGCAAAGCGAAGCAAACTCTTCACCTAGTTAACAACTCCATACACGCAACCTGCCCAGGGCAGGCGAATTCTGATTCTGGGAAGGAAAGCTGACCTCTTGAGGGTTGTTAACATAATCAAGCAAATGAGACTGTGAGTGGGCCGGGCGGTGGTGGCGCACGCCTTTAATCCCAGCACTCGGGAGGCAGAGGCAGGCGGATCTCTGTGAGTTCGAGACCAGCCTGGTCTACAAGAGCTAGTTCCAGGACAGGCTCCAAAGCCACAGAGAAACCCTGTCTCGAAAAACCAAAAAAAAAAAAAAAAAAAAAAAAAAAAAAAAAAAAAAAAAAAAAAAAAAAAAAAAAGAGACTGTGAGTGGATGTTTTCCTTAGTTGTGGATTTTGTAACAAAATTAATCCATATGAAGGAAATTTGTACCCAGGCAGAAATGACAGCAAAATGTTCTCCAGAGAGGAGTTGCCTAATTGGTGAGCTCTGAGGACGATTTATTGCTACTTTCAAGAGAAGAGCCAGAGCAGGGGTTTGTTTGGTTAAGGATTGGATTGATGTAAAGAAATAGCTCCTGGCATCTGGCTTCCCATCAGCCTGGAGGATACCCAGGATGCTCTGCTACCTCCTCCTGGTTTGTCAACGGAGCCACACCACACGACAAACCTGGAGGGAGCCACTGGTGTCAGACTCTCACGGAGTGTCCCATTCTCACTGCCAACCGGGCAAAGGAAGAGGGCTTGGCAGAAAGAAAAGGCAAAGGAGATGCCATGGGAACTGATGGTCAGTGGTCAGCACCAGTTGAAGCCCCTGAGAAAGCAGAGAAGTCAGGGTAGGGCCAGCATCACATCCGCTGCCAGACTTAGCATTTGGAAATGTCTGCTTGACAATGAGAGTGTGAGCTGATGTCCTAGGGCTGGTGGCTCTTCCACAGCCTCAGCTCAGATGTCAAGGGTGAGTGTTACTGCTTTAGATCAGTGGTTCTCAACCTGTGGGTCTCAAGCCCTTTGAGTGTCGAGTGACCCTTTCAGAGGGTCACATATCAGATACTTGCATTATGATTCATAACAGTAGCAAAATTATAGCGATGAAGTAGCAGTGGAAACAGTTTTGTAAAGGCGGGGGTCACCACCACCTGAGGAACTGTGTTAAAGGGGTGCAACAGTAGGCAGGTTAAGGAGCGCTGCTTTAGATGTGCTCTTTATGTTAGGACCGCCTCCTCTTCCTCGGGGCCACAGACCTAAGTGTGGGTCTGAGCTCAGTAGCCGTGCAAGGCTCTCACGCAGGTCAACACTTCTATGGGTAGGTGTCTCCATCACTGTTCTACTGCGGTGAAGAGACATCGTGACCAAGCCAACTCTTACGCAAGAAAACATTTAAATTGGGGTTTGCTTCTAGTTTCAGAGGGTTAGTCCATTATCACTGTGGCAGGGGCATGGCTGAAACATGGTGTCACTCACGGTACTGGAGCAATAGCCCAGGGTGACAGCCTGATCAGAGAGGCAGAGAGGCAGAGAGGCAGAGACAGACTGGGCCTTGCATAGGTAGAGTTTTGAGGTTTCAAAGCCCACCCTCAGTGACACACTTCCTTCAGTAAGGTCACACCTATTCCAACAAGGCCACACCTCCGAATCCATCGCAAATAGTGCCACTCCCTGGTGACTAAGCATTTGAATATATGAGTCAATGGGGGTCATTCTTATTCAAACAACCACAGTAGGTCAGTGGGTAGATAGTAGATAGCAGAGGAGGTAAGGAAGCCTCCAGGAAGTCTCACTATGGATAAATGTCTTGGCAGGACTGGGAAAAATGTGTACTTGTAGGTTTGTTTATCATCAAAGGTTTCCCACAGCAATGAAGACAATCCCTCACAGACGGGACCATGGACCAACCCAGTATATGCAGTCCCCTACGCTGCATTAGGATGGGAATGTGGGCATGACCAGTGGAGGCTCATGCTGCCCAGGAAAACTGTCCCCCAAAGTGCAGCTCCATCTGAGATGGCTCACTCTATAGTTTGGGATGTAGGTGCTAAGGTCACAGAGGGGTCCAGGTCAAGACAAGGTGACATCCCTAACTGTACTCAAGATGGACAGCTGGCTGGTGGGGACCCAGTATATGGGATGGAGTTAGATTTCACCCCTGCCCAAACTAGCCCCAAGGTATAAATGATCCAGGTATCTTTATGCATGTGTTGCCATCCAGAGTGGCACTGCCCACCCTCCTAGTTTTCCTACAGAGCATTCTGGAGCCATCTCCATTCTGCCATCTGCAGGCCTTTCTGCACAAGGACACCCAGCCATCTCTCATATTGAGTTTTCTAAAGCAACAGGAAAATCCATAAGTATTTCATCTGTGCTGGTCTGGGCCTGCCTTTGGACAAGCTCCACTCACAGGCAGAGGGGTTTGGAATCCTATAGAGTTCGAGAAGATAGCCAGGGATACTCAGCAGCTATGTCAGCTGTGTGTGTGTGTGTGTGTGTGTGTGTGTGTGTGTGTGTGTGTTGGGGGAGTTTGGGGACAGTCCTAGATGCCCTTTAGGAAGGTACCTGGCCAGAGACCAGATGCTGTGAACAGCTGGCTTTCTCTTCTTCCCCAGGTCACATTTGAAAAGGCACAGCCATCCCATGACAAGCTCTGCTTCTGAGCCCAAAATCTCTTCCTCTTGGTTTTGAAGGGGTTGCTTGGCAACTGGCTTCACAGCAGGACCCAGAGACCTGCCTTTCCTGACTTGCATATTGTTGACATTACCCTGGCTGTCGCGAGTGTGGCGCAGGCTTCACCAAGAGTGCAAATCGAATCAATATATATGTGTGTGTAGAGATACAGCTGGAGCCCATTGCCACCTGCTGACATCCTTGACTACAGCAATGTAAACAGGGACCAACATGGGCAGATGCCCTGCTGGGGTGAGAGCAAACAGGATTCAGCCTGCAGCGGCTGACAGCAGACAGAGACGAGAGGATGAGTGCTCAGAAGGCCCCCTCCACTCTCTGCCCAATGCCAGCCCTCACCACAGGGCAGGCAGATACGGGCTCACGCTTCTGACCCTTCAGACCCATAGCTAGATGACCACTTTAATTTACATACTGGCTAGCTTTGGGAGTTCTGTTGCAGCAACAGGAAATGGACAACGACTCCCCGTGATCCTTGCACATGCATTTTGTTTTGTCTGCACAGGCTATGTATGTCCCCTGGGCCTCACAGCCTCTCATGGGAGGGGATGGCAGGAGACCAACTGGAGACTTCAGCAACATCTAGATTTCAAGTCCCTTGTAGGGTTGGGCTAAAATAGGTTAAGGCAGTGGTTCTCAACTAGTGGGGGTTGAACGACCTTCTCATTGGGTTGCATATCAGAAATTCCGCATATCAGATATTTACATCATAATTTGTAACAGTAGTAAGATTACAGTTTTGAAATAGCAATGAAAATAATGTTATGGTTGGGGTTACCACACATGAGGAACTGTATTAAAGGGTCACAGCATTAGGAAGGTTGAGAACCACTGGGCTAAGGCAAAGGTTTATAGAAAAGCATGCAGTTGGGCATGGTGGCTTGAATCCCAGCAGGTAGGAGGCAGAGGCAGGTGATCTGTGAGTTCGAGGCCAGCCTGGTCTACAGAGCGAGTTCCAGGACAGCCTGGGCTACACAGAGAAACCCTGCTTTGAAAAAAACCAAAGTAAAACAAAACAGCATAGAAATTATTCAAAAAAGGAAAAATGAAAACCTTGATGTGTGATGTTGTAAAATAGAGCAAGGTAATTCTAAATGCTAGATCCTTCCATGCTCTCTTCTTTTGTCCCTAGTTAGATAAAGGTATACCATGTGTTATTGGCTTTGACTAAAATAACTTGCACATGGGGAATTCGGGGTCTCCAAAAGATGGCACCTGAGCATTTGTCAACCCTGGCTTCGTGATGCCACCTGGATTTCCAGGCTCTTGAGACTAGTCAGTGTCTACCCTCATGAGGAAATGAGCTAATAACCAACTAATAACGAATGTCATTTGGAACTACAGAGGCATTGTGTAGCCCCTGGAGGGCTACAGGGTGAGCGGAGGGCAAGCAAACCCTACAACACAAATCTGAACACTGCAAGCCCAGATCCTTGCATGTCGGCATCTGCTGGAAGCGCGTCATGGGTATATAAGGGGCCCCTCCTGAGTCCAAGGACTTGTCTGGACAATGTGAGGGACTCCTTATGCTCAGCTCACTAATGCAGGGTTTTCAAATTAAAACCAGGATGGAGTTTCATGTCAAATGACTTGCATCGTGGGGTGCGGTGGTGCAATCCTGAAGCCAGTTCCAGCGCACAAGAGGCAGAGGCAGCTGGATCAGGAGTGCAAGGCAGCCAGGATGACATGAGACTCTGACTTTGAAATCCATTAAATAATGATCACAACAGTAATAACTTACAGTAGGCATATGAAGGGCAGGCTGGTGGGAGACACACATTTCTATCAGGTTAAACCATTTGCAGCAGCAGAGCTAGGATAATTTTACTTTTGGTGGCAGCGATGGTGGAGGTCTAAGTTAGTGCCAATGATGCTTGAATCATGTGCATGAGTGTGCACTAGCTTTGTTAAGCAAGCAAACAGACCTCCCTCCCAAAAAAACCAGTGTTGGGTGAGTGTGCTGTCATCACTTGTTGGCTCTCATGCCACCTCTCTTTGCCTGGAAATTTTGACAAGAATTTCTGGTTTATCCAAGCCCTAAGACCCACATTGCAGTAGGAGCGTAAGTCTCCCAGTGGTTACTTGGGCAACCTCTGAGCTGCAGGTCAGTGTCTAACTCCCCTCGGCCCTACTTTAAATGGTCTGATTCACACTTGTTTTGTGACTGTGTCTTCAATAGAAGGATTTCCTTGCCTTAGTACAAGCATGGCTCTGATGGATGTACTTATCAAAATTATTTGCGGTGTCACATAGTGACTGCCACTGAGCTTGAGAGCACTGGAAGGGTCTTGCTACTTCTGACATTTCAGGGGTGCACAGGCCAACCGTGCCCAACCATGGAAGCACATGAACTGTCATGGATTTCTCTTACATGTTTTCCTTTTTCCTCTCATGATGAAAAATGCCCCGGGCTCATTATCTGAACCATGGCAAGGCATTTCAGCACCGCTCCACACAGCAGGAAAGGATTAGCAGAAGCAGTTGTGCCGTACAGAACCAAGGCATAGATCCTTGCTTTCAAGGTAATGTATTTACCCATGCATGCTCAGTATTGGCTCAGAGCAACTGAGTGTTTCAGAAGCTAATTGCGAGGACTTGGGGAGGGGTTGCTAGAGGGACCTGTCAGCAAGGTTAGTGCCCGTGTTTCCAAACAGCAATGAGTCCTGACAGCTAGTCCTGCTACTCAGTTGCTAGGCAACAGGTTAAAAGGATGCTACTTAGTGGGCATTACAGGGTCATGGGCAGCACAGCAAAGTACATGAGAAGCCTGCTGTTCTCTGGCTAGCTCATTTGTCATTTATTGGAACAGGCCAAGCATACTGCCCCACTAGGACCTTTGTGCTTTCTCCCTCCTGTGACCCACATAGGCACACCCACTTTTCTTCTAGTCTATGACTTAAGGCCCCCCAGGTCCCCACTCACCCTGTCAGCTGTGACCAGAACCTTGATTCTTTGTGCTCTTCCTGGTCTCTTTATGCTCTGTGCTCTGGTCACCCTCCCCCTGCACTGGAAAGCGCTTGAGCGCCTCTGCTGAGCTCTCTGGTCTATCTCCAGAACTTAGGACATGTTTGGGGCTTGGTGTACCTCAACTTCTCTGAATGAATAAATGTCTTTTCACATAACATTTTCTAAAAGGCAGAGTTATTGCTTCTTGAGATAAAGTGATATATGTTTATTTTAGAAAAATTTAAGGTGCATACTATTTTTTTAAAGGAGAAAATCATTGGTACTGTTCTACAGACGTCCTGCAATCTCTCGTTTTCACGCCATATTTAGCAACACAGAATTCCACTGTAACCCGCATTTCCTAGCCATGTGCTAGCGGGTTCTCACTCTGCTGTCAGACACCGTGGCTGTTCCTGTTGTCACCGTTTCTAGAGCAGGCAGACGCAGCATTTTCAGTCTGAATCCCTCTCTTGATTCCCTAATAGATGTAGAGCCATAGAGTTAAGGGGTTTGGATGGGGCAAGGCAGGTGCCACCTACCGCCAACTGTACAAGGACAGACAGGAAAATCTTGTGGGAGAGGGGGAGACACTAATTCCAAAAGACAGGCTTTGATTTCTTTTAGGACATCAGTCTATGGTATTGGTTGGGACTTTTAGCAGTGTTCTCTCAGATCTGGATTTGGGACCATCTTCACTCAGGTATAGAAATGATGTCATCATCTCAAAGGTCATGCTCTGGAGCAGCGCCCCTGGGGATGAATAACCCCTTCACAGGGGTCAGATATCAGATATTTGCATATTAGATATTTACATTATGATCCATAACACTAGCGAGATTACAGTTATGAAGGAGCAATGAAAATAATTTTATGGTTGGGGGTCACCACAACATGAGGAACTGTATTAAAGGGTCATGGCGTTTGTGTGAGGTCGCATTCGTGCTATGCTCAGCCTCACGCATGCTCACGAGGCCTGTGGGCTCCACGTTTGACACACTGAAAGGAACGGTCTTGGGTGGTGGCATGGCCTGGATGGTTCACTCATCCGCCCCAAATTTACATTCGGAAATTCTAACTCCTAATATGACAGTGTGAGGAAGAAGTGTGTGTGTGTGTGGGGGGGTAATTTAAGTCATCAAGGGTCCACAGTCACAATGGGGTGGTCGTTATGGAAGGGTGTCATGCTTTCTAGGGAAACAGGAACAGGCATCCATCTATGATCCAGATGCCAAATCTGTGTCTGCCCTGATCCTGAACCTCCTAGGCTTGAGGGCTATGAGCAATGGGTCATGTTTGCAGGGCTCCTGGCCTGTGTTGGAAGACGCCAAGAGAAGGAAAGTTCATCTGTACAGAAAGCGAACAGCTGTCCCCGGGGGCAGGCCACCTCCCTCATTACCCCACTCCCACTTGACTGTATGCTTGCGTTTATGCCCTTGGACTTTGGGGCCTGGATGACAGTCAACACCTGCTGAGTAGTTTTCTTCCCAAGATGGGAGTAACAGATGAACAGCAAGCAAATCTCTGGTGTGTACTAGCCACCCTCCCCAGGATCACAGTCTGTCAGCCCTGGCAGGGTCCCAGAGGAGGCCTAACCTGCCTATGCTGAGGATGTCTGCACGCAGATGAAGATGTATGAACCTTGGAGATGGTCCCCAGGCCCAACTCCACTACCTCCAGCCCTTCACAGGTTTGGCTGCTCACGCTACGGAGGAAGGGAAGGATGCCACTTTCTCCCAAACACAGGACCCTGGACCAGCAGGCTCCTGTGCTCCAGGTGGCCCCAGAATGGGTGTCACTAACCTCAGGAGGATGACAGAGCAGTTCAACCTCTAAAAGAATTTGGAGCCAAGGGACACAGGCTCTTCAGGTTACAGACGAGGTTACAGAGATAGATCTGAGGGACATTTCTTCCCTTGGTTCTGAAGCCCCAAATCTATGCTTTGAATTAGCACTCTCCCTGCCATAGGTTAGCAAATAATTCTGGCTGCTCAGCCCAAATACTCTCTGAAGTCATTTCCCGCTTCTGATGCCGTGGCATGACGTTCAGATGGATGAATGAATGTGTGGCTATGGGTTAGAATGGCGGGTAGTGGCTGGTGCGGGGCTCTGGGGTGCAGTTTTTACTCTTGTCCTAGGTCCTGCAGATTCTCAAATCATTTATCCTCACCTGCTAATGACCTTTCCCATTTTGACAGATTTGATTATTCAGCGCTGGGGCTCGAACTTGGGGCCTCAAGCCTTAGCGGCTTAGATAAAATGCCCATGACTCCTTGCTAACATCGGTAGCGACAGTGCAACGTTCCCGATGCATCTGAATTAAATCACCAGTCTCTCCCGTGATGTTTGATGCTCTAAGTGGCACAGGCAAATAAGGCTGTATTGCCAACATTGTAGGTACTTTGGCAGCAAAGCCCAAGGGCAGGGGACACACCGTAAGCCATTTCTGTAATTTCCTTAATGAGAACCGGTTTTATGCGCACATCCACTCAGGTGGTTGCCACTGTTAAAAGTCAGGAAGTCCGCAGGCCTCAGCGCTGTGGCAATTGAGTCATACTCTGAGGGTGGGTGGATGGGTGGGTGGGGGGAAGTGGGGCCCAGGATCGATTACAGCTTTGCCTGGTGTGGACAATGGTTGGTTATTTTTCTGCCAAGCCTTATGAGTTTCTAGTAGCCATTATGTATGTTATTTCCTTTACGGTTATCTACTTTCCCATTACGTTCTTTGATTCATCCAGTGATGGATGACATGCTTGTTAAGTTGGCTAATCTCTTTTTTCACACATGTATCTCCTATTTCCTTCCCATTCCTACTGATTCCCTCCTCTTCCTGGCTAGGTTTCCTTTCCACCGCAAGTCTATCTCCCTCTCTCTTTGCCCCTTCCTTTTTTTTTGGTGACCCAACTGAGTTTCATTAGAGTTACAGGAGTTTGGGCACCTTAACGGTCAATACCCTCCCTACCCCCACCCACCAGTTACTATTAACTGACAGTAGCTCTGAAGAATCATGCACCCCTCCCCCCATCAGCAACTGTGAACCTAACTGCCTCTGCCTCTATCTCCCCAGGGGAAGCCGCCTGATCTAGAAGCCGCTCAAAGTGCCTCACCTGGTAAGTGGTCCAAGCGAGGCCGTTGCCCTTCACTTTCCCCCAGTTGCTATTGGAGAATCCTGTTTGAAGATCCTCCCAATTTCAACCTTTTCTGGGTGTTTCCACCCATGAAAATGCAGTTTTTCTCCCATTGGGACTGGCAGCACCATTCCTCCGATGCCCACTTTAGGGAACCTCTAGTAAACGAGGAATGGCTACGACATATGTTATTGGACTCTTTCTCACCCTAACCCATTTCTTTTCTTGCCAGGGTTTGCCACCACTCAGGCTCTGCAGGGTCGGGAGTCTCAGGTTCATACACACTGTCAAGTAAATGGTTTTCCAGACTGTCAGCAGCACAGGGAATTCTCTGAGCAAAAAATGAGATGGAAGGAGCCAACAAGACCTACGAGGCGCTTGACGGTTTCTCTTTTAGCACCGTGATTGTTGTCTAAAATCAGGAGCAGCTGGGAGCATGAAATGCCCATTTGTTTCACTGCCGTTCCCTGCTTCTAAACAAGTGGAGGACCCTCTGAAGATTTTTGCTTCCGTGATGGTCTGTATTCATTAAGATGCAGGGAGTCTTTCTTTTGTGAGTCTTTACTGCCCTCTTGTGGTATTTAGCTCCTGGAGCAGTTGCAGAAATTTGCCTAAGGTTCATGGTGGTGGGGGGGGGGGGGGGGGTTTGCCTGTGGCAGTGGAGTCCCAGTGAATACTGCGAAGTGGAGCAAAGACAGCACCTGGTCCATCTTCCCAGAGGGACCTGTGCAGAGGTGACTTGAGACACTAAGATGACAGCCAAGTGCTTGCCCAGGACACTAATGGTAAAATGCCAGAGGGTATTTCAGAATTACCAGGCACCTTAACTTAGAAAAAACTGCAACCCCCAAACAATTATACATCATTTTGGGTCTTCTGAATGTTCTAAAGCTTCTGCTGCACTCAGACTCTGCCAGCCACAGAATTGAGAACTGACTGGAACAAACAGGGAGGCAGTGGAGTGGCCAGGGACCCTGGAGTGGGCCGAGAGCCACAGCATCCGCTTTAAAGAGAGAAGCAGACAACAATCTGTGGGATGATGGGAAATGATAGGTGTCAAACGAGGGCGGAATCCAAGTGAAGATGTCTCCACTGTGTTCAGCTTGAATTGGAACGTGCACAAGAAGCCGCCTCCTGGAGGTAAATACTCCAAGCTGCCCAAGCCAGGGCTGACCCTGAGGCTGGCTTTCCTTCATGGCTGGATGGACAGCCGTGAGAAAGACAAACAGAGCACCGTGCCATACCCCACCCTAAAGAGGCTCAAACCTGTGCTTTCACACAGAGGTCTTTGTTTCTGCTTTTATGAGTCTGGCTCTGTGGTGCTGGATCCACTTGTTCAGCTACGCAAACATAAACTTTTCCTAAAGTGTCTTGAAGGGACGGGAGCAAGCATTTTTAAAAGAAGAGCCATCTGCTATTAAATTTGGCACAGAACTTATAACATTCTGTTTAAGCCTTTGTTCGTGGAACATTTTAAAACCATATGGTTTTCAAAGACCCAGGCGTCTCATCATAGCTCCATGGGGCACCTGCTTCCAGGACCAGTTACAGCTGGGCTTCTGCGTTCTTCTCTGGGCTTCACAACCATCAGCTCCCAGGGAGGCTGGGGATGCTCAGGAGTGGTCATAGACTGGGATGACACTTCTTAGGATATCCTTAACTGCCTTGGGCCTCAGTTTTGCCTTCTGTAAAATGGACTGAAATGCCACCTCATCGCAGATGAATGGGATCTTCCATTTCTACTGGCTCAGCACTAGAAGCTGCCCTGATAGTATCCAGCCATAGCCCTTCCAGGTGGCAGGAGGTATCAGCAGAGATTCAGGATGGGTAGAGAGTAGTAGACAAAGCCTCTGCAGGGCTACTCCTTGAATAGGTAGACTCAGAAAGGGCCAAGTGGTTCTCCTGCCAGAGTTGGTCTTCAGAGGAATGGGGGGATTCTGGAGGAGGAGTTTCAATGCAAGACCAGGGTGTAAATCCATACCTTTTTCTGTGTCTGTTATATGGGGGGGGGGCACCAGTCTGGTGTAAGAGACTGCTGGGGGTAACTTTTTTTTTAAGTGGATCTCTGTTTGAGGTGTCAACTTTGTTGCAGGCTGCAGCAGAGAGGAGCTAGCTGAAGCACGAGTGGCTTCAAGGGTAGAGAGCCCCAAACGGGAGAGGAAGATGGGCAGGCAGAAGGTCTGCCACATACTAGAAGTCCTGGGATTCTTCAGGTGTAACCTCATAGGCCTTGAAAGAGGCCAATGGAGATGTTCCGGTGCATAACTATGACCTACGTGGGTCCTCTCGGGCTACTGGGGGCTGCAGCAGTGTGGGGTGCAGAAAGAACCCTGGTTAAAAAAAAATGACAGTGGTGGCACTTCCTCGTGTGGCCAATCACTGATGGCTCTTGCTGTGTCCAAAGGTCCTGCTTATTTCTGTGTAGCCTGTCTGCTGAGAGACACACACAGCCTCTGGGGCCAGTCATGGGCTGGTGGCTGACAGATTTTCATAAATGCCCACGAGGTGAAGATTAGGCTAGGGTCAAACGAGAGCAAAGCCACTCAGGTGTGGGGGAGTGACCATCCTCCAGTTTTGCTTCAAGGTTGGGGTGCATTACTCCAGCACAGGTATCCTATCTCAGGCAGATCAAGCTGCTTTTCCCCCGTAGGGTTCATCATAAAAGGGCACAAGAAATACACAAAATAAGAGCAAACACAATACTTCCCAGGAGGAGGCTCTGTGGTGCGACCATGTGACCAGAGTCACTGGACTTCTCTGTCTCAGGTGGGGGCAGTGGAGTGAACCACGGTCCAGTTGTTGCTTGTATTTGCTGTGGTTTGGATGTGAAATGTCCCCCACAGGTTCATGTGTTTGAATACTTGATCCCCACTGGTGGCCCTGTTTGGGAATGTTTTGGAACATTAAGGGAGAGCCTTAATGTAGGACATGGGTCAGTGGGGATGGGCCCAGCCCCACATCCTGTCCAGCCTCTGTTTCCATGTGCAGAGGCAACATGACCAGCTTCCTCATCCTGTTGCCGCCATGCCTACCCTACGATGGACTCTAATCCCTCAATAAACCTTTCCTCTCCTAACTCGCTTCTTGCCAGGCATTTGTCATAGCAGTAAGAAAAGTCACCAACATGGTACCCAGCATATAGATGGGAGCTTCAGATCCAATCGGAAGAACCTTGAAGACAGCTACTGAGGAAAAGAGCATCTCAGAAATCCTCTTGATTCCTACCCTCCTGGAGTAGGGATGCGGGGAGAACCCAGGAACAACATCGAGATTTTGTTCTAAACTTTTATATTTACTCATTTAACCATCCAAGAAGCCTTGCAAGCTTAAGGCGTTTTATCTCTTTTATATTTGACTTGGAGAGACGGAGGGGAGACAGGCCAGCCAAGTGATAGAGTGCCAAGGTCACATAGCCAGGCAGTGGCAAGGCTGGGCTATGTACCAGGAATGTGGCCCTTCCTGCCACTGTACCATGCTGCTTCCTGGAATACCAAGGTAGGTGAGAGTCAGTGGCCAACCAGTAGAGAAGAGGGGGCAGTTGCCCACCAGAGTTGGGAAAAGCGATCAGTTTACCTGCTGGGGGTGATGGCTTTGC
Organism: Arvicola amphibius; assembly: GCF_903992535.2. NCBI lineage: Eukaryota > Metazoa > Chordata > Mammalia > Rodentia > Cricetidae > Arvicola > Arvicola amphibius. The sequence continues at coordinate 13,543,456 of NC_052050.1, read as the reverse complement.
CCTAGCTCTTTCCCCCTCCATTTTAAAAATATGAGTATGTGTGTGCACCTATATGTATGTATGTATGTATGTATGTATGTGCATGGAGGTCATCCAGGTGCCAGTGGAGGCCAAAAGTGAGCGCTGGATCCCATGGAACCAGAGTTACAGGTGTTTAGTGAGCTGGGAACCGAACCCACGTCTTCTGCAAGAGCTGTACAGGATGGTGACTGCTGAGCCACCTCTGTAGCTCCACCCCTCTCTTTCCCTTTCTGGCTATGTCTGTGTTCTAAACCGGGGCCTGACTTTTCCTGGAGATATAGCCTTAGGATGTCATATTACTTCTTCCCAGAAGGATGGTTTTCAACAGAAACAAGGACAAAGACACATGGGTTAGGCATGTCACATCACACAGGTTTAGATAGCACTTAGGGTTCGGGGACCCCAGCGTCAGCTTATTCCATCCACCTGGAAGTGTTTGTAAACAGAAACTGCCTTCACATCCTGGAGTGGCCAGCGGCACCTACCTACCCTTGAGAACACGGAAGGGGTTACTCCGAGGGAAGGACCTGTCCGGTAGCGTAGAGTGTTCAAGGGGTGCCGCCTTCCCAAGCTTTCTCAGCGTCATGGAACAGGATTTAAAAGACAGCAGAGGGCGGAGGGAGCAGAGCTCTTGAAAGCAGTGCTCAGAAGGCTCACTACCCTCACTCTCTGGACACAGCACCATGAGGCAAACGCCGGAGCCCACCTGATATAGGTTTAGAAAGCACAGAACCCAGAAGGTGGCAGCCACCTGAGGACACGGGTGGGATTGGCGTAGGCAGGATGGTGGATCCCTAGAAGGTACAGAACTACCTCATTCTGAGAACAGCAAAAAGCCTGGAACCAACTCGCATGTGGCCAGGCCCATTCCCTCTCTCTCCCTCCTCAGCATTTCTGGGCACTAACAGTTCCACTGCATCAGTGGATGTGTCTTGCTAGGCACCCATCCATGTGACGGGGTGGTGGGGGCATTCTCGTCAGTACACATGTCTGAGTGAGCACAGCTAGGTTCCCAATAATTTTACGCACAGATGACTCTTCAACAGAACAAAACCAAACCCACATTTGTCTTTTTTCCCAGTTCAAGTTAGCCCCTCCCCCTCAACGTGTGACTCTCCACCCTCCAAAGGCTCAGGGAACTCAGGTTGGCCTTGAACTTTCTAGGTAGCCCCAGTGACTTCGAACGTCTCTACCTCCCGGGTGCTAGGATTACAGGTGTGTGCCTCCACACCTAGTTTACCTTCTATCATGCTGTGGATCAAACCCAGGTACCCCCTACACTCCACCAACCAGGGGACATCTCCAGAAAACACGCATGCTCCTAGTAAAATCTGTTCTCTTGATGATTCAGAGGCTCCTCAGTGACTCAAGGGGCCCAAGATTTCCCCAGTAAAACCATCTGGGAGACATGGGTTAACCTGTCCCGGTTAACGGAAGGTCACATCACCAGGTACTGTGTCCTTCAGCTCTCTTTTGCTGTCTAGAAAACCCTGGTGATGAGAAAGCTCCACTGCCCAAGTACTAACATCAGTGAAAATGAACCGGTACCTTCTTAACAGAGAAATGCACACAAAGAGGGACAAGAGCAGCCATAGAGGTCCATCGGGGCGAGGCAGCTTCAGAGAGAGGATGCCAGAGAGCCTGGTTTTCACAACCCAAATCCTACCGCCCAAATGGGCCATAGCATACCTGAGCCTGAATAGGGGCAATGAGGGGAAATGCGGTACTCAACCCTCCTAATGCTGTGACCCTTTCATATGTCCCTCATGTCGTGGGACCCCCAACCATAAAACTGTTTTCATTGTTACTTCATGACTGTTATGAATTACAATGTAAATATCTGTGTTTTCTGATGGTCTTAGGTAGTCCTTGTGGAAGGGTCATTTGATCCCAAAGGGGTCGCAACCTATAGGTTGAGAACCGCTGGGCAAACGGATGAGACATTAATATAGTAAGGCCTTGTCTAGTAAAACGGGAAGCTGGTCAAATACTTGCCAAGTAGAAACACATTTTCTTCTCTTACAGCATGTAATTATGAGTCTTTAGGTCAGTACTCACAAATCTGTAACTGTTTCCCAAATAGGGTATTTTATTTTAACTACCAAAGCTTTGCTTTCTGGCTAGAGATCTTAATCTATAACATTATTAAAAGGAACCAACCAGCAACAAAAACATCCATTGGAATCTTGACGTTCGAAGCATTTTGATAGGGTCATCAGCCACCTTTGCCTCAGTGTCTCTAGGAATGAGCCCAGATGCACTGACAGGCTTTAGCAACTTCCCCCTCTAGCTTCCATCTGTGATAGGTCAGCCCAGGAAGACCCCAGGGGAGAAACCACGGCACAAATGCTGGGTTCATGTGATACTTGCTGCCTATGCTAAATTAACCCAAAGTCTCCTTCTGAAAACAATCAAAGAAAAAACACATAAAGTGACAGAGTCTAGAATCCCTAGCAATCCTCCCTGTCACACCTCCAAGAGGTTTAGGGAATACATTCTGGACCAGTGGACATCCAGGCAGGAGCCAGGAGGTGAGTGCTAGGAACTGCTGAGAGTTGCTGCTTCTGTGTTAAGGGCAAAAAGACATGGGAGCCACTAAATGCACCAGGTTCTTTCAACCTATGCAGTTTGGGAAATGTCACTGTTACCTATATATCACAGTAATCGTCTCAAAGGATGAGACCCTAGCCTTGGAAAAAAATAAGAGCCCCAATAATCATGAGCACCCTAGACACAGGTTCCTGAACCTCATTTGAGAACTCTCATTTTGCATTCTTATTCTTCTTATTTATTTCTCTTTTTTTGAGATAAAGTCTCACAACGTTCCCCTGGCCAGACTGTAACTCATCATATATAGAACAGGCTGACCTTAATTCACAGAGAGCTGCCTGTTTCTTCCTCCTGACTTCTGGGATTAAAGGTGTGCACCATCACACCTGACTTAAAGAACTACTTCTGCTATTCTTAATTAAGTAGACGTGTGTAGCTCTGTGTGAGCACGCACGTGTGAGTCACCTGGCATGGCTGTTAGGACTGAACTCAGGCCTTCGGAAAGAACCACAGACATGCCGAGTCAGCATCTCCACATTCCCTGTTTAGATTCCTGAGGCCCCTCTGGTCCTACCATGCCATATCACCAAAGTGGCTGCTGTGGGCTTCCCCTCTGTATGCTGGGAATATGTTTATTACCATTGGCTAACAAAGCTGTTTTAACCTACAGCAGGGCAGATAGAGCTAGGGGAAAACTAAACTGAATGCAGGGCAAAGGAAGGTGGAGTCAGGGAGATGCCATGTAGCTGCAGAAAGAGAAAGATGCCGGAACCTTACCAGTAGACCACAGCCTCGTGGTGATACATAGATGAAAAGAAACGGGTTAATTTAAGATGTAGGAGTTAGTTAATAAGAAGCCAAAGGTAATAGGCCAAACAGTGTTATAATTAATATGGGTTTTGTGTGATTATTTGGGTTTGGGCGTCCAGGAAACAAACATGCAGTCTCCATCTATGAGTGGCAATGGTTTCCAGCTGTGAGTCCTGATTAGACTCGGGAGTTGAAGTCACTAGCAACCGGGCAAAGAGGATCTGTAGCCTGAACAAGAGCCCTGCTCATCTAGGGGACATGGGAGGAGAAGAGCGTTCTGCACTGTCTGAGACTCTGGGGTCTTGTTTAGAGAGGGAATTGGGATAGTGAAGATCTCCCATGTCCCACTGAGCCATGCTCGACCTCCAGGGGAAGTGCCTGACATAGACAGGGCAGGTACATGTGACCAGCTAGAAACTGCCCAAGTACCTGACTTCTGGAATCACAAACAGTGTGGGAAAGAAGATGGTCTATCTCTGACATCAGATTCATGACCCATGTGGGTTTTACCCAGCTGCTACAGGGCTCTGGGCATGTAAGGGGTGGGATGCTCTCTGACTCCAGAATGGCTTTCTGCTGAAGGCCTCCAACCACCTCCAGAGATAGGTGCGTCTAGCAAAGAAGTTTGTAAGACGCTTGAGAATTACTTCAAAGTTTACATAGATTTAGTGTGCATGTATATGTATGTGTGTGTACATGTGTGTGTATGTATGTGTGTGTGTGCATACATGCACACACACACACACACATGCTCAGAAAAGTGGGTGCTGCAGGAAAGAGTAGAGGAGGAGGCAGGAAATAACCATTTCAGACAGGAGAACAGAGTCCTTATACCACTGACTTTGCAAGTGTGTCCCTTCTGGGCTGTTCCTTCCCCATCAACATAGATGATTTTAAATACCCTTCCCAGGTCTTCCACTCCAAATTCTGCTAATCCTGGGATCCTGGAACTCCAGTAGAGGACCAGAGGGCACAGATTTCAGGCTTTTGGGACCACACACTCCCAGTAGTGACTCCACTTTGCCCCAGCACCAAAGCAGCCTCAGGCAAAATGCCTATGGGAATGAATGTGGCCCTCATTGAGAAAACTCTATTTAAGGACATGGAAATTTAATTTTCACCTAATTTTCATGTCTCACAACATTATAGTTCTTTGATTTGAGGGTAAAAAGACATTTCAAAACAAATTATTCTTAATTCACGGGTCACACAAAGGCAGGAGGTTTGGTATGGGTCCCTGTTTGATCCATTTATTCCCCTCACTTCACAGCAGCTGTAGCTGATGAATCTGCTCACTCATTAATCAATGGGGTTTGTCTTCTCAATCAGCACCTCTGAAGATGTAATGAGTACCTGGGACCCTGATTAAACTGCAGATTGATTTGGTAAAAAGCAGGGTGAACACTCAAGTCTCCACCCCCACGTCTACCAGGCTAGCCTCGAAATCCTTACCTCATCCTGGCTCACACTCCAGGTATCTGGCTTGGATCGTGCATTGGTGTGTGTGGTGTATGTGTGTGTCTGTGTTCATATGTGCACAGACGCATGTATGCGCATGTGGAGACCAAAGGCCGATGTCACATGCCTCTTTCAGTTGCTCTTCACCTTATTTTGAGGGACAGGGTCTCTCATGGAACCTGAAGTTACTGATTTGACTGACTGGCCAGCAAGTCCCAGGCTTCCTTCACCACTCTCACCCCGCCCCATGCCAGGCTTTTTATGCGGGTGCTAGGGATCCGAACTCAGGTCCTCATACTGGTAAGCACTCTACCAACTAGCCTGCCTGTCTTCCCAGAATCACATAAGCTTTTTTGTCACTGGGCTTTTGTTGCCTTAATTCTGCTGAGGTATCTGAAATAGAGCCATAAAGAACTGTCAGTGTTTTTTCTCCATGTTTACATTTGTGCCAAGGGACATAATCCCTCCATTCCTTTTTTCCAGTTCCTATAAATAGCAGGGTGCATCCCTGGTCCTCACTCACGCCCTGACGTCCTATGGGTACCAGAACCTGAGTACACAGGAAGAACTGCTTTAGCATTAGGCTTGCCTGCTTCCTCACCTGGCAACATCCACCCACAAAGTCATGCCTATAACACAAGGCTTTTCATGCTACGTTAGGGATTTGTTAGGATGGTACAAAAAGCTGGAATGGGCAATCTTTTCTTCTTTATTTCTTTTCATTTCCCAACAAAATTATGTATTGTGTCTCTAAATTAAGTTAGACTGAGAACACATGGCCAGTGTGAGGACACCAGGGCAGCCTTTGTCCTCTCTCCCGCACTGATCACAAGCCTGGGCTGTGACCATCAGAGACTCTCTGGGTTTGCTCAGTGCTGAGGGCTATTGACAAATGATCTAACAAATGTAGAAAATGGTTTTCGCCTCATATCCTATTAAGATTTTGCTTCTAAAACCAACTGAAGTACAAACATTAAAATATCTCTCAACTGATGCCCTTTTAATAGATTCATTTTTTTACCCCCTTAATATCACCCAGATCAGAAAGTAATTAAGTAGTTATTTAGGGCCCAAAGAAGTAGAATCCGTACTGGGGGTACTTCAGATTTCTGTTTTGTGGCTAGAGGGCATCTGAAAGAACTCAGGTTTCTATAGTAACCATAGCAGGGCTGATCAAATCAACAAATAGTTACAATTTAGCTGAGGGTTTCCAATGGACTGTCTTTCTTCCCCCATCTGGAAAAGAACATTGCAAATTAGATAGTCTTCAAAGACAATGGGGGCTTTCAGAAAATCCAATTTTGACAACAGTAAATAAAAGAGAAAAACATCTGCTTTCTCCCGTGCGACCTATCCACAGACTCTCATCTTCACTGATGTGAGTACCTTTACTCTGGTAGTGATTGGATTCTATTAATTTGCTTTGTTTCCCAGGTTAAAGGAAAACAGGGACTTGTCAGCGTCTCCAGGGTGACCTTGTCCCTTCTACGGCTTCTGAAAAGCCTCAGGAGGCTCCTTCGCCACCCTCCCACACACAAGAACCTCACAACCTTCGAACGTATTTGGACATCTTTTGGTTTAGACTCTTGTGTGGTTCTGAACAGTCACAAACGTAAGAAACTACAGACACACACAGCATGTTTTTCTGCATGTATCTGGGATACATGTGAGCCAGTGGGGCTGGTAGGTGGGCACCAGCATGTAGTCCACATGACAGTTAGTAAGGTCCCCAGAGCTTCTGCTCCCTGCTCTCACCCTCTCTGCTCTGCTGATCTCAGTAATGTAGCTGTAGGCAGGAAGCAGGGGCCCTTTTGGACAGCATTCAGTGTGGCTGGGGAAGATGGGTGCTCACATGTGAAATGTTTCCCCAGTGTGGCCTCTCTTGGATGGGTCCTGCATTGTCTTGGGAGAGGGGTGACAGTCATCAAGCATGACTTTTTCAGGAACTGAACTTAGTCCATCAGACTTAGTAGTAAATGCCTTTACCCGTGGAAGCTACCTTGTTGGCCCACAGCATATTATTTTTATTAATTCAGAGGAATGTTCTAGATCTGCCATGTACAGTAGAAGTATATACACAGACATACATACATTGTTTTAGATTTTCTAGAAAATTCATTAACAACATAAAAAATAGTTGAAACTGGGATGGAGAGATGGCTCAAGAGTTAAGAGCTTCTCTTCCAAAAGTTGTGAGTTCAATTCCCAGCAACCACATGGTGACTTAAAACCATTCATATAATAAGATCTGGTACCCTCTTCTGGCATGCAGGCATACATGCAGGCAGAATACTGTATATATAATACATAAATAAAACTTTAAAAAGAGAAACAGTTGAAATTATGTTTAATGTTCATATGCAGATGTAACATAAAATATCTATGATAATTATAATCTGACTCTGTAATTTATCCAATATATTCAGGATATTACTTCAGTATACATTGACCATGAAGTGGTTATTGAAATATTTTACATTTTTTTCATGTTACTGTGTCTTTGAAAGCCTGTATATTTTATATTAACTACTTATTTCAAATCAGACTACACAGAGTTTAGTTTTGTTTAGAGATGGTCTGGCTTTGAACTTCTATGTAGCAAAGGCTGGTCCTGAACTCTTGATTCTCCTTTCTCCTTCTTCTGTTTCCCATGTACTGTGATAACAGGCATTTGCTATCATGCCCAGGCTAAGACTGTACATATTTGAAATAATCCAAGGTCTCACATGACTAGGCCCTGTCAAATTATACAGCACAGTCCTAGGGGATTTTCAAGCAAAGGAAAATGTAGGAATTTTTTTCCTGGAACTTATGGTTATGTGATCATTTGGGCAGTGCCACACTGGAACTACAAGCAGTGGGCAGTTGTCTAAGGCTGACCCACCCAATGGAGAGAAGAATCCCTGGTCTACTGTGACATCTGAAAGGAGAGCCTGGATGTCAGGCAGTTACAAAGGATGAATGTGGTCTCAGGCTGAGGAAATCAGATTTACCATGAGGGGGTTGGCTGGATGTTGTGTGACAGAGCCCAGACGCTCAGGGTTGGGATTCAGGCCATGGTAGCATCAGAAGGCAGGTCCCTCGGAAGGGATACTGTTTGTAATCATGGAAGCACTCATATTCCAGCGCCCCTCAGCAGCCTTCTGAATGCCAGGGTCAACGAGAAAGAAGGAAGAAGGAACAACCTGCAGAGCGATGGCATCCAGTAATTTTTATAGCCTGTTTGCTACGAACACGACAGAGACAGGAGCGCTGGAGGCTGTAAAGCTAAGAATGTTGGGATACCAACTCACTGGTCTGTTTCCAACAAGGATGCCTGGATGGGGATTCCCGAGGCTAGTCACGTAAAAAGTGCAGCATCAGCGTTTACTGCTTCCCACGTACAGTAAGCAATGTCTACTTCACACAATCAACTACCATAAAGGTACAGAAAGAGAAGCCTGGCTAACATGGGTTGAACCTCACTGCATCCTAGGTATTTGTCTAAACTTAGACAGATCCGCATACATTCCCATGCAGTCGGTGCTGTCATTTCCTCATTCAGACACAAGAAAAACAGAGGTCAGAGAGGAGCTTATTAGGGGGCTGGAGAGAGGGCTCGTTGGGTAAAGGGCTGATGATATAAACATGAGGACCTGAGTTTGGATCCTCGGCGCTCACCCAAAGGCCAGGTACGGTGCCGCTCACCTGTAAAGCCAGAACTGAGAGAGGAGCAGAGACACAAGGGTCCTGTGAGCTCACTGACCAGCCAGCCTTCCAAAACAGTGGTCTAGCTTATATACCAGTACTCAGAGGCAAAGGCAAGAGAATCGGAGGTTCAAGGTCACCCTCAGCTACATAGTGAGCTTGAGGAGAACTGGGCTACAAGAAGACCCTGTATGGGGAAAACAACCAAGCAACTGACCAAAACAACAACAACAACAACAACAACAACAACAACAAAACAATAAAAAAGAAAACTGTGGTCTGATAAAAAGCTGAGTGCAATTCCTATGCTTGACTTATGTATGTAAAAGATCAAAATGATCACTTCACCGGAAGCACTGGCCCTTCACAGGAATGGAATCAGTGGTAAATCAACAAGCTGTGCGTCACTAACCTAGTTTCCTCCCTAATGCCCTGCTAGAGGCTATTCTGACTATGGTTCCACTATTGTTTATGCTTGGGGTGGTTTCTAACAATCATATGTCAGGTAAACTCACTTTTGAGTATTTACTCAGGACCCTAAACCAGACCACTGTGTTGCAAAGTCTCCATGCAGTATGGGCTCTTTTCTCCTTTCCTAATAGCCATGGATAACCCCTTCTATTTGGGGGTCATCTGTAAGCGGAGACTGTGTGTTAGTTTCCAGGCTGCTCAGACCTGAATAATCACACAGAAACAATATTAATTACAACACTGCTTGACCAATGGTTTAGGCACATTCTTACCCAGCTCTTATATCTTAAATTAACCCATTTTTATTAATCTGTGTATTGTCACGAGGCTGTGGCTTACAAGGTAAGGTTTTGGCATCTTTATCCTTTGGCAGCTACATGGCATCTCCTTGACTCTGCGCTCTCTCTCTCTCTCTCTCTCTCTCTCTCTCTCTCTCTCTCTCTCCTAGCCTGGCTATATTCTGCCCCGCTATAGGCCAAATTATAGGCCAAATTAGCTTCTTTATTAACTAACGACAATAAAACATATTCACAGCATGTAGAGGGGAATCCCACATCTGATACACTCTGAGATAACATGCCTGACTTACAGACACAATGTGTTTCAGAAATTCATTTTACAGACACACTGTATCTAGACATTCATCTACATGCATACAAGGTTGCTTTCCTAAGATGATGTGACAAAAGGTGATAAGGGTCTCACCTTCCACCCCTGTTTCAACATAGCAGAGAATCCACCCATTCTGTGAAACATAATTTCAAGATGAAAATGCATTCATTTTATCATGGACAGTAAACCATGGTTTATGGGTAAATCTGGTCTGCTACTTGTTTCTATAAATAAAATATTATTGAAACACAGCTTCATTCATTACACATTATTAGCAGGGTCTTCGACACTAAACATTGTACCGTGCTGTGGCCTGAAGATATTATCTGACCTTTTACAGGAAAGACTTGCCGAGCCAGAGGTAACTTAACCTTGGACCCTCCTCCCCTTCTCAGCACTGACCATGAGGCTACAGTAGGAGCAGAGGCCAGGGCTTGGGAGGAAAGTCTGGAGTCCTGGCTCTGCTGAGCTTCTATAGGGGAACTGCAAAGCAATATAACAAGGTGTTGTATTGTATTTACTTCTCAGGAGTCTCCCTGCTTCATCTCTAGGCCCACAGGTACAGAAGATAAGTTCTGCAGGAAGCAGGGCTGTTTGTTCTGGCTATGATGGAAGCCTCACTTACTGAACAAATGAAAAGATGTGCCATTTAGTTTGCGACTCAGGGACTGTGTGTGCTTTATCTGAAGACAAACGTTAAAAGCCACAGAGATACTTTGTGGGCACTGTGGTCAAGGTCCTGGTCTGCGTTGTCTTTTGGGCTGCTGCACTGTTCTGAAAGAAGCTATAGGAGAGAAGCACAGGCTTTTCCAGCCATCCTGGAACTTTTCCTTCACTCCAATCAGCTTCACTTGAAGATGATTGTGTTTGCCAAGATTCTAGAATCAACAATTTAAATATGAAGAAAAAATCCATCTAATTATCTGATGAATCGTTCCAGGGTGGGTAGAGCTGTTAGCACTCATTTGTTTCGATTTTTAAATTAGAACGAGTGACTTTTGATGCCTTAGGGAAGGTTGGGAAACTTGTTAATTCTTTCTAGAACACAGAGATGCCTGGACGTGATGGGGACACAGCTCTAATTCCAACACCGGGGAGGCAGGAGGCATATCTTGAGTTTAAGAGCAATCTGAGCTATACTTTTTTTTTCTCACTCAAAAATCCAAAAACTACCATCACCAAATACGAATCAGATGCGGACAGAATAACTAATGGATGAGCATGTCCAAGTTTTGGCCTATAGGCCACGCTGCAGCTCAGGACGGATGGGAATGAGGCTCAAGGTATTGTAGATTCAATGTTATGTCAAAAGGTTGGGTGTGCATTGTGAGAGGCCCCTGGGATTCTGCCAATGACAACTCAGCATTGAACTTGTCAGCAGCCCAGCGATGCAAAGTGGATAGAATACATGGGAGAGGGACAGACTGCCAACAGATCATGTGAGCTGAGGGGTACTGAGGGGGGCCATCAGGAATGGGTCTAGGAATGGAGAAGGAAATTAATATGGTGGGGGTTTAAAGAAACTCCTAAATTATATCCTGATGCCAACTTACCTGCTGTTTGGAAAGACTGGGCACCCCACAGACCTGCTCAAATGTGAATCCTGCTCTTTCTGCACCCCGTGCATGCCTTGTCAACACCGGGCACCGAGGAAGGAAGGACTGTAACTATCGCACGTATAGACCTGAACGCTGAACTGCTACAGGGCTGTGTGCCTGCCTAAGCTCACCAGACAATTCCATTTAAACACAGCATGGAAGTGGTCACGAACTCCCAGCATCTTTGCGGTTCCATCAGCTACAGGCTTCTGCCTGGTCTCTTGCAAAATGCTCAGGAAATGAGCAGACACCATCTGAGGAAAATCTGGGAAATAAAGCCAAAAGATGTACACAGGAGATCCTGGGCTGTCATTCATGCAGGTGTTCTGTCTAAGCACAGGGCTCAGAGCGTTGGTACCTGCCATCCCCAGGCACTGAGGGCCCCCCACCCCCAGGTTGTATGGCCCTGAGCTAGGGCTCTACTGCCAAGTCCTGCTCTCCCAGCAGGGAGACAGTCTCTAATAGAGAGAAATGCTTCCCCTTTGGCCTCAAGTCCTCCAGCCTGCCATGTTTACTTAGATATATAACTAGGAACTGTTGACCTTTATAACAGGGTGGGCCCTTAGCTCAGAGAAACAGGAAGTTAAACTCACCAGGAAGTCATGGAAATGAGGCACCAGCATGGGTCAATATTTCTCTATCAATAAGGTGGTTTCAGATTTGAATAACTTCAAGTGACACACCCGTGAAGCCCCAACAGTTCCTCTCTCAAACGTGTCCTACGCTCACGGATCTGAACAGTGACTATGGATGACAAACTTGGGGTGTGAGCATCAGTAAAGTGTAGCAGATTTCTGTCCTGCCTGAGATAGGCACTTAGTATCCTAAAACTCCTTCTAGAAGGATCCACTCATCCATCACAGGGGTGGGTGAGGTTGGGAAGTGTATCTAGGTCTTTCTGGGAAGGTGGTCTAGAGCTATGACCTAGCTAGGGCAGGGGTGGAGGCAGACGGTAGAGCAGGTGAAGGAAAAGACAAGGGTGAAGGGAGGGAGGGCCATTCCCAGAAAACTGTCTTTCAGGCTTGTATTTGACTTCCTTAAAGATCACAAGAATCTTATTCTTCCAGTCTTAAACACATATTTCCTGTTATTACTTTCTCTCATGTAGCATTTAAATCTTATATACATGTGTGTCTACCTATTTGTATGCCTGTTGGTTTCACTTGGAACTGGAGTTACAGGTGATTGTGAAATGCCTGACATGGGTGCTGGGAACTGAACTCTGGTCTTCTGGAAGAACAGCGAATGCTCTTAGCTGCTGAGCCATTGCTCCAGCCCCCTCTCCTGTAGTTTTTGACAGTAGAGACTGAAGTCTGGTTCTTACCAGATAACTCTTACTTGAGTTGAAAGCAACAGATACATGTTTGACCTACACAGTTTTAATTGACTGCCAACATTAAAAGAAACAGGAAGATGTCATATAAAAAGGTGGGACTTTTGGCTTCTCTTGAGGAACTGGAGGCATGGCAGCAAGGGCTTCCATGTGTGTTGACCAAAGCCACATGACCCTGAGAAACAGGAACTGTTCTTCTATTTTAATATTTTTTGTGGAAATAGGGATAGATCCCAAGGCTTTGAGAATGCTAGGTAAGTGCTCTACTACTGAGCCATGTTCCAAACCTGAGTGCCCCCTTTATATGGGTTTGAACTCACTGGCTCACCCATCCCCACTGCTCCTTACTATCTTACCAACCTGGACACCCACTGTTCGGAATCCTTTATTTAAACTATACATGACTCACTTCAATCATTTATGCAACCTGGCAGCCCGACCTTCAGTATTATCAAATATCATCAGCTTGATGATGAAATAATCTGAACTATTTCCTGTTTTACATCATTTAGAATCCGGTCCATCTGGTCCATACCTCCCTTTGGTCACAGTATAAGGTTAAGGATCATCGGCATCCACTGGTTTTGATGTTTTAGTGTATAGACTCACTGCCTATACACCTGTGTATGTCTCTCTGTATGTTGCTTTCAGACTTCCTGGGATTTCCAGGGAACACTGTGTGACAGTGAAAGTTACAAGTTGTACAGACTGAAGAGGCTCTAGAGAAGCTGACCAAATGGTCAAATGCAAAGTAATGGGAGGAACAGAAGACATCAGAGATGGAGACTGGGGTCCTGAGGCAGGGATTTAGAGGAAAGAATGCTCACTGTGAGCTGGGCTGGAGGGAAAGTGAGAGAGAAAAAGGAGAGGGGAACTGGAGAAAGGAAGGGGAAAGAGGGAAAATGAAACTGGACAGAAGGCAAACACACAGACCCACACAGAAGGAGAGCAGGATGCTGCCTGCTTAAACAGAGTCTGGAAGAAAAAAAAAGATTCCAGACAGGAATGTCTGTTGGGGCTCATCCTGCAGAAGAAAATCAGGGCAATTTTGCTTTCTATAGGAAAAAAAATTCCAGGTACTGGAGTGGTGGCTAATTACAGGCAAATTGCTCCTTAGGAAGTCCCTCTTGGAGGCAGAGCCCTTCTCTGAGAAGAGAGTGCATCATAACCTTGCTGTCTCCCAGCGAGGCACAGACCGTTCTCTCCTCCGCACCATTTCCAATCTTCAGTACCCAAAAACATGGGACGCAGAATGCCAACAGCTTGCCAATGAAAGCCATTACATATAACATTTGTGTTCTTAAATCAAACAAGTATTAGCATGAGAAGTACTCTGGGCTTGCCAATGGTGTGACAAGAATCCAGCCCTCCCTGAAGACATGCTTTGTAGCGTGGAGGAAAGACGGTGTCCTACCCATGGCTTCATGGGAATCCTCACCTCAAACTTCTGCCTGAGCTCCACATTGCCTTCTTCGTCTCCTTCTGGGATGGGCACATTGTAGTATTCACCTTCTTCTTGGTTGAGCAATTTGTACCTTCAAAGACAGGGGAAGAAGAGACGGTCAGGCAATAGCTCTTCACCTTCAGCCTCTAGTCAGGCTGCTGGAGAGATGCCTCTACAGGGACCACAGACGGTGAAGGGGCGGGGCAGGGTATCACCAGCCTCTTCCCGGCTTCTCTCAGACGCCTGGGGTTTGGAGGCATGCTGGGTCTCCCTTACCATCCACTGGCTGGCATCTTCATCAGCTCTGAGACACCAAAGGAAAGGGAACCCATGAAGTCATTCCGTGTCGTTCGATCCCAGTCCCAGATTTCTACAGAGAGTCGTCGGTCTTTGTCTGAAGGCTTTAACTTGCTACAAAACAAACATGTACACAATACATTAAGTTGTCTCCACCAAGGCATCTTGGGAAACACCAACATGCCCACAGTCTATGCCTGAAACAAACAGCATCTTTAATTTCCTTCCCTAGTCAACAGGATATCAGCCCTTTACACTAGCTAGCTACAAAAGCTCTGTCTAGACCAAGAATCAATGAATACTGATCCCAGGCAACTCATTTTGTGTGTGTGTGTGTGTGTGTGTGTGTGTGTGTGTGTGTATGTGTGTACATACACATGAGGCTTTGAACCATTTATTATGATGTACAAATAAAGTTTTATTAGAACACAGGCATGGCTATTTGTTTATGTATCATCTATGGCTGCTTTGGCAACAGGGCCTGTATGACCCACGAGGTCTAGAATACAGACTTACAGTCCTTCTCTCAGACAGACGGACAGACAGACAGACAGACAGACAGACATATTTTCTTCTGGCTGTACATAGAGGAAGTGCTTCTTGAGTATGTTCCCATGGGGAACCTCTTGTGCTCCCTCCTGTGAATGCTCCCTCGCTCCTGATTCTTCACTCTTTCCTGCCATTCTTCCCCTTCCTTCATCTCTGTTTGGGGATTTCTGTCACTTTTCCAAGACCAGGCTCAAATGTCACCTCCTTGAGGAACTTTTCCCTGCTTAGAAGTGAGTCTGTCTTCTCTATTTCAGGAGCAATAGTGCTTTCTACACCACGTGTTCACTGTTCTCGGCCGCAAAAATTATTCAATTCTTGCTTTACACCCTCTCCTAGCTCTCAAAAGAACTAAGTCCATCAGGAGATGAAACACATCTTACATTTTTTTTTTAGGGTCTGTAACACCTCTTTTCTTTTGTTACAGAGCAGGAACTGATCATCACCGTGGGGAGAGAGGTGATCATCTCTACGTCCTCATCCCTACAACCTTCACCACTCTCCCTACCCCTTTGTCTCTAATGACGGGGTTGGTAGTATGTGGCATGTGGGGGCCGAGATCATTGCAGGACAGGGAGGAACACTTACAATGTGAAGGACTCGTTCCACTGAGGGTTTAGTGTGGAGCGGATGGTCTTGGTTTTCTGTTTGCTTTCATTCTTGGGGTCAGGGATGAGTTTCAGCTTCACGTAAGGATCTGAGAGCCCATTCGGATCCATGGGGATTAGATTTTTTGCATCTCGTACTGTGAAGAGAAAAAGAAAAAAAAAACATAAGAGAAAGACACTGACTTGTTTTTTTAAAATTGTTTTTATTGAGCTATATATTTTTCTCTGCTTCCTTTCCTCTCCCCTCCCCTTCTACCCTTTCCCATGGTCCCCATGCTCCAAGATCTACTCAGGAGATCTTGTCTTTTTTCTACTTTCCATACAGATTATGTCCATGTATGTCTCTCTTAGGGTCCTCTTTGTTCTTATGTTCTCTAGGATTGTGAATTGTATGCTGTTTTTTCTTTGCTTTATGTCTAAAAGCTGATTATGAGTGAGTACCTGTGATATTGTCTTTCTGGGTCTAGGTTACCTCACTCAATATGATGTTTTTTAGATCCATCCATTTGCCTGCAAATTTCAAGATGTCATTATTCTTTTCTGCTGTGTAGTACTCCACTGTGTAAATGTACCACATTTTCCTTATCCATTCTTCAGTGGGGGGAATTTAGGTGGTTTCCAGATTCTGGCTATGCCAAATAATGCTACTATGAATATAGTTGAGTACATATACTTGTGGTATAATTAAGTATCCTTTGGGTATATACCCCAAAGTGGTATTGCTGGGTCTTGAGGAAGGTTGTTTCCTAATTTTCTGAGAAATTGCCATACTGAAATACAAAGCAGCTGTACTAGTTTACAATTCCACCAGCAATGCAGGAGTGTTCCCTTTTCCCCACAACCTCTCCAGCATAAGTTGTCTTCAGTGTTTTTGATCTTAACCATTCTTATAGGTGTAAGATGGAATCTCAGAGTTGTTTTGATTTGCATTTCTCTGATGGCTAAGGATATTGAGCATTTTCTTAAGTGTCTTTCAGCCATTTTAGATTCCTCTGTTGAGAATTCTCTGTTTATGTCTGTACCCCATTTCTTTTATCGAATTATTTGTTCTTTTGATGACCAATTTCTTGAGCTCTTTGTATATTTTGGAGGTCAGCCCTCTGTCCAATGTGGGGTTGGTTGGTGTGGGAGATCCTTCTTTCTATGTGTTGCTTTCATTGGTTAAATAAAGAGACTGCCTTGGCCTTTTGATAGGAAAGCAGCTTAGATAGGTGGAGTAGACAGAACAGAATGCTGGGAGAAAGGAAGCAGAGTCAGAGAGAGCTGACCGCCATGAAGCTGCCAGGTCAGACATGCTGAATCTTTCCCGGTAAGCCACGACCTCGTGGTTCTACACAGATTATTAGAAATGGATTGAATCAAGATGTAAGAATTAGCCAAGAAGAGGCAAGAGCTAATGGGCCAGGCAGTGTTTAAATGAATACAGTTTCTGTGTAATTATTTCGGGTTCGAGCTAGCTGGGTGAGACGGAACAAAGGGCCCAAGCTCCTCTCGGGCGGCAGGAGGCGGCCGGCTCCTCCTTTTAGTCCAGCTGGTAAAGATCTTTCCCCATTCTGTAGGCTGCTGTTTAGAAGGCTGACTTGTGTGAGCCAGCATTGGTGTGGACACCGTGCTGGATGAGGGATGTCAAGTCGGTGTTTGTAGCCAGATGGAGTGTCATATGCCTGCAGTTCTAGTACTTTGAAGGTGGAGGTACAAGACCACCCTTGGCTATATAACAAGTTCAAAACCAGCCTGGGCTACATGAGACACTGTTTTAAACCTTTGCCTACAATGAAGATGCTGTCTGAGAGGAGAAGAGATTAATTAGAAGCCCCTGTCACTCAATATGATGTTGTCTACTACCTTTGTTGACAGTCAGTGGGTGTTAAAGGGGCCCTCAAAGTTCAGCCTTCAGGCTAAGCACAAGTCTAAAACAACATCAGTGACCACATTCCAGGCCCTAACAGAAATGCCCAAATCTGGGTCCCACTCAGACCTATGGAAACAGAGCCTGCATTTTAACAAGATTGCTAGATGTCTGTCTTAGGGTTTCAACTGTTGTGAAGAGACACCGTGACCATGGCAACTCTTATAAAGGAAAACATTTAATGAGTGATTAAAAGTCAGAGGCTCAGTCTATTATCATCATGGTGGGGCATAGAGGCATGCAGGCAGACATGGGGCTGGAAAAGAAGCTTGAGATTCCCACATCTTGACTCGCAGACAACAGGAAGTGCTCTGTCTCACTGGACATGACTTGAGCATATATGAGACCTCAAAGCCCACCTCCATAGTGACACACTTCCTTAAACAAGACCAAACCTATTCCAACAAGGCCATACCTCCTAATAGTACCACTCCCTTTGGAGGTCATTTTCTTTCAAACCACAATGACCTTGCAGTTTTCCAGAGGGAAAGGAGACTCTTGCCCTATTTGGGCAACCAGCAGGCCTGGCCCATAGTGCTACACAGGCAATTCAGTGTCTACAAAGTATAGTCATGCTTCTGCATAAAAGCTGGCTGATCCTAACCTGGTTGTACCTTGAAATCCCTTGAGAAAGGGGCTAAAGTTCCAAGGCTCAGAATTAAAGTAGAATGATCAAAGGAGGTAGCCCAACAACTCTTTTTTTCTAATAAGATCCCTAGTTATTTTTATTTTATGGTAAAGATGGACCACTGACATTTCAGGTTGGGATTCAGGAGTGCTATCCAATGTGCATCAAATATCATCCAGGAGGAGCTTATTCCCAGGGCAGCATCTTGGTTCCCCACCTCAAAAATTACAAACTTTGAATCCTCACTTTAACAAGATCCATAGGTGGCCCCAGGGCATATCCTGGCTTCATAAACAATAGCATGTTTATGGGAATTAACAAATAATTACAAAGAAAAGGAGCTTCCTTCTCACTGGGGAATGTGCTCTTAGATGTAGCTGGCTGTCTAAAGCTACCGCATATCAATGCAACAGTCATCATCTTTGAAGATGACAAAGTTCATATGCCTGAGTCTGTCTGCAGTATGTCTCCATCACTGTCTTCCAAAGGCAACTTCCGGATTATGTCATATCATCAGACACAGTCAGCTGTGAGGAGGTTCTCTAACCCAGAGGTGCTCACACCATGGCCCCTGGACCAGCACTGTTAACATCACGTACTGAACCAGAGTTCCAGGCAAGGGTCCAGAGGTCTATTTATCAAGCCTCCGTTGATTCCATGGTATGTGGTTGGAAATCTAAATTACACCGCCAGAACTCAGGTCAGCTAGCACAGGCCATCCGTGAACACTGACTATGAAGACCGTTTGAGGACATTTAGAAGCAGTTCCGGGAGCTGGCAGTGGGAGGAGACATACTAAAGATGTTGGGTATTTGGGCTCAAATGTGGCAGGCTGCATGTCACAAGAAGCAGACACCAAAGTCAAGCACTGTCTGTACTGGCTCATCCCACGAAATGCTGATTCTCACTGACACTACCTTATGTCTTTCTCACTCCGTAGTCTTAACCTAAGGAGCTAACAGTGGGCACTGAAACTCAAATATTCTGAGGAGAGAGTGAGTCAGGCGAGGGCTGCAAGCCACAGAGAAGCAGAGGCTGTCTTCCCCAGTAGTGCATGTGGGCTTTCCATGCATTTCTTGCATGAGACATCATCTATCCCACCCAGCCTGAGGGCAACCAGCACGGACTCTGCAGCTCCGCAGCTCCACTCCATGGCTCTACTATCAAACCTGCCCTTTGCTGTGTAAACCCAAGCCAGAGCTAAAGTCTTTGAACCCATTTCTTTAACTGGAAAAATGATTGGGGCCATAATTCTGATGACATAAACTTATAAGGAAAATAAAATGAAATAATGTATATAAAGAAACTTATATACATTGTATAAGCTGGGGAACTTGTAAAGAAGGGGGAAAGATCATGGTGTGAATGCTCGCTACATCTCAGGCACATTTAAAAGTATTATTTTTTAAAAATGTCTTTGATAATTCTATACATGAGTACAGTATTTACATAATTTTTACCCTTTTCCTCCACACTGCAACTTCTCCTGTGTACCCCTTCAAACTCATGACCTCTTCTTTGATTACTGTTATGCATGAATGCATGCATGCACACACGCGTCTATATAATATTTAATGTTGCTAGTATGTGTGTGTTTAGGGCTGACCACTTGGGACTAGATAAGCTACCATGGTCGCTTCACTAGAGAAAGCGACCTCTGTCTCCTAGAAGCCATGACTACCTGTAGCTCTTCATCTAGGGGGCCTTGTGAGATTTTACCCATCCACAGCGGAATATCAACTGGTGTCAATTACGTAGGTCTTGCTTAGGCAACCATAGTGTTAATGTTTCGGAGGTGCATCGCCCTCTCACCTACAGAAGATTCTCTCTCACAGCAGACATCCTATGTTCGGGCTTATCTTTTGGCCCCTCTTCCTCAATGTTTCCTGAGCCAGAAACGGTAAGTTAGAGGTGTCTCTACAACCCATTGGAAAATCTGAATGGAGTCAGACTTCTTCCAGGACTCAGCCACTTGGGACTCCATGTGAGAATTCAAGGTTTAATTTATGCAGCACTGGAGGGCCAAACTCCAGCATCACAGAAGATAAAAGACAGGAGGTAAAAATGGAACTCTCGTGCCAGCCACGCCAAGGGGCCACAGGCCTCCCTCACTGAACTCTCGAGGGAGAATCTGAAAATGCTTAGAATGTCTGAGACTGTTGGCTGCAAGAAGGTCACATCCCAGAGGCGAAGGAAGAATCTCATCTGGGCCACCAAGGTTTGCCTCCTGCCACTGGCTTTTATGTCTTCTCATTCACTGCCTGCCAGGCGGTGAATGGACTCACTTAAGGCCAATCTTTTCTGAATGGTGATGAGTTAAGATCTTGGTGGAATTTAAAGCCTCTGGTTTCCTGCTGAGATATTATCATCTAAGCTGAAAATAAAAAGAGTTCTCAATTCCAAATGTCACTGAAGCAGACAGCGAGACCAAATCTTAATTTCTTACTGCAGGGGGAAAACAGTGTCCTGTTACTCACGGCAGGCAGGACACGTGAACTGGGACCAACTTGGGGGTTTCCATCTGCTCAAAACTCAGGATGCCCCTGTATGCATTCTGGTGCTGCCCATGTGTGGCTATGATATTTCAACTCAGTTGGTGGGTTGAGGTCCAGGCATTAGGCTCTTCCAGGTTTCCCAGGCCAGTTTCCAGTACAGCCACAGTCGGAAGGTTTAAAGCCCCCAACTGGCACCCCAGGCACCACATGCAGACTCTGACCATGGTCCATTTTATTGTTCTTTAAATTTTCTCAAGCTACAGGAAATGAAAAAACAAGACTGACAGCTTTAAACAGTTCCCATGAAAATGGGTGCAATGAAGATCTGTGTTGTGTGTTTCTAGCTGGACACAAAGGTGGAGGCCGGCTTTCTCCTAGCTACTAAGAGGAAATTACGCAGCATCACACTAAGGTTATTCTAGTCTCCCACTGCATTACAAAGGAGGATGGAAGGAAATGGAGACAGACTGGCTTCCTCATCACGGAACTTAAAACTTTGAATGTCCGCTCAGAACTTTCAGAAACCATATCCCAGCTACCAACAGTCCATGTTCCCAGTGGTCCCTCCCCACAGGTGGGAAATCCAGTGGGAAGGAATGAGACTCCGTAGTTGTTAGGGAGGTGGACTATTCTGCAGCCCGAGAGCGCCAGGGCTGAAGGAAGGGCAGTCTCAGCAAAGACCCCATGGCTCCTTTCTTGTCTTTACTCTCTATGAGAATGGATTGCTCTGATCCACAGAATTAAGACAGAAAAATGCATCATGTTATATTGACAAATCAACTATAGAGAATGAAATTTCTTGTTTTGTCTTTATGTTGTTCTGTTTGCTTGTTTCTGAGATAAGTTTGGGTCTTACTATGCAGACTGCGTGTCCTGGAACTTACTGTGTAGGCCAGGCTGGCCTTGAACTCACAGAGATCTGCCTCTCTCTGCCTCCTGAGTGCTAGGATTAAAGGTGTGTGCCACCAATTGGCTCAATTTAAGAGAGTCTTGTCATGGGAGCTGTGGAGGTGGCTTAGTAAGAAAAGTGCTTTCTGTACAAGGGCAAAGGCCAGAGTTCAACCCCCAGAACTTATGGGAAAGCTGGGCGTAGATCACAGCCTTCTCTAATTCCAGCTCCAGGGCAATCTGATCCTTCTGATCTCCATGGAAACCTGCACTTGCACCATACATATAATCAAATTTTTAATTAATTAAAAGATAAGGTTGAAAGTATTTGAGGAAGATACCCAGTGTTGACATTTGACCTCCATGGGTACAAGCAATCCTCCACCCAAGTCCTGCCATGTTAACTCAGTTCCCAAATGCAGTCCCTCTGCCTACAGTAGAGATCAACCTCCCCTTGTGCATAACCTGCGGAATCACTAACTGCACTCCTTGGGGTCTGTAGAAATGGCCCAATACCCTATTGAGGAACCCTGTAAAAAACAAAACAAAACAAAAAAAACCTCCTTGAAGCTCATAACAGTTCTACAGCCATTAAGAGTAGGAGACACTTGTTGAAAAAACACATCTGTGCTGTGGTATTGGCCATTTCAGAATGGAAAGTCTATTCTCTCATCCCAGGACTTTAGTAGAAATGTAAAATATTAACTATATTCCTACTTTTTGCCTTGAGGTGGCTACTCTGAAATTATAGGCTGTCAAGCCCAACACTGAAAGAACCCAGCATGGGTTAGAGGTTACATCATTTCTAATAATGTAAGACAATAATTAATAATTATTATGATAATTATTAATGGATAATGGAAGACATAATTTCCAGATAAGGTATATTCAAATAAGTTTATGAAGACCGAGAAGCACCCATGTGAAGTACCTGCACCAGATAGCTAGGTGAGCCGAGAACATGTGTGTTTTACATAAGTGTTTAGGAGCGAGAACAGACCTAGGCAGATGGACAATCACATCAGATTGGAGGACTGGGCAGCCATGACAGATGGGAATATCTTGGCTATCCTTGACAGTTAACGCTATGACAAGAAAGGAAACATGGGGTCTTTGCTGAGACTGTCCTTCCTTCAACCCTGGCACTCTTAGGCTGCAGAATAGTCCACCTCCCTAAACAACTACAGAGTCTCATTCCTTCCTACTGTTTCCACCTGTGGGGAGGGATCACTGGAGACATGGACTGTTGGCAGTACATGGGATGGTTTCTGAAGGTTCTGAACTGACGTAAATCTTTGAATTGACAGAATCTAGAATCATCTGAGAGATGGGCTTCTGGGGATGTCTGTGCTATTATCTTTACTGTATTAACTGAGATGGGAAGGGCTGCTCACTGTGGGTGTCACCATCCCCTGGCTGGGATCCTGGGCTGTGTGAATGACGGCTCCCCACCATGATGGACTGATTATCCCTTGAACTGTGAGCTGAAAGGCTTTTGTCAGAATATTTTATCAGAGCAACAAGAAAGGAAACCAAGACAGTGCCCCAGAAGAATGAATGAAGTAACAGCCTTAGCCACAAGGCCGATCAATGATTTAGTCCAGGTCCTGATGGATGGGGGAAGTAGAGGCAAGGACTCAGGCAGGCAGGCGGGCAGGCGGGCAGGGGTGGCACCACCAGGCTTTTTTTTGAAATCAGCAAATTGCTACCCCAGAGACCTGAGTCACATGAGTGTTTAATGAACATCCCAGAATGTTTAGGAAATAATTGGACATGGGCTGCAGGCATGTCTGACTTCCCATGGGCACTGTGACGAGACCCCATATTGGGGTCAAATATTTGCCTGCCACCATTAGCTATTTTGGCTTTAGAGAAATATTTCAACCTCTCAGTCAGCTTTTCTGTAAAGTAGGGGCAGAGATGTTGCGCATCACACAGGGAAACTGTGAAAACTGAATGCATTGATACATGCACAGTATTTCAAAGAGTACCTAGACTAGTGATATAGTGTTGCATGTCGTCACACTGCCACTGCTACTAACGGGAGTGTTACTATCAAGTCAGCATTACCTATCCGCAACATTGTCAACATTGTCATTGCTGCCACCACCATTACCCAGGCCTCTTGTTTGGCCCAGGAGGCCAGGCTGTTCCCTCAGGGTGAAGAAAGTATATGGAGCTGAGAAGAGAGCTCAATCCATGAAGCGCTTGCTTTGCAAGAGTGAGGACCTGAGATTGGCTCCCCCAGAACCATATGAGAAAGAGCAAAAACCCAGGCATGGTGAAGCATGCCTGTGACCCCAGTACTGTGGAGGTGGAGACAGGAGGATACCTACCTAGGTCTTGCTGACCAGGCAGCTTAGCCTACTCAGTTAGTCTCAGGCCAATGAGAGGGCTTGTCTCAGAAAGGAAGGTGGATGGACCCTCTGGAATGATACCCACAGTTGACCTCTGGCCTCTGTACATACATGTACACACATGCATAGGTACACTTACCAACTCTCCCTCCTACCTACAATAGTCAGCTCCCAAGTGTTCCAAAATAGTGTGGGAGTTTGAAAAAAATATCAGTGCAGTTCTTTTTTTTTTTTTTTTTTGGTTTTTCGAGACAGGGTTTCTCTGTGGCTTTAGAGCCTGTCCTGGAACTAGCTCTTGTAGACCAGGCTGGTCTCGAACTCACAGAGATCCGCCTGCCTCTGCCTCCCGAGTGCTGGGATTAAAGGCATGTGCCACCATCGCCCGGCTATCAGTGCAGTTCTTAATCCATCAGAGGATCTTCTAGATGGCTTCTTAGTTCAGAGACTCTATGTAGTATGAATTATAAAATACAAATGATGAAACCAACGTCCGTGAACACCAGCTAGTATAGAGGCTAGATGCAGGCCAATGCCACAGAATATACCCACCATGCTCCCCCCATTCTGCCTCCTGCTGTCCTTTGTAAATTTCAAACTTGCTCTGGAGTTGCCATGGGGCACTGTGGTGGAGAACAGGTCAGAGTGGGAGCATTCAGAGGCTCCAGTGGGCCCAGCCACAGGCCCAGGAATTAGAGGCTCTGGGGAACACACAGCTGCATTCTCTTGCCTACAGCCTGGATGTGTCAGCACTGACCGGCAGTAACCCTGCCCATTCAGGGTTCACAGCTACAGAGGGACATTGTTTGGCTGTGCACAAAAATCAACTGTCTCCAAGTTCAATGGCAAGTCAGCCCTTTAAATGATCTGTTTTGCATTAGAAAATAATTCCCTACTTTTTGCTGCTTTTTCCCCTTCTGAGAGCATCCTTGTTCATGGCTTCTGCTTACAAGCCAACAGAAAGGACAAAGGCTCAAAACAGGGACTCGCTGTAAAAGCAAGGACTGTTTCCTGTGAGCTGACCCAGTGAAGGCCTCTCCCACTCCCATCCCAGCAGTTGAAAACAAGAGCAAACGAATTTTATGATACCACACCTCACCCTGTATAAGCAAAAATCATGTTCTCTGACACTGCAGAAAAACAGCAAGTTTTCTTTGCTTGAGGTCACTGACAGCAATAGAATGTGAATTTCAGCCTCTCCGAGGGTGGGAGTGGGCAGATGAACGCAGACAATGGTGAGGTTTCATGTCTGAGGCCCGAAGAGCCTGGAGTCCTGCGATATCAGGTGAGGAGAGGGTGCTGACTACCAAACCCATAGGCCACATCTCTGTGACAAAAGGGGACTTTCAACTCCGGAAATTAGTTATTTTGACTGATGATCAGACGCTCAGACTGTCCTTTCAAGAGCCATGGACCTACAAATTGATTTCTTATGAAAAAATGATCACATCTGAATATAAATTTAATGCCAGAGAAACTTGATGGGATTTGGGGGCTTAGGCGGAGATGTGTGGAAGAAAGGGAAGGGAAGAGGGGGAGGGGAGAAAAAGAGAAGGGTGGGAGAGGGGGAGAGGGCACGCAGTGAGAGAGCATGCACTTCTCATCTCCACTGAGCAGGACTGATGGGGCCATGTGGTACCGAGATTGAGGGTGAATGCAGATCCTTGGTCCTCTGGTATCCAAGAAGATAATGGGCATCCTGTGGTAATGGTGGCAGCAGTTGGAGGGACCACCAAGTGGCAGTCACTGCTCTGAGTTCCTTACGATAACAAGGTGCTGTGCTGGTGGGACCCAAGGATAGACAAGAGGCTGAATAACATGTTCACTACATAAAGCTAATGAGTGGCCAAGCCAGGATGAGCCTGTAATTTCACAGAGCGCAATCACCTATTGTATCAGGATAGACAGACATAGTCCCAGTGAAGAGGTGGTGAAATTGGTCTCACTAAGAGGTGGGGAGGGCTAAGAGATGAGAGCAAACACCCTTCCTCTGAAGGGCGAGTGAGAGTGGGCAGAGCACAGAGAGCCAAGCGAACACACATACAACAGGCTCAGGGCCGGTTCAGGGCTGTTCCTGGATGAAAAAGGGTAGAGAACTGCATGTCTGCTTGATGCCTTGAACTTGGCAAAGGGGATTGTAGCATCTGACTCAAAGTTGTGATCCTAGTGGCTTCTGGGATTCAACCGTCAAACTGACAGTGTTCCAGTCACAAGTGGTCTCTGTAATGTCTGCCTCAGAACCAAGTTGTCCAGGGAGTGAGTCAAGAAAGACCCTGGTGTCGCTGAGACACAGAGATCAAGAGCATGCAGTGGCATTGATACCAGAGAGGCCACAGGGGAAGTCCTAGCTGCTCCTGAAAAGAATTGGTTCCCCAAGAGTCCTTGTAGATACTCGTCAAAGACAAACAATGCCTGGAAGACATAGGGGCGAAAGAGAACGGAAGGCCAGCATGTGCTTGTAACACAAACACGAAGGAAGGTGGAGACAGGAGGATCCCGGGGCCTTACTGGTCAGCCAGTCTAGCCAATTGGTGAGCCACAGGACGGTGAAAGGGCCTGTCTCAAAAAATAAGGTGGAGACATGCATGCACACACCCACGCAGGCATGCATGCACAGACCCATGCAGGCACGCTTGCACATCCTCATCTCATGTGCATTTGCACTCATTTCTTTTTCCCTACCCTGCCCTCCAGGACAAGCCTGATACACAGCTTCTTCCTCTAGGCGCCTGATCTGGCCATGACCTGTTTCCACAGGGCAAATCTCACACTGTTCAGGCACAACTGCCTTCCACACTTCAGCTCCACCTAGGAACTATGAGCAAGCAGTGAGCAAGACCAGGCACCGATGGGACCATTCTTTTCATGGCAAGTCACTCCAGAAACAGGAATTTTTAAGGAACATGTGCCCAGAAGCATGGGAGGCAAAGGTTGACCTGTCTTCTGCTCCCAGGCCAATCTGGATGTTTACAGAACAGAGTGCGAAGTTCAAGAGCTTCCCAATCGGTCAATGGATGGGATCAGGAGGGAAAAGTTTGGACAGCTAGCTTGGCACGTGTGGCTCTAGGACACCACCGAGCGCTCAGCTTTCTCCGAGCCCAGCTTTCCCGGCATGTTACTGTGAAGAACACGCTGTTCTTAAGGCTTGTTTGCGCCTTTACTCTGGGTCTCATCTGATGATGCTGAGAAGGAGAAACTGTCTCTAAGAGGCAGCCAGTTCCAGCGTGGAGCTGTGAGCCAGTTCCCTGCCAGGAGACAGAACTCCCTGCAAATGCGGATGGGGAAACCGGTGGAGTGACAGATTGCTTCCGGAACAGGATCTGCTGAGTGCCCTTCCCATGTGACGCTTTGGGGGTGGTCCAGCTGTCTAGCAATAAGGCAAGGTTCCTGGTTTAGGAATTCTGACTCAGACTCTTAAATGGTGCGGAGAGGCCAGTCTCGACACAAGTGGGGGTATGGCACAGGTGGCGGTGAGCACTCTGGCAGGGGACCCTGTGGCAGAACTGACCACAAGGCATCAGGTGTGCACAGGAAGCTCCAGCAGAAGAAAGGGTCTAGCGAGTTCCAGTTGGGACACATAGGAGAGGGCCAGGGAAGTGAAGTTACCAGGTTACATTCTTAAGGCTTTAACTTGCTGTAATAGGGAGACACTCTTCCTCTCTCTCTCTCTCTCTCTCTCTCTCTCTCTCTCCCTCTCTCTCTCTCTCTCTCTGCAGGTGCATGTGTGTACATGCATGTAGATTGCTGAGGGCCGTCTTGGCTGTTGTTCCTCAGATGTTATCAACCTTGTTATTTTAAGATTGGCCTTGGTGTCACAAAGTAAGTTAGGCTGGCTGGCCACCAAGTCCCAGGGATCCACCTGTATCTACCACCCCAGCATATCCTGACAAAGTTGTCTTTTTCTTTTCCTGTAGCTTCTGGGGGGATTGAACTCGGGTCCTCATGCTTGAGGGCAACCACTTCATCAACTGTGCTATCATCCTCGCGCATTCTGTGTCTCAAGTCATGTCTTAACACAGAGTTACACTTTCTATGGCACCTGAAGACACTCTCGGGCCCTGGCTGGAGGACATCTGTAGAATGTGCACTGGAAGAGACAGCTCTCTGAGGACCATCTTTCAGAGCTTGTATGGCTGGAGAGCGTATTATCTCCCTCTGCCTGGGGATGGGAAGAGGTTCATACCATGGTCTAAATGCTTGCAATTCCTTACCCAGTTAACATGTAATTCTAGTACCTAGACAATGGTACTACGAGCTGGAGCTTAGGAAGGTGATTAGTTCAGGAGGATGGACCCCTCATGAACGGGATTTGTGTCTTTCTAACATAGGCTTTAGGGAGTTTGCAAGAACCCAGTGAGAAAGCATTATTTCAGAATTAGGACATGGGTTCTCAAGGATACAGCAGCTGCTAGTGCCTTGATTGTATCTTCCCTGCCTGAGTCATGAATGAATTTCTGTTATCTATAAGCTATGGTATGATATCTTGTTACAGAGGCCTGAATGGAGCAAGGTCATCTGGGAGTTGGGAGGGGTCCAGAGAAAGGAGAACAAGAAGCTGCTGGGGCTTGATGCTGACCGGGAACTACAAATGAGGGCACCGGTCCAGGATGGCTATAGCATATTCATCGCTAGTATGAACATGGGCCTCCATGCATGAGAGCCCAGTAGCTGTCGGCTCTGTCCAGCATGAAGAGACAACTGACTCTTTTTTTTTTTTTTTTTGGTTTTTCGAGACAGGGTTTCTCTGCAGTTTTAGAGCCTGTTCTTGAGCTAGCTCTCGTAGACCAGACTGGCCTCGAACTCACAGAGATCCGCCTGCCTCTGCCTCCCGAGTGCTGGGATTAAAGGCGTGTGCCACCACCTCCCGGCCTTGACAACTGACTCTTGGAAGCAAGCAACGAGGAAGAGTTGACACTCTGTAGGTTGCCAAGGGAATACAATAGGACTACGTGACTGGAGGCAACAAGAAATGACATTCTCCTCCCAGGAACAAAGGACCAGTGAGCGATTTCCCATCAGCACTTTGGTGGCACTGGTTACAGCACTTTTTGAAGGTTCTAATCTTGAAACTAAAAATAGACATGTCCCATTATCCCAATTTTGGAATAACAATCTGGTTCTCTGGGCTTCCAGCCTCCTGGTAGCCCTGCCTGTCAGATCTCTGCAGACTGATGGAAACAGAGGGGCGGGGACAAACACTTCCCCTTCCTCAGACATTGCCCTAGGGTCAACGGAGGGTAAGGCAGAAGTCATGTGTGCCTAGTGGATTCTTGATGATAGAGAATCTGGAGCAGACAGAGCTTCAGAGTCTCGTGCTTGGGGCTGCAGTACACAAGAGTGTCCATTTGGAGGGGCTCCGGCACAAGGGAAAAGCCGAACAGGCCTTTTCCAGGGAGACTAAACCCAGGCCAAACGGAGTCAAATGCTTACCCAGAAGACACCAAACGATTTGAAGAGCCTCAGAGGGCTCAAAGACAGGGGACACGGGATGTATTGTTAGCTTTCAGGAAAAAAAAAATGTTCCATGCAGGGCCATTTGCTCTAGGTTTCTAGGGAAATCATTACATGTGGAACTTTGCTGGGTTTCAAAAAAATAAAATGCAAAGGCATCTTCAGCAAAGAACAATTGTTGATTGGGCATCAATGAGATCCGGGTCACTTGGCGGGTCTCGGCTGTCTGGCTTGCTGCATTTGTTCTAACCGTGCTGCTTTAAGCCTGCTGATACCTCCTGTGCTCACAAGCACAGTTTCTGATCTGATCTCTTTCGTGTTAATAAACAATGACTCACAAATTCCGTGATCTTTGTTTTCTTATTGCCAGAGTCAAGGGCAAGAGGAGTGAGAGACACCGATAATACACCTGTTCAGCCACCCCTTCCCCACCATGCATGACCACAAATATGAATTCAAGGAATTAAGATGTCCCTTGTTTAAAAACATGTTCATGGAATCTTGTTATTTTAACTCACTACTTCATCATAAGGGTGGATTTCTGCCCCAGTAAATCCAGTGTCCCCTAATTGTGAAACAGGGACCACTCAATCAAAGGCAGTTGAACAAAGAGTTTAATAAGCATAGCGTTCAGCAGTCAGTTGTGGGCTCTCTCTCCTCTCTCTGTTTCCCTCTTTCCTTCCCTCACCTTTCTCTCTCCCTCTCCTTCCCTCCCCTTTTCTCCTACTCTACTCCTTTCTTTACTTTTGAGACAGCCTTACTATATAGCCCTGCTGGGCCTTGAATGTGGCCTCTCCCCGCAGCCTCCCAAGAGTTGGGATAATGGATACGCACTTCCGTACCTGGAAACATCTACTAATGTTCTAGAATTCCAAAAGAGATGATGGTGAGAAATATTTTCTAGTTGTGGGAAGCTGATAAGATCATTACACAAACACAGGAAGTCACTTGGGGGCAGAGGCAGGTGGATCTTTGTGAGTTCGAGGTCAGCCTGGTCTACAGAGTGAGTTCCAGGATAGCCAAGGCTACACAAAGAAATTCTGTTTGAAACAACAACAAGACAACAACAAAAAGAGCTATTTCTCCTTGTAGGAGCAATGCATAGTCATAAAGAAATAATTTTAATGAATGAAGTATAAAGAAGGAAATGAAAGACAATTGCACTTCCACCAAAAGAGAGAATTGCTGTTGACACTGTTTTGTAGACGACAGTCACTGTCCTGTAAAGACATCTATAGTATGATATTGATTGTCTGATTGGAGAGCTGGGCATAAGGCCTAGGGCTTTGCACATGCCAGACAATCACTTCATTACTGAGCCACATCTCTAGCCTGCAATACCTATTTCTTATAGAACTCATACCATCTTATGGTAGTTTAAAAGTCAGTCTTAGGAAAACTTAACAAAGTATCATTTTAAAACACAACACCCAATATTCTAGTTTGTAGCAGTGATTGTAAAATCTATGCTCAGTTTGGATCATTTGTTTGGTTTGAAATTCCCCACTTTTGTAGATAACATAGCAACTGATCATCATCATACACAAAATTCTGCTTTTCTTCTTGCGCTGCATTCTTAAAAAGCAGATTCAAAGATACAAAAAAAAAAAAACCACTCAAGACTTGATATATTGTCTGATGGCTCCCCCAAAAGTTGTACCAATGTCTTACCAAAATCACATTAAGGATAAAGTAAGAAAAATAAAAAACATCATTATAATTTTAACTCTTGACTTTTTTTTTTGCTGAAGCTTAGCAGTCTTTCCCTAGATAGTAATCCGGCCATTTGAATGCCTTTTTCTCTGACTTATTACTTAGGTTTCCTCTGGGAAGTAAGCTGGATTCCCACTGGTCAGGAAGTTTGGATGTGTGTGACAGTGGCACTTACTCTTCTTGTCACACTCTGTGCTTAGATTTAATTCTGTATGCATCTAGAAACACACAGGAGCTCAAGTTTCACAGCCAAAACCACCAAAATGTTTTCTTCCATTTCTTTTAGGCTCCTTGCCCTTTCCAAAGGTATTAAGTATTCACCTATGTTTTCTCCCACTATTTTGTTTCTTTTTTATATTCGACTTCCAAATCCACTTGAAATTTAATTTGGTGTAAGGCATGAGGCGAGATCTCACTTATTTTTTTTCTCTTCCAAACGTTTAGACAACTTCCTCCACAACAGCGGTGGAGATGAACCGTACCTTTCTGACTGGCTCTGGAAGCTTCTATTTATTTAGAAGCAGGCTCCATTTCCAGGGCATCTCCTTTATCATAATCAAGGTCCTGTTAGTTCCTGCAACTTTAAATTGTTTTACATTTCCAACATATTTTAAAATCCATCCATGTGCTTGGAATTTCACTTCTCAGAGAATTTCACTGTCTGGAAAAAAAAAATCCCTACACTTCTTTAACTCTTAGAGCTTATGGATCTGTATTAATTGCTTCTCCCATTGCTGTGTCAAATACCTGATAAAAGTAGCTTGACGTACAGGGGGTTTATTTTGGCCCATTGTTTTGGGGTACAGTCCATCATGGTGGGGAAGTCATGGGGTCACGAGCCCAAAGCAGTTGGCCA
Source organism: Arvicola amphibius (assembly GCF_903992535.2). Taxonomy (NCBI): domain Eukaryota; kingdom Metazoa; phylum Chordata; class Mammalia; order Rodentia; family Cricetidae; genus Arvicola; species Arvicola amphibius. The sequence continues at coordinate 13,511,727 of NC_052050.1, read as the reverse complement.
TAATGGCGTCTGCAGTCAGGAAGCAAAGAGAGATGAATGCAGGTGCTCAGCTCACTTTCTCCTTTTCATTCAGTTCAGTATGGGTTGCTCAGAGCCTGTCCCTGAGCTTGGGATCACTGATTTGGCTTGGTTGATTGTCTAGGGAATTCCAGGGCACCACCAGTGCTAGGATAACAAGCATGAGCCATTGTACCTGGCTTTTCATGTGGGTTCTGAGAACCAGAACTCAGGAACAATAAGCCCCGCTCAGCATGCTCTTACAAGTCCTCACTTAATGGCTGCTTCTTTGCAAACACCACCATTCTCTTACCTCCTGGGTATTTTACTTTCAGTCTTTGGCTACCCTCTGCTTTGTTTGCGTTTATCATTCCCATAACGGTAGAAAATATAGATGCTGTGTTGATTCTACTGCTCACCTTAGAGATTCATGCCAACCATTTTCACACAGCCTTTCTCAGATGGTATCTTCCAACCCCCACCTCCACAATCAAGAAGAATATGTCATGCCAGGCCCTAAGTCCCTGCCACCTCCTGTTCTAATCTCTGCTCCTGTGCCTATAGAGTGTGGGATCTCTAATCCCTCATGTTATAATTTTATATGATCTGACTTCCCCAATCTGGACTTTCCATTGACTTCATCTTGCAGCTCTTTACTTTGCTTTCAGTCAACTAGATTTTCTCCCCTTGTAGCGCCTATAATTCTGAAGGCATTTGTTTCTCTTCTTTGTAGCTGAAGTTTCCTAGTACGGCCCTAGTTGTGCGTTCCTTCTTATTGGCTCTCCTAAGGTAGAGCATCGCCTTTTAGTTTGGATGCTCTGTGCACAGGCATCTGTTACATAGCATTGCTGCTCTTTGTTCTGTTTTCTTCTTTGACCCTTAGGACGACGAGACAGGTAATTCTCCAGTTAGGTCCTGTTCTCAGCCTCCCATTTTTATTAAGCTCCTCTCCATCACCACAGTTTCCTTGGGTTGCTGATGGGATTTCCTATACTTCCCCTCTGGATTTTTGTGCAAGTGTTGAAATCTACATTTCTTTGTTGGTATTTGTATTTACCTGCCTCCCTTCATTTTGTCTGCCTCTTTGTACATTCCTTCATCATTAAACAAATGAAAACAAACAAACAAAAACCCTTTATGTCTGCCTTTTCTCTGTATCTTTTTATTCAAGTGTCTTACTGTCCTTGTTTTACACACTATGTATTTTTTTTTTTTTTTTTTTTTTTTTTTTTTTTTTTTTGGTTTTTCGAGACAGGGTTTCTCTGTAGCTTTGGAGCCTGTCCTGGAACTAGCTCTTGTAGACCAGGCTGGCCTCGAACTCACAGAGATCCGCCTGCCTCTGCCTCCCGAGTGCTGGGATTAAAGGCGTGCACCACCACCGCCCAGCAACACTATGTATTCTTGTGTTCTACTAAGATTCATATGGAATTTTTCTAATAGTTTCTGATAGGCATTATTCCTACAGTAAGTTATCACCATGTATATTCTCCAGATGGAAGACTCTTCTCTGCCATCATTCATCTCTCTCTCTCTCTCTCTCTCTCTCTCTCTCTCTATATATATATATATATATATATATATATATATCATAGATTTATTAGTATTTTATCTAAGAAGTTATTTTATTTTTTTATTCACATGTATGTGTGTTTTTTGTATGAGTATATGCCACATGCATGCAGGTGCTCACAGAGGTCAGAAGAGGGAATCGGATTTCCTGGAGCTGGAGATGCTAGCATTTGGAAATTGCCAAATGTGGGTGCTGGGGTCGCAGCTCAGGACCTCCTGAAAAGCAGTAAACACTTGTGGCCACTGAGCCATCTCTTCAGCCTTATCATTCAACATATTTTAAAAAATGATTCCTCTATTATGCATATGTCTTCTTTCTTTGCTCACTCTGAAATGACAAAAGACATATTAGACTTGGTGTCTACCAAAAGATGCTGTGTTTAGACTGTCTATTGGCTGTCCAGTCTGCTTGGACACTGGTTAACTTGCTTCTCAGATAACTTATCTGGTACTCAAACAGATGGTCATGATATTTACTTTGAGGATTAGTTTGTTTTTCTATATGAGCTGAGATCATATTTTGTCCCTAAGGTTTGGCACTTGTATATCCTGAATCAGTAAGGTTCACACTGCCATTGAGTCTGTTCCCTACACTCCTGTGCAATGTCCTTCCTACCTGGGGTTCATAATACATAATCAGCCCTTTTGTTTTTCCTTTGTAAGTTAAAATCTACTTGTAGACTCTATAAGACAGTGAGGATTTTGATCCCTGAGTTAAGCAAGCCTCTGTAAAGGAATGCCTCCAGGCAGAGCCCCTCTGACCCACTGACCTCCCTAAAGTGCCATTTTCAAATACTATTCATACACAACATTGGGGACTACATTTCCAATGCATAAGTTCTGAGAGATATATGCAAACCATAGTGCTTGGCACTAGGAAGGGAAGAAAGCAAGGTTCTTCCTAGAGAACCAACAGACTCCTTGATCTCCCAATACTGGATAAGAGCACAGCTTCTCCAAGTTCCTTGATGGAGATGAGGATCCCAAGGGCTCTAAAGCTTTCAAGACCAGCCTGTGCCTGGTGTAAATATATTTAAATAAGATGAGGGTCCAAGGCAAACACAATCAGTGCCTATGAGTCTGGGCCACAGGGAAGTGCCCAGGCGTTTAACTGAGTGCTTTTATGATTCTCTATCTAGAGACAAGCCAGCTAGTCTAGCCTGATGCCAGTGAGCGTTTGTCTCCTCCTGTTACAATCCCATGCTCACCCGGCAGGGTTCTGAGTTCCCTGGGGTCTGACATGGGGGAGAGAAAGGACTATATGGAAGGCTAGTATGTAGCCTGTAGGACAGCATTTTAAATGGCAAATCAATAAATTGGGTTCATTATAATTGCTCTCTCCACGATCTTGGCCACAGAGAGAATGCTCAGATTTTCAAAAAGTAAGGGAAAATTCTATTTCTCTCTACAAATCAATAAACTGGCATCTTGCTAAATCATCTAGTCAAGACTACATTGGACTTAGTCTCCAGGGATCTGTTCTCTCCTGGAAGATTACAAGAGTGAGCACTGGAGCCTCCAACATAGAAGACAGGCTGTCCCCTCTCTTGCCTTTAGAGGCCACTCTTTCCTAACGTGTGATCTGCTTTGAGCAGCAGAGAGAGCCCTAGCTTCATTAGCTTCCTTGACATCATCCTTAGCAAGGTAGCTTGTTTGCACTACTAATTTTAATCTAACCGACTGCAAGGCTGGAATGGGTAGTGACCAGGACTGCGGTGCTGTGATCCCACCCAGCCCCAGAATCATGGTGGACAACTCAATAGCTGCACATCTTTGTAAGCTTTCTCTTGGTCTTAGAGAATGTGACTCAAGATGCCTGGGGTGTGACTGCCATCTCCTTGGAACACGCGGTAGGAGATGTGGTGAGAGAGCCAGCCAGGAGGAGGGAGCTCGGGTAAGAGGGAGCACAGGTAGGAGGGAGTGCTGTAGGAGGGAGCACAGGTAGGAGGGAGTGCTGTAGGAGGGAGCACAGGTAGGAGGGAGCACCGGTAGGAGGGAGCGTTGGTAGGAGGGAGCACAGGTAAGAGGAGCACAGGTAAGAGGGAGCACAGGTAGGAGGAGCACAGGTAAGAGGGAGCACAGGTAGGAGGTAATAAGTGAACTTATGCAAAAGAGAAAAGAAACTCGACATACTTCCTGCTACCATATAAATATGTAATTGCTCCTAACTTTGTTATTAATATTATCAACATCATCTGAGGAAACGCCCAGAAACATGTGGACACACCCTGTACACTTACCAAGTACCAGACATCATTGAGAGCTTAGGGATCCCACAGTCAGTGAGACTCTGGGTACATGGTACCAATGGGAATACAACTTTCCCCCTCTGGAGCCTGTGTATAAAACTGGATGATGCCTTTAAGCCCAGAACTCAGGAGGCAGAGGCAGGCAGATCTCTGTGAGTTCGAGGCCAGCCTGGTCTACAGAGCGAGTTCCAGAACAGGTTCCAAAACTACAGAGAAACCCTGTCTCAAACTGCTCCCTCCAAAAACAAAACAAAACAAAACAAAACAAAACAAAACAAAACAAAACCAGATGACACCATTGTCTTTAATGAGATTGTCTCCAATGATGTCAAGCCGGCCTGTCAAAGTTTCACTGGCATAGCTTCTCACCTACCTCCACCACAGGCGGGCATTTCTAGGACTGTAGGAACCTGTCTCCAACTGACCTGGAGTAAAAACAGTCACATTATTCTGCCTCCGAGAATCTCAATCTCAATTTTCAGACTGAGGTTGAGATAAGAGGCAGTGGCTGGCTGCTTTGCTTTGCAGATCTTTGGGCTGAACCCCAAAAGCTCTTTGAGTTTTTATTAATCAGGCTTCACTGAACCACGAGTTGCCCCTGTTCTTGACCACTATATGACTAAACCAGATGCACAGCATTTTGGCTCCTCCTGGGGACAGAAAGTGATGGGTGGCTTTGGGATTCTGCTCTTGGGCCAAGGCAGGGATGGCATCTCCTGGCCTCAAGACTCTGGTGACTTTGGGGCCCTCGGTATAGGAGGCTCTGAACAACACTGTCACTCACGTAACACCTACCAAAATCCGGGGAGAATCCTGTCTCCCATGTTTCAAATCCAGACCAGTAAAACACTAGAGAAAAATGAATGCCTACTACCAAACTAAACACACCAGGATGCTAAATACTACCATGATGGTCAATGCCTAAGGAGAAGGGTGGGGGGCTTTATTTGGTTTTTGGGCCCCAGGGAAAAAAAGACTCTCAGCTGCATGATTAACATCCCTACAATATCCCCCAAAGCCAATAGAGGAGGGGGGTGACAACATTGAGAAGAACTTGGTTGGCTGATCTGCCTCCCCCCATGGAGTTCTTTCTTGTAGATCAAGACAGATTGAGCTGGAGTAACCATCCAGGGAGCGGAAGACCCCTCCTGCATCCATATCCACCCCCTGGTCTGATTACTTCCCCTTCATCTGTGCTTAAAATAGACCACACCAAACTGAAATAACCTAGGAGATTAAATTAAATCAGCCCTGGCTCCCGGGCAGTTGCTAATAAAATCATAAGCATTCGACGCAGAGTGGCAGACAAAGACAAAATGCTTCTTGGTTCTGTCCCAACCCCAATCCGAAGAAGCCAACTGCTTAAGGGTAAAGGCTACTGAGGGCATTGTTTTCTCCGTTCAGGCTCAGGATGGGCAGTTGTCTCTGCCGGCTGGCTTGTCCCAGGAATTCCACTTCTGATGGGCTTTGCTGGGCACCCTTACTAGAAATGCTCCGCCTGAGCCTCAAGTGCTAGTCCTGGAACAATTCACTAGCAAAGGCCTCTTCTGTACATGGCTGTGCAGAAACTGCCAATTGCCCTCCCCATGGTACAGTGCGGATGACCCCTGTGCCAGGTTGCTTGCAGGTAGCAATCTGAGGAGTCACAGGGAAATGGTGGGTGCACAGCGCCATTTCCTCTCTGGAACACCATGGTCTTTGGAGAAAGGCAGAAGTGTTTGCTTCTGCTCTCCATGGCCGTCATTGGTCTGTGACTACTAAACTGAACAGAAATGTGAGTTAAACAGATGATGTCATGGCTAAGAGGTTTTCACTGGCAAATCCTCTGTTGCCTCAGTCACGGTTAGAAGAAAATCCTGGCCACTCCTCTTACCTTTGTGATCTCCCTGCCTGAGAGGCCTTATCTGCCAAAGCCTTAGACTCTAAGGAAATGTGATCCTGAGAATGGGGGGAAATGCTGATAGGTGGAGACATTTGGAGGTGAAACGTGTGTGTATTTGTGTATGTTCCATTGCACACACATGCCTGTACATACCTATGCAGGGGTCAGAGGTCAACATCAGGTACCTTCTTTGATCACTATACCTTATTTTTTGAGACAGAGTCTCTCATTGGACCCCAGAGTTCACCAATTGCCTATATTGGCTGGCCAGTGGGCCCTACAGCTTCTCTTGTCTCCCTGGTCCCCCTGCTGGGATTACAGGTGTGTAACACCACATTTAGCTTTATATGTGGGTGCCAGAGATCTGAACTCGGGTCCTCATCTTGGCACAGCAGGCACTTTACCAACTGAGCTACTTTCCCAGTCTTTGGGTGCAAAGCTTTTAGTTCACAGAAATGACCAAGGTGTTGTGTCCCCCAAATCTTCATTTCTCAGGCTGCTTATGGTCTACCGAGGGCTGAAATAATCACTGCAGTTGCAAACTGTCAAATTGGGGGAACATCAAATAGGAAAACAGCCAGAGTTCTGGAGTCAGCAAGTGAGGGGCCATGAGTAGACTACAGACCCCCATGTACTTAGAAGTAGGCACAGGCAACCTCTGTGTTCCAGAGTCAAGAGGCTGGAGAGCAGCCCTGACCCTCTGCCCGCCATGCCCACAGCTTTCAAACCTTGCAGGAAACACCCGCTTTCCTAACCATGGAGGACCTTGTGGCAGTGACTCACAGAGAAAATGGACCTTGCTTTTCTTTTCCTTGGTGAAAGGAAGCCATGTAGATTGGCTTTCCCTGGGACAGAGGCTAAGCGTTCAGAGGCTTTGTTAGCAGGTTGCCAACTCGTTCATTCTCACAGCTGGAATTCCCAGTGAAAGAAAAGTTCTGGGGGTGAGAGGCATGGGCTTCCAAGCAAGCCACACAGCCCACAGACAAAACTGCTACTGGGGGAGGGTCACTGAAGGCCACAGCTCAAAATGCCTTGCGGAGAGCTTTGTCCAATTCTTGGCTCGAATCAGTCAGCTCCTCCTTGCTCCACATTCTGCCTGGGACGCCATTCAAAGGCCTCTGCTTCCTGGAGGTACATCATCACCTGAACCTCTCCTCCAACATTTACACTTAGCTGGGAGTGCTGTTTTATAGAGTCTAGATAAGAGGGGTAATTAGCAAGTGGGCGGCTGAGCTGGACAAGGTTGCCAAATCAAATTTTGCTTTCCCTTTGGCTGTTTCTGGAAAGGAGCCAGGCCAGGAGCAGGTCTGCTTGTTCAGTACGAACAAAGGAGTCGTGTGATGCTTTGGTGCACAAGGTCAGACACTGCCAAGGGTATAACAGGGGTGAAGGAAACGGGGCCCACATAGATGGTAAGAACCTGGCTCCCAAACTAATTTCCTGGACAGCCTGGGTATGTCTTCCAGGAGTCCTGCTTTACATACTGCTTTGTCTGCTCAGCGTTTTTCCTCTCCTGTCCAGTCTCTCCTTTCCCCTGTGATCATGGTCAATGTGGACAGAGATGTCAAGAGTCCAGAAAGAGCATTCAGACTGTGTCCAACATAGTACCAGAGGTGGAGCTGAAAGGGCCAAAGAGATATGATCCAGGCTGTGTTTTCTGTAGTTGAAGAAGCCTGACTTGTCATGTGGGGTGCATGTGTGCATGCGTGTGTGCCTGTGTGTGTGTGTTGGGATGTGATAGCCTACTTCAGCTTTCTTTTTCTAAATTTGAAGTCTTCGCCCAAGTGTCATTCTTACTCATGCCGCACTCCCTACCCTTCTGACCCCTCCTACCCCATTAATCTCCAGAGGAAGGTTGTCTTTTGTGTTCACGATTTCATCTCTCTACATAAAATCCAGCAACCGCAAATGAGGGACAGCATGCGATACTTTCTTTCTGAGACTAGCTTAACTCGCTTAATAAAATTGCCTCCGGTTGCATCCATTACCCTACAAATGAAATAATGCCATTCTTTAAGGCTGGAAGACATTCCACCTGGCATGTACACTGGACTTTTGTCAGTTTCTCTGCTGCTGGACCCAGAGATTGGTGTCATAACTTCACTGTTGTGAGCAGTGTAGTAAACACTGGCCACAAACAGCTCCATGATGGGTTAGTTGACCTACAGCCCTTCGGATAAATGCCTAGGGGTGACATAAAACGGCTCATGTGGAAGATGTACTTTTAGTTTTTGGATGTGGCTCCTTACTGATTCTCCATAGTGGCTACACTAGGTTCCGTTCCCACCCGCAGGGTTTCCTGGTGTCCCCGCCCTCCCCAGCATCTGTTATTTGTTTTTCTGATATTGCTATTCTGACTGGGATCAGATGAACCCTTCGATGCAGTTTTCATTTGCATTTCCCCGGTAGTTGAGGAAATTGAACACGTTTACTTCCTATTTATTGGCCATTTGTTTTCCAGCTTTTGAGATCTGTCTGCTTGTCTCATTAGCCTGCTTATTGACTCATTTGATATCTCATTGTTTAGTTCTTTCAGTTCTTTGTATCTTCTAGATATTAATCGTTTGTCAGATGCACAGTAAGCAAAGATTCCTCCCATTCTGCAGGCTGTCTTCACTCTGTGAGCTGCCTTCCCCCGCCTCTGATGCACAGAAGCTTTTTAATAGCAATTATCAACTTGTTTAGATTACAAGACACCTCGTGCATTAATGAAGCTCACTACCTCTGGGTGTGTCTGAGCATTTCCAGGGAAGACCCATGGGGAAATACAGAAAGCCAGCTGAGCACCGACATTCCCAGTTCTCTGCATCTGGGCCCCCAAATGGGCCAAGCCACTCTCACTGCCCCGCCTTCCCCTGTCAAGATGGACGATATTCTTCTGAACTGTTAGGAAAAGCACCTGAAATCTTCTCTTGTAGGTGGATTTTTGTCTGGTATTTGCTCACAGTGATGAGGGAAGTCAGTAAGCCCGCCTCTGGCTCCCGGTACCCTTCTAGACCCTCAGCATTCCCACACAAGGCGCGTGCTATTCAAACTCATTTGAAAATCACCGGACCACAAGCCTTGCCTGCCCTCCGGCTGTAGAGGTCATGGCGTCTCCAATTTGCTTGCCATCTCCTTCAGATGACACTGACTGGCATTGATGGTTAGCGCTTTCTTTCCAAGATGATAATTCTCATAGCAACAAAATGCTAGCGCTAACAGGAACCTCAGGATCCATACAGTTCTGTTGTCTGGCGTCTTGCTACAACTCTGTGGGTGAGGACAGGGAAACAGGAAGGTTGTGTGATGGGACCAAGGCTCACAGCCAGGCAAACTCTTTGAACGTGACACTCTTAGCATCCTGTGTACCTGTTCCTCTTCTGTAGGATGCTTCCAAGTTTGAAAGCAATTTGCCAGTCAGTGTGTTCCTATGTCTTCCCCGTGGGCATGGGAAAGCAAATGAAACCCAGGACAAGATTTCCTTTGTGGCTGGAGTCCCACTGTAACTGTAGTTATACAACGAATGGGTCAGGATCCAAAGGGTTAAAGTGTCCACGAACGCATCAATCTGCTGGACTAAAGGATTTCACAGGGCTTAAGTGAGACTCTGCTAACAGAGTAACAAGGGGCTGAGAAGAAAGGTCAGTTTGTGAAATTCTTGTTGTGCAAGCATGGCACGAGGACCTGAGTTCCAGGCCCAGGTCCCATGTCACAAAGCCGAGTATAGCGGGATGATATGTGCCTTGTTTGTAATCCCACTGCTGGGGAGGCTGAGATAGAAGGACCCCTCCCTGAGGCTTGCTGGCTGGTGCTCTCAGTCTATTGGGCAAGCTCCAGGCCAGTGAATCTCACCTGAGGCACTAGCTCTTGCTGCCTGCACACCTGTCCACATGGGCAACCACACACATGGGCACAGCCGCTTACACACACACACACACACACACACACACACACACACACACACACGGATAGAGTAATGACCTTGGATATTTATTCAGCAGCACTGAGTGCTGTCTTGGGAGTCGTAACTGATTTATCTCATCCCAAAGCCAAAGCCACAGTCCTATCTAAAACAGGACACTCCCACTGTCACTCAGGCATAGCTCCCTGGACGCCTGCTTTATAGGAAATTAGTCAGCTAAAGTATGTGAAGTTTTTTTTTAAAAAGTATACTAGCATCCTTCAGGATCCAGACATTCTGGAGCTTAAGACCCCTGTGATTTGGGGGCTGGAGTGGGTTTTGAAACAGGTTTTAGGGTTATCCCAAGTAGTTAGGTATTAGGAAGCAATGAGCCCGGACAGGGCTGTTCATTTGTTTGTTTATTTTACAACTGCTACGCGTGCCCGCACCGCACCGTCCCTACTGCTCTTTGGGCAACGGGTTGCCCATACCAGTTCTCCCCGGACTAGTCACCCAGATGACCTGTGAAATGACAGCAGCAACATATACCAGGGAAGCACGCTCCCACGTACCCTGCACCCTGCGTTTCAACCATCTTATACAAGCACCACCGGGAAGACTTGCACAAATGCAGGCTCTCCTGTTATGTCCCTGCCTGCTGGGTGTGCTGGATAGAGCCCCTGCCTCCAGTGGATCTGAGCTGGTGAAATGCCATTTCCCTCAGAAAACCCCCAGACCCAGCACCTTCACCTTGAAAACTTTGATAAGAAGTTTGCCTTCTTCCAGTTCTTTCTCCATTATTCTAGAGGGAGGGAATGCCTCCCTGCATTTGAAAGGGGGACCCTGACTGTCTTTAATTAACCACAAACCTTGCATTGATTACAAAGGAAAACGGGAGTTAGAAAGGCCCTGTGGGGGTGCTGTGCTGCAGACCTTCCTGCAGCTGGCTACAGCCCACTCTATTTAAGCCAGGATATTTTAGAACCACCCCAGGAGTTAAAGAACTTAGCTTGTGTTTTTTTTTTTTTTTTTTTTTTTTTTTTGCTTCTGGAAATCTGTATCTTTCCAAGTGGAAACGCCTAGAAGCTGAGATGATAAAAGCCTGATGTTTCCTTGCCAGTCTGGTGCCAATAAACAGAGCGTGAACACACGTTAATTGGAGGGGCCTTTATAAAACGCGGGAGAGGACAGTTCTAATGGGGGCAAAAGCAGTTAGTGTTGGAGAGGACCCTAAGATAGAATTCGCTTGTCCGAGCTTTTGGTTTACCACCCTTGAAGGTGACATAGATCCACAGATCAATGATAATCTCTGCATTTATTCTGGGACATTCCATTGTCGAATTTAATGACCTCTAAAAACTGCTCGAGTTTTCTTTGGGCCATTCATCTGTTGTTTATTTCTTCCTTATCCCCACCCCCTCCAGCCACGCCTCTATCAAAGGGTTAAAGGAGATTCAGGGGAAGCCATGAGAAAGACAGTGTTTGCAAGCTTCTAAGAGAGGCCTTGCTTGGCCAGTGTGTTGACTTTCTAGAAGACCAAGTTCCCTGAAATAATTTCATGGCAATTAATCTTGTGCTTAAATGATAATCCTATAATTAGAAGCAATTAAAATCCCTTACAAGGATGGCCTTCTCTATCAATGTCAGTGTCTCTGTATGCTAATGGGGCAATCTTGAAAGAGGCCCCAGATATAATTCGCATCTCACCTCCCCGGGACACATTCAAAGTCTACTTCCAAGTGGCAGGAGTCACTGAAGTCAAAGGAGATGATGACTGAGCCCCTGTAAATAATCCGGGGGCTGGAGATCATTTGAGACAGGAAGACAGAAGCTATGCCACTTGCCTGTGGCACCAGGGTACTTTCAGAGGAAGACAAGGGCTGCATTAAGCCAGTGACACTAGCAGCCCTTTGCCCCTCACCGGAATCTTGCTGCCTCCCACGGGCACCCAGTGACTAAGCACCCAGCATGGAAAGCTATGTTCAAATCACGGCAAAGAGAACCAGCGTGAATAACAACCCGTAGGAGGGCACACCGCTAGTTAGTACACAGCTGACATTTAGCTGTGCCACCGTTAAGTCAGGGCGCGGCACCCGGATCAGGACGTAAACAGTGACAGCTCTCTCCTTCAAGGATGCAACTCCTTTGTGGGCTGGTGTACACATCTCTTAAGGATTCCAAAAGTCATGCGGCTTCACGAGTTAGGCTAAAACAGGGCATTCTAACTTAATCCAGATGGAGAACTAAAATGGGAAGAGTCTTTTGGATCCAGGATATTAGGAACATGGTTTAAGCCTGACTGAATTTTTGTATGCTGTGTCTTTAGTATCCCTACCACCACCACCACCACCAAGAGCTAGTTCCAGGACAGGCTCCAAAGCCACAGAGAAACTCTGTCTCGAAAAACAAAAAAAAAAAAAAAAAAAAGAATACATTAAGCACTGACTTGAGGATCCAGCTGGTAACAGGAAGTGAGGCACTCTAACTTCAAAGGGCTCTTTATGATCTGGTAGAGGGGCACTCACAAGGATTTCATTGCAAATAACAGGAAGGGTGCATAGTGAAAGCGACCTACTTTAGACAAGCCATGGTGAGGAGGAAACACCATGGAAGGGGTCAGAGGCAGTAATGAGAGATAAAACGGGGGGAGGAGGAGCAAAGTGACGGCTCCTCAAGGGGTTGCATGGAGCTAAAGCACTGAGATGCCCAGCCAAGGCAGATAGAGGACGCAGACTCACTTTGATCATGCCATCTGTGACCCGGAAGCACCTGCGTTTGACCGGACAGCATGCAACAGTACTTTGTCGCACGTGAGTGCTGCTGCGTGTGTTTCAGCTTGTAGAGGCGGGGCCCCTGTTCTCTTTTGCAATAGGATGCACGCGCTTGTTAGGCGTGGTGAACTTGAGGGAGGTGACGGCTAGAGAGGGTTCCTCCAAAGTCTAAGAATGTGAGAGCAGGAGGGGTTCGCTGAGGGCAAGAAGCAGGGCAGTAAGAGGCCAGCCTAGCCGAGGGGGGGATGGGCACGCGCGTCAGCTCCCACTGTCCGCATGTCCTGAAGGTGAGTTTGCCTCCCTTTTCGAGTCCATTTTACGTCTTCACTATTGCTCAGGAACAACATCGGCTGGATTCCCCACTGCCACTTTTACTACACGTCATTACCTAAACCCTGGTTAAGTGGAGGCTGTGGGGGAATGATGGCAGACCGGCACCATAATGGTGCCGAGAGCACGGCCATAATTACGGGAAGCTCAGGGCCGCTGCGGGGTAGTGTCGGCTGGCTATTAACTCCAGGAGAGACATGAGAAACTACAAGCACCTTCAGCAACAGCACCCTGTGCCTAAGCTGAAGAAGCGTCTGTGAGTTAGCACGCTCCCCGGGTTATCCGTGTTAGAGCGTGCGGAGGACATGCTGGGACACACAAAGTGGACTGTCCTCCATGCTGTAACAGTGATCTGGGCTGGGCTTAGAGCTCTCAAGTTTCAGTGTCCTTAGTTACAAGATGGTGATGGGGATTACAATTTTTATTTATTATTATTATTTCTTAAATCAAATCAGGGCTTGCATGGTGGGTGTTTAGACAATGTTGGTTTCTCTTCTCACTCCACCTGGGCCCTCAATACTAGCAGCACCTTTACTTGGCCTTAATACCCCTTTCCCTGCATCTGCTACTTGTATCTTAACTGGATGGCTAGCCATCAGCGCCCTCGCTTCCAAGAGCCCGCCCACAGAGAGACCACTGGAAAACGGGCGCCCTTGATCATTGTTGGTCTCATCCCTACTTCCTGGTCTATAAATGATAGAATCCTGTTACTGTGTAATGTCACATGTACCCCCCCCCCCACTGTACGCAGACACGGTGTCTGTTGACGGACCGACAAAACTTCTAAGACACATACACAAGCACTAGAGAAAGAAAGTACATTTGGTCAAGAATAGCACAGCTGCTCCCTGGTACAAAAGGACTTTCCTCCAGCAGCTTTTAGGCCCAAATGACTAAAGTCCATTCCTCATATAGGCAAGGGTTCTAAAGCTTGTCAATGTCATCTTTAAAGAGAGAAGACTGCTTGAAACAATATATTACACAGATCAGCCCTGATCTGGTGACCTTGGTAGAGACAAAGGACTCCCAGGGTCCAAGACTGAAACCCAAGGAGAAGGTACCCTCCAAGCCCTGGATGTTGATTGGGGGAGGCTTCGAGATGTGGTTCTTTCAGTCCTGAGCCCTCTCTACTCATTACACACAGTCCATGAGTCCAAACTGGACTCCTTTACTGGCTAAACTTGCCTTCTTCCTCTTCTACTCAGGCTATTTGGAAAATAGGCATAATGCACACAGTCCCAGGTGGCTTGCAAACGCTGGGCATTTCTGTCCATGGAAGGAGGCAGGATGCTGTGGTCTGGCAGGGTACATGGTGACAAGCCCCATGCAGCTGCCCCAGCTGGCTCCGAGGAATGCTCAGTGACTTGCCACATTAACTGAAGCAAAGGGTCATGCAAGAACAGATCACAAACAGGGCTACAGTGCCTCTGACCAGGCTTCTTTTGCTTGCTTTCCACTGGGGGCTGTGGGCAGGTGCATAAGCTCAGGGGAGCACAAAAACAAGACAGGGAAGCTACACTGCCTGGGCGATCAGATGCTGCGAACCTCGGGGCTTCCTTCCAGCCAGCAGTGCTCCCTGTAGAGGACACTGAATACCCAGTTGGCTAGAACAAGGCTCCAGACATACCTAATGCAGCCCAGCCTTTTGGAAATTTGTGCTTGGTTTGAAAAATCTGAACCAATTTCTAACAGTGAAGCTGCAAGAGCAGTACAATGAATACCTACACGCCCTGCATTTATATTCTTTAATTATCATTAATACCGTTCTATTCCATGTGCTTTCATCTGCACAGTGCTCACGCTTCTGTTTTTAAATGCTGTGTGTGTGTGTGTGTGTGTGTGTGTGTGTGTAAGCCAGAATCCAGGACAACCTTGGGTGTCATCCTCAGGAATCTCACCCACCACCTTTGGTTTGGAACTCACTGGTTAGGTCAGACAAGCTGACCTGCAGAGTTCCAGAGATCCTCCTGTCTCTGCCTCACTGACACTTGGGTACAAGTGTGGGCTACTATGCTAGGCTTTTCATACAGGTGCTGAGGATCAAACTCAGGTCCCCATGCTTGCCCAGCAATTAGTTTAACTGTGTGTGTGTGTGTGTGTGTGTGTGTGTGAGAAAGAGAGAGAGAGAGAGAGAGAGAGAGAGAGAGAGAGAGAGAGAGAGAGAGAGAGTATGTGTGATGTTTCTGTTGTTTTTATTGATCGGATACTACACATGTCAGAATAATGATCCCCAAGCTATTTCACAACCCCCTTCATAACTACTCATTACCATTGCCACTCAGGAACTTTACACTGATACAAAAACATTACCACACATTCCCCAATGGTCCTCAATGCCCTCTAGAGCTGTTTGGAACTTTGCTTCGGATCCAAGATCCAGTGAAGCAGTACACATTGCATTTGATGGCTATGTCCCATTAGCCTCTTTCAATCAAGAACAGTCCCCTTGACTGTCTTTGTTTTTCATGAAATTGGCAGATTTTGGAAAACCCAGGTGAGTTATCCTGTAAACCAGGACGAGGGGCCTGACTAGACACCAGGCTCTAGTGCTTTCATCTTGGACTTGTTCCAAAACTACGAGAAATAGATGTCTGCTATACGGCCATCCAGTTGATAGCACTGACCTTGAGTTTGCTTACTTGAGTAGGGCAACATGTATCTAATTGCTACTGAAACTCCACAGCAAAACATTTATCAACCAACAATATTCTGGTTTTGCATCCTGTACTGGGACCTCAAAAACACTGCAATCAAATATAGGTTTGCTCCTCATAGGGGTTTTGGTATAACTGAAGTTCTGCTGTACGTTCAGAGGACAGGGAAACAGCACACTCACGTGGACACCTTTAGCCAGGGTCCTATTGACGGTACAGGAAGTGGGAACATAAGCTGTGGGAAGGCAGCAGCAGGCCCAGCGTTGGAAGCGGTAGGGTGGAGTCATTAAAACAGCCCTCACCTTCATACTGAAAAGAGTATGCCCCAGGAGTACTGAACACCTTCAGCTCCCAGATCTTGGATTTGAAGTACTATTTCTTCCTTTAAAACAAACAAACATAATATAGTGGCAGCAGCAAAACAACAAAAAAACAAAGTTCCTTGAAGAAATGTCTGAGGTACCAGGTGAGCTTTTGTATTCCAAAAAGAAAGGAAGTACCCAAGAGAAATAGCAACAAATAGGAATTACATCAAAAAGACATTGGAGCCAGTTGGAAGAGGCTCCCACTCTTGCAACTTGGGACAATTTGAGCATAGAAAAAGACAGTGAAAAAAGACTTGTGAGCCCAAGTCAACATCCCCAGCATGTTGTAGGGAGAAGGAAATGGAAACTGTTCATCCAGAAGATCACCAAGTGATAGAAATGAGGAATTACAGAATTAGAACATGGCCATTTTCTAGCCATGAGTGTGTAACCATGGATCAAGGCTATTTAATAGATACTTTCCTTGTTGAACAGTGCTGAACTCCAAGTACTT
Source organism: Arvicola amphibius (assembly GCF_903992535.2). Classification (NCBI taxonomy): domain Eukaryota; kingdom Metazoa; phylum Chordata; class Mammalia; order Rodentia; family Cricetidae; genus Arvicola; species Arvicola amphibius. Next base: position 13,495,573 of record NC_052050.1, on the reverse strand, counting down.
ACACATCTAGAACTGAGCACAAACAAGAACGATATCTTTGGAATGGAGGGGTCTACTGATGCCACCTCAACCAGGAAACTGAATGCAGCATTGCTAGCAATGGATGGGATAGTCAGGATGCATCTGAGGGTAAGTGACTCCTGGCTGACATCCCTCCTCTATGCCAACCCAAAGGACCTGATTCCTCAGCTGTCACCTCCTGTGTTCCCAATCTGGCTCCAAACCACACAGGCAAGACTGTTTAACAGAGATGACCCCTAGCTAACAGCTTTGTCCTTAAACAAAGCAGCCATTCAGCTTTTTCCTGATGGCATCTCATTGGCTACTCTACAACCATCTGCCCTCAGTGAAGGAACCTGCACCTAGCCTCCCAGTAAACTACAGACTATTCCTGTCCTCCGCCACGGGCACAGACAGCAAGTCCATGGTTATTGTGAACACTGGGTGAGAAGACGTGTGTTCTGTGTGTTCAACACATAACTGCCTGCAACTAAGGGCTCCCTGTGTAAAGAAGAATTGAACCGAAAGCCTCCACGAAATGGCTCCTAAGGACTGTGATGGTCAGATCCCTAATCCTTTGACAATGGAGAGAAATAATCATCCCCTGACCCCACTCTCCACTTCTCTTTTGAAATCATCTATGACATGGTGCTTCTTGGACACGCTCTGTACTCTGCCTAGACAGCTATCTTTTCTGTCCTCATGGCTCTTTTCTGTTACTCCCTATATGAATCTGCCGATTTATTGTGTTTCAATTTCCCAGGAATTAAAAACCTTTATCTTGGAGGGCAGGTCATTAGGACACAGGATGTTCAAAGGGGAAGTGAGACTTTGCATACTGAAAGGAAGCTCTTTAAGCTTTGAAAGCAAACAATCCAAAGGTAGAAGGAAGTCCCTGAAATTGACCATACTCACTAGCCTGTCCCTCTGCAAGCATATATAAACATTACTCTCAGACTAGGCAAACTCCCTGAAAGAGTCTCAGACCAACCAAGCTACTTAGAAAGGCGCTCTCTAATTTGTGAAACTAAGCCTAACCCTAACCCTCAGGTTGTATTATACAGCGAGCTCCAGGCTTACAGCTTTGATGAGCTGTCACCCATTTAGTAGACTTTGATGATGTAGCTGCCTTTGAGTCATTTCTGCCCCCACAGGTAACCCCTCACTTATATTCCTGTAAGTGTACCCCAATAAAACTCATTGATTCATAAGGCTGGACTTAAATGGTATCTATCCTTTGGTCTATTATTGGCCCCCTACATGGGGTAAAAAAATAAATTTTCGTTCACACGACACACCTTCAGCTTTTTTGATCAGTCAAGGCATCTTCCTGCAAGCCCCCACTGCTCCTCAAGGGACCTCGTGTACCCCATCATTCCTTTGCATGTTGAACTTCCCCCATAAACATCACCCACTCCATAATGTGCTCCCCATCATAACCATCTGAGTGCCCTGTTGGAGATGCTCCTGTGGACTGCTGTTCTCTGGGCATGAATTGGATATTACCATCTTGTATCAGAGCAGTCGTGATTATCTGCAAGGAATCCTCATGGGAGCAGACCTATCATCACTACTTTATAGAGAGAGTGGGCATAGGGTCACGGGGCCCTCACCTGAGATTATAGCCACGCCTTCTCTCTTATACTCCCCTCTGCAAACTGACTATGTGATCATATCTGGAACTTCAAAAAATTGCAATGGCCAAATGCACCTGGTTTCTTGGACTTGCTATGGGAGGGAAGTTAACTGAAGCAGAAATCTAATCTTTGCAACCTTAGAATGCTTTCAATTACACTGGGGTGAGACATCTCTGTGGTGTAGCTCTTTGGGTCACCCACACTCTTGTAAGTAAGTCCCATAAACTCATTGGTTTACCAAGATGGACTTGGTTAGAATGATTCTTTTGGTCTGTCATTGGTGCCCTGTCTGGGGTGGACAGACACGGTCTACAATTCTCCAGGAAAAGTCACAAGCAGATGCTAAGAGAACTGGAGTATCGCAGGGAGCTAAGGCTCATTGCTTGGGCTCTGTATTAAATGTACTAGGAGGAGGTGGAAGAACATGTGGACAGATTGATGTTTCAATCACACAACATGGCGGTCAGTCTCAGCACCCAGGAAGGAGAGACCTTGGCCCTAAACAGTGAGCGTCTTAAAGCCCCAAAGAAAGTTTAGAAGGGGAGGTCCATATGTGGCAAGGGGCCACAGGCCAGGAGAAGTGTATCCCATTGCCCACCCCATGAGAACTCAGGTTAGAACATCAATCTCCACGCTACATTAACAAACCAAAGTGTATGAGAAAATTACACTCTTCCTCAAATAATATATCTGTGGGAGAGACTTATTCCTGAAACAGCCAGGAAGCAGGTGGTATTTCTCCCTCATTTACTTACAACATTAAACTGAAAATTGCTTCTCACGAGGAATTTCTTTTATCATTCCATAACAAATAAAAAAAAAGATACAAGAATGTAGGAAAGCTTTTTAAATCTCCACGGATGGGCTAGGGGCAACTGTTCTGATACCAACCAGCACCACTGCCCAGAGGCAACCATATAAAAATATACCAAGGAAGAGGATGTCATTCCCAGAAATGTTGTGCCAATTTAGAAATTAAACTTACCTCTGATCTCAAAAGGGTGATTCCATCCCAAAGCGAGCTCCCACCAGGAGCTCCTAAGTTACTTTGGAAATTATTTTCAACCTGAGCAAATCCACACAGGTGAAATGGGGACTCAGCGAATCTAGCAATTAACACAGCTGCTCAGGGGTTCGGCTGAAATGCATTTTCTAAGAAGTTGCTTGCATTTGGACCCTAAGCTCTGCTCATTGTGCTTTATTGCTCATATGTGCGGTCTCATTAAAGCCACGCTAATTCCCACGTTCTATTTAACCCCTCCCTGCGAGCACTCTTCCCTCTACCTTTTGAACACTCACAGCGGTCTCTTTCAAAGGGTCTTTTCTTTCCCAGTCCCCTCCACATCCTGAGCTCTTGCCCGTAGTGTGCTATTTTGGAACCACATAATTTGGCAGTTAATGACACTTGGATTTGGCTTGCTCTTTAATCCTTCCACGTGGTCCCCTTTTCTCTCCTGGTTTTAAGTTCCATGTTAGGATTTTCAAGAGCGTCTAGGAGCATCTTGCTGAATGCAAGTTTGCAAAATATTTGTGGGTTTATTGTTTGTCCCAAAGGGAACTCTATTCAATAAGAGAAACTCCAGGGGGTCTCGGAGCCTAGGTGTGGGAAGGAAGAGCTGGAGTCTGGCCAATTCCATTACCTTCTTCTCTGTGGCTTAGGGCAATTTCCATCTCTCCTCCCCACACCCTGGCTCATCTTGAAGATGAGGGCAAGAATGGTTACCTCCCTGATGAGAGTGCCTGAGAAACCAACCAAACAAGGGACCTAATGTGCACGGTGCAAAGAAAGATGAGGTACACCCTGGGCACTGCAGAAGTGGTAGCTGCTGTTAGCTGTTGTTTCCTCAGGACAAACCGTTGCCTGAACCATGCACCAAGGAGGGGGGATGGGGGAGGGGGGAGTGGTAGGGCAGATCACCTGTCCCGAGAAGGACTGCTTAGCTTGGCATTCTCCATGATACTTTGGCATGCCAAAAAAAATGTGGGTTGGATGTCTTCTCTTTGAGTCTGTCTAATAACTCTAACTGGAAGTGGTGGCACACACCTGTATAGCCGCACTTAGGAGGCAGAGGCAGGAAGATAGATGGAGGCCAGCCTGGGCTACATAGTGAAATCTTGTCACAACACCCCGCCCCCCACTGCAAGGTTGTGAAATGTGTTTGTCTAACATATGCAAGGTTCTATGTTTGCTCCCCAGTGCTGCCAAAATAATAACATGATTTTCAAGATATTATTACTAATTAGCTATTTACTTGAGCTCTACATTCTGAATTTAGGGTTGTATTTCCTTTACATAAATAACTGAATCTTAATTTACTTTGTTTTGGTTTTATGGAGTCATGCATTTTCAGCAAGTGATCTCCCACTGAGCTATATTCAGTAACTATCTTAGAAATAGATTCCCATTCTTATCGGTACTATAAAAGTACTATTAAAGCATTTACAGTTCCCATTTCCGGGAGCAAGCTACTAAATTTCCTTGTACCTCAATTTCTCCATTTCTAAAGCAAGGATCATAATGCAAATTTCCTCACAGGTTTAAGTTAGACACAGAAAATACTTAGAAAGTAGCTGGCCTTTTGAAAAAGTTGCATGGGAACCTATTACTGTAGAAACTTCTTAAAATACAAACATATATAAAAGGAGTTTAATGGAGTTTTTCTATGGTGGGGGCATAAAACTCTATCTACAAACCATATGTTATCAAATAAAACCTACAGCATCTCTTTCTGAGTTACTAGTCTCATAACCCTGCCCAAACATTACAAGCTATTTCAGTGTTCTGGGTTACTCTCCAGAATTTGGTGGTAAGACTCTACTGTGGAAGACAGCACACACCCAAGACAAAGAACATGAGAAATCTAGTTGGTACTCAGCTGGAACTTTCACCCCTACTAGGCAGTGGGCATAGTGATGGAAGGTACTGTGCAGGTTACCAGTCTCACCCAGCGGTGAACATTGCAAACTGCAATAACCTGTCTGGAGAGAAGATATATACCCACCCGTGCAACAGTGGCACCATGGTTATGGGAACAACCAACTACGTTTTAGTTTCTATTGGACTTAAGGCCCACTCTGTGAGATGGAACCTATACCCAACACTGTCAATGAGACTAAGAATCTGAGGCCATACAGATTTGAGGATATAAGGAGAAAACTTTCTACTATTATTCTGCTAAATGTACATAGTAATAAAATGACTCCTAATGACCTATTGCTATACTTATAGATCAGTGCATTGGTCAACACTCATCAGAGGAGATTTTTCTTGCAGTAGATGGCAGCTAACACAGAAACTCACAACTCTTGGCCCCACTTCTCCCATAGGTAGAATGACAACTTTGGTGACAGTATCGGCTTCATAGAAGGGAAGAACAGGTGAAAGTGTTTGTCTTAAAAATACCCTTTATGAGGATATCCAGAATAACACCTCAAAATTCTTTAACTTCTTTGCAAAAATTCTTTAACTTGATAGGACAGTTCTGGGAAGATAATGTGCTTATATTTCAAAGAAAGAAAGAAAAAAAAAAACAGCTAAAAACAACCAACCAGTCAACCAACTGATCAACCAACCGAACAAACAACCAACAAACAAAATTCTCTCCAAACTCTGAAGACTTTGCCAAAGTAAAACTTTCTCTGAATTCTTTCCACTTTCTTCTTTCCTTAAACAGATCTTTCCTGTGTCTTTTGTTTATCACATATTCTTATGTGTATAGGTAAATAATTAAAGTCAGTCTTTCCAACACTTATGAAAGCCTAAAAGCCATAAATACAAATGAAAATATAAACCCTTCCTGATAAAATGATGAGGGGAAATGAACAAGCTTACGGTCACTCTACCAGGGAGCCCCAAGAGCAAGTGCACAGACTGTTCTCTGAGAGTTAAATCATAAGTTGACATGGAGGGCTGGGCTTTAGCTCAGTGGGAAATCACTTGACTAGCAAACACAAGGCCCTGGATTCAGTCCCCAGGATAGCATGGAGAGGCTGGGACATGTTGAAGACACAGATAGGTCCTAGGTCACCAAGATACCGAGATAGACCAAAGTGGGTCTGGAAAAACCAGAAGGAAATTCTGACTGTGTCAGGGTTCATACAGATACAGGAAGGAGTGTTACAGTCCATGGATAGGAACTCCACACCATGGCTGGGCTGCTGGTTGAGGATGCGTACGATGTGACAATTAGAGGCTGAGGGTTTAGAGGCAAATAGTTCTTTTCTGGTTTCCCGCTTACTAATTCTGCAATGCCGCAAGCTCTCCAACCCCTGCTCCTTGTCTGGAAAATGAGGCTAAGAATCAAGTGTAGAGAGAAGTAAATACCACACATGACGTTTCTGATGTCATACCTGACATAGAGGAAGCACATGCGAGACTCTGAGTGGCTGCACTATTTCTGAGAGGGATTTTTCAGGTCATAACAGCCCAAGGCCACCGAGTATCTAGATCCTCCACCTATCTGTCTTCCCTGGCCCATTTCTGGTCTTACCAATAGCAGTTTAACCAGTTGGTTGTCCTGTACCAGGCATGGCAGGAAGAAAATGGTGACCATGCCATCAGAACACCCAGGTCTGCAGGTTGGCTTAGACTTCGCACAACATTTGAGTATTTGGAAATCCTTGTGTGCAGAGGATTCTCATAGGGCGTATTATTAACTAGTGGTAAATGCCCCAGAGCTTAGAGTCACCTGCTTTGCCATCACCTTGACCTTTGCCCAGCAGCGATTCTCCTGGATGGTGCCTTACCCGTGACGTGGAGCTTTTCATCAGTGACTTCGGCCTTCAGATAAATCCGCCCCCTCTTCTCTGTGTGATCCATTCCGCAGAGGCTGGGGACGTTGATCACACACTGCTTGTGAACATTCATGTCGCAGGCTGTGAATCAAGAAAGCAAAGGGTCAGGCTGGCCATCTGGGCTCACATCATTGCCTCCATGTTTTGGTGCCTGAGCAGAAGTGGGAATGATTCGCCCCTAAGGTGATACCTTGCTATAATGTTTCTGGTGATACGAACAGTTAACAGATGTCCCTTCCTGCACAGGCTTCCTCTTGTGAGTGACGACACCCTAAAATACCCATCTCAGATTTATTCAGTCTTTACCACAGCAAAAGAACCCAAGTTGCTCTTCTGTGGCCTTTTCAAATTGTTAACAAATCTACACAGGTGATGTGTACAGAGACGAGACTAACTACCTAATAGTTTACGCACACACAGGTATACAACGCACAAATTTATAACAGAGGATACTTTTTACATCTTTTGTCAGAGAATTCCTTCTGCCTGTCTGAGATGGCCATCAAGAAAGTGACAATCTGTGGGCTGAGCCTAGGGAATCCCCAAAACACTTCTTCTCCTCAAGTAACTTGGTATTTTTGAGAAGGTGTAGGTATGTTGCCTTTAAAAAAAAAAGGAACTTATGTTTGATATTTTAAACCTGTCTTCAAATATTTAAATATTAATCCAAGTAAAACAAATACATGCCTGGCATAAGCCATTCCTTAGGCTGACATTATGTAGGCGAGACAGGAGGAGGATATAAAAAGATCAGTCTTATTTCTGTGAACCAAAGAAACCCTGAGAAGGAACCCCAGGGTTGACTACAAACGCGCGCGGGGCTGTGTAGGTGTGCCGGCCCCGCCCTCCTGGTACCTCGGGCTTCCTGGAAACCTCATCCACTCTCCCTGGGATGTTAACAGGCTTAACCTGCAATCTTCAAGGCAGGGCCTGACTACCCCTTTCCTTCTCTGTGTGTAATCCCAACATGGCAATCTCTCTCTCTCTCTCTCATTTTTAAAAAGAAGTCATAAATATTTGCTGCAATTAAACACTGAAAACTGGGTAATGACACAGCAAGGAAAGAGCAAGCAGTGGCTTCACAGAGGCAGAGTCCCTTAGGCTTCTGTCCACAAAGCTCTCTCGCTTAGCCAAGAAGACCCTTGAGAAGCTGTGTTAGTTGTGTCCCTTGGGTTAACTAAGCCCTAGCCATCTTCAGGTTCCTCGGCACAAGATGAAATTTAGGGATGATAAATGAAATTTAGGGCCTTGGGAAGAATATGGGTAACCAGGAGGGTGTGTGTGGGGTGAACAAACTCTGGGGCGGTGCTCTGGTTTTGGCTCTACCCGAACTCGCTTCTCTGCCTCGGGAAGCTCCTTTGCACCCTCTGATCCCATTTCTCACCCTACAGATTAAATGGCTGGCTGACACAAGTAGCAGCTAGCTGTTCCCCCACCAAGTGGAACTGTGCACAGACTCCAGTCAGACAACAGGCAGGGATGTGCGTAGGAATGGCTATATTTCTGCTAAGGTAGGTTGGGCTCCTGATGCCATTAGTTCATTCTCTTCCTTTCCGGAAGGACCCTGGATGCCCCAAAGTCCAAGAAAAAAAGAACTAACAACAACAACAACAAACAAACAAACAAACAAAACAAACAACAAAAACAATTGTTTGGGTCAGTTTAGTCCATGTTTTTCAAACAAAATCTAAAGCTGAATCCTAATATGTAAAACCCCAATGCTATTGTCAAAAATGTATTTACTAAATTCAGATTTATACAGTTTATTTATTACAAAGACATTCAAGGGTAACCAAGACACAAAACTCTAGAACAGGTGGTTTGGGAGGCTAATTAATGTCTGCCATGATGGAAATGGCTCTCCCAAAATTTGTGTGCTGGGAATTTCAGTCTCCAAATTCATAATAATAGCAGTTGTAGGTGGGGCCTTTGGGAGGTAAGTATTCTATATGAGGTCATGAGGGTGATTGCCAGGGGTCCCATGGTGGCGTTATGACTTTATAAACAGAAGAGAGGTCTCAGGTAGCATCCTAGTCTAGCTTTCCCTGCTGGTGCCTTGTCCTTGGATCTCAGCCCCCAGAGTTCTGAGACCGAATGGACCTCTACTCCTCATAAGGCACCCGTGTCAGACATTTTGATACAGCAGCAGAGACCATCTCAGGCAACTCATCTGCTTCCACTTCATGTAAAAGTGACACAGCACCCAGGATCCTTGCTCCATCCAGAAGAGAATATGCCAGAGGGAACAGTATGGAAGAGCACACCTCCTCAGTCAGCAAACCTCTCCGTGGAATGTGTATGATGGGGGGAAGGGGGCGGAAATCTGATGGCAAGTTCTACCTCTTGAGTGGGGCCGGCAATATAAACGTCTCAGCCTTACTAAATCTGTCAAGGTTGATATGTATATAACACATGAGAGTGTCTATTTTTGCTCCATGTTTCTTAACATTTATTAATTGTGCTGGTGTGTGTGTACAGGTCAGAGGATAATCTGTAGGAATCTGTTCTTTCCTTCGATCATGTGGATTTCAGAGATTGACGCCAGGTTGTCAGGCTTGAATGCAAGCATCCTCACCCACTGGACCGTATCTCCAGCCCTGCTCCAAGTTTTAAAATAGCTAAAAATATCCTTACAAATGTACTTAGGATTACCGTTTTTAGAAACACTGAAGATGATGAAAATGATGCGTTTGGAATCTGAGGGTTTCTTGAAACACAGAAGCTGCTGGCCTGGATGATGGGGCCATTAGTCTGTGCAGCTGGGTAACCCGAACAAACCCTGGGCTTGGAGAGACTCTCCATGACTCTAATGTTCACACATCCCAACTTATGCAAAACACTGTATTTACTCCATGCAGGATGCAAAGCTTGGTGGTCAGTCTAGTCTTTAGGAATATATGAGAACCTGCTGGTGTTTTGTTAACACTTATTAATATGGGCTTAGTAGCTGCCTTTTCATGCCCTGGAAGTATACATTTTTATTCAAGCATCTAGCACAGGTAAATTTGTTGCTTGAGAATTAGCAACACAGAAAGTTTCTGAGGTTATTTGTCTTGCCTTTTGGTACTGGATAAGGATGTACACAGGACTGAGGAGGAGGGAGAGGAGGAGGAGAGGGAAACGGCCTCCTGTCCCCCATGCCAGAGGACCTCTGTGGTGTCAGACATACCTAGATGCTGTAGAATCCCCCAGTCTGTCCACGGGCTAGGGTGAGTGAGCTCAGGAAGCTACCCTGCTTCTCATCTTCACTTTATAGCTTTAGTTTTAAGGAGAAGCCTGCTGGATTTTTCCACAGTCCACCCACTAATTAGAGACATAGGAAGATAATGACTATAGTTGCTTAGCTTATTTTGAAGCCAACCAAATGTGGAATCTGGAGGTGGGGAGTTTTCTGTGGGGTTTGACGAGCCTGCATTTTACAGCGACTGAAGATTTCTACCACACAGACACAGAAAGACAGACGGACAGACACATACACACTGAAAAAGTGACAGTACCCGTTAACTTCATTTATAAACTAGATAACTTTGTGTGGGGGGGAGCTCATAATTAGACAAGTAAGTCGTTTTAATAAACCAGAACCCGGAGCAGAGAGCAAGTCATCACTTCTTGAGCCTGGTCTTTATCTGAACCAGTTCTCTCTGTCGGTGAGCTGCTGTGGAGGGGTTTCTGAAACCCTGGCACTGAGCAGACCTGAGCAGGGGCTGCGGATCCTGGCCACCTACTGGGAGGGAGAACTTACTGTCGCACTTCATCCCCTGGTGGATGAGTCCATAGAGCAGGGAGCCGCAGTGGTCACAGAAGGTGGGGCTTCCGTAAGTGTGGATCTTGAACTTGTGCTTGCTCCTGGGGTCCTGCGGGGAGAACAACAACATCCGTTTTAGGTCTGAAAGGGCTGTAGCTTTGGTTAAGCCAAGCTCAGGCCCTAGTTTCATTGCAGTTTGACTAGTTCCAGACTGTGTATTGTTCCCTAGGGTCAGACGTACATGGTGTGTGTGTGTGTGTGTGTGTGTGTGTGTGTGTGTGTCTTTTGACATATCACATTTTAAGATAGCAGATACCCATGTTCCCTCATTTTGAAGTGTATAATTTATATCTAGCCAATGACAACGTTTCCATGAAAGCCGTCACTTGAAGCTCACCATCATCAAGGTCTGGAAGGGGGCATGCTCAGAGCCTCAAACCATTCCTACACCTGTCCCCCCAACACCTAGCAGGGCTGTGGCACAGAAGAGGCAAAGTGCCTGCTGTCCTTGTGAGGCTGAGCTGAGTGACCTGAGATCTGGATCCTTCGGGAACTCTCTTGTCTTCCAGAATCCTGATGGGCTGTGGAATCAGACACACCCTGAGATGAACAGGACCTACCTCTTGACTGTGTGCTATTTTCGGAGAGTCTGTGTATTTGTCTGGGGGAAATGTCAGTGGTTAGAAGAAAACCGGAAACTCACTGGGGTAGCCCTTCCCCAAGCATAGCTGCAGGCCCATTGCTCTCTCTAGCAGACTAAACAAAGTGTGAGGGTGCAAGCAGAACGTTGTTCTTGTAGGGTCCTGTTCTTTGGCTCACAGACAGATGAACTGGAATTATACACAGCCTGCCATAGTGAGCCAGGGGCCTGGATTCTCATACTCCTCAGAAGCATGACTTGGGACAAATGGCTTGTTCTTCCTGCCTCATCTGCACTGGGAAGTCAGTTTCACCTAACTTATGTGGCTATAAAAAGGACAAAACAAGCCAAACTTTGTGAATTGGTTAGGAGAACAACCTAGTAGCAGGCTGTCCAGTGCATCAGGGTGAGTATGCACAGGACAGAGAAAAAAATTCTAGCTGATGGTTCTAACTTCTTTCTTTCTTTCTTTCTTTCTTTCTTTCTTTCTTTCTTTCTTTTTCTTTCTTTCTTTCTCTCTCCCTCTCTCTCCCTCTCTCTCTCCCTCTCTTCCTTCTTCTCCTTCTCCTTCTTCTCCTCTTCTTCTTCTTCCTCCTCCTCCTCCTCCTCTTCCTTCCTCTTCTTCTCCTCCTCCTCCCCTCCCCCACAATGTAACCCAGGTTGGTCTTGAACTTTCAATCCTCCTTTCTCAGTACTTTTCAACTCTGCAGTGTTGGAATTAAAGATTCATAACACCAACTCAGTCCCCAGCTCCTTCAAGGAGAGGAGTGAGCAAAAAGATCTTTGTGTGCTGTTTGAATTGCAATCCAATGCCACACTCAATATGCAATACAAGGCCCCACCCTCATGAAACACTATGAGAGCCCAAAGGGCAAAGTATGGGAGGAATAGGAAACGGGACTCCCAGGAGGATACAGTAAGCCTGGATTCTCCTGGAGGCAAGTGTTGCTCACATGCAAAGAGCCACCAAGGAAGACATGCTAAGCTTTTGACTTTCGAAGGCACCCCGGCACCATAGGTCTAACAGATTCTAAAGGTGAGTTTGGTTTTATAAGAGTCGTCTTTTGCTTGGCTTTGGAACCCAGAACCCAAGCTAAACATATCCCAAACGAACAGTTATGATTACCTTTTAGAGGCATAGGTTGGAAAATTCTGGAATGTTTCAATCATGCAGAAAAAAATGTAAAGGACAGCAAGCCAAACACTCACAGATGTGTCCACTACATGCGGTAAAGGCGAGCAAGTCTCCTTGTCCCTCATTGTAATATTGCTACCTTCACTTTAAAGAGATGGTGATGACCCCCTCCCCAGAGCAACACCATAGATGTTGCACTGGGATCTGACCCCGATTCTTACTATGTAAGCTTTCAGACGTCTGCCCAGAATGAGGAGCTGGTTCTTGTCATCTTTTGGACTTCTAGAGCTATACCTGCTTTTGTTTTGAGGGAGAGGTACAGATATACCACTTGTTTTGTAAACCAAATATTCTTGTAATGCAGTCATGCTCCTTCAGTGACATGGGTTCTGTGGCTACAGTGGCAGAGCTGAATACTTGTGGCAAAGAGGGAAGGGACCACAAAGCCAAGCATGTTCATTACCTAACTTTCATAAGAAACGTTTGCCCACCCTAGCTTTAGGGCAACGGGTTTCACATAGCAGAGTATCAGCCACAGCAATCACAGATACGGTGCCTAGATGCTCCCGTAATCAGAAACCCCGGGCAGGGGCTCCCATCATGGTCCTTCCCTTCTTCTCTTCCCCTCCCACTGTTTTTGAATACAGAACTTCACTCTACAGCACAGGCTGGCCTCAAACACAAACCCTTTTGTTAGCTTGCTGAGTAGTGAGATTGTAGGTACATGGCCGCTTGCTCTGGTCTCCTCTGGTCTTTAACAGAGCCTGGCAGATTATCCCAAGTTTAGAAGACTTTGATCACTGTTTTGTAGGCAGTAGGGCCTGACAGCAGCAGCTGAATACATGTGTTAATGACCAAATACTATTTTATCCTAAAATTAATTAATTAATTTGTGTGTGTGTGTGTGTGTGTGTGTGTGTGTGTATGTGTGCGCATGTGCGTGCACGCCTGTGTACGTCACCTTGTGTGACGGTCAGAGGACAACTCCTGGGAGTTGGTTCTCTCCTTCCACCATGTGATTTCCAGGGATCAAACTCCAGTCATTAAGCATAGAAGCAAGTACCTTATCTACCAAGTCACTGGCTCATGATTAGTCATACTTATGAAGCAACCCGCTATCTGGCCTTCTAAAGGCCCCTTTCGGGTTATCAAATACCTCATGTCCTTGTGGGAATATTTTCCCTAGCTAGTAATGGCTCTGAAGTTGGAGTGAAGAGCAGACTCTGATATTAGAGGAGCCGATCAGTTTCTCTGATGTCTGAGGCGTGGGGCAGAATGCTGCAGGATCAGGCCAGCATCAGCACCAATTAGCTGGACCCGCGTTGACAGTGAAGGTTGTGTCCTACAATGTGGAGGGCAAAGAAGAAAGCAGCCAGGTCCCCTGCAGAAATGTGGCATCAACAACTGACAGAAAATCAAGAGTGGCGGCTCACTCCGAACCCTCTGGAGGATGCACAGGGCAGTTAGCCCTGGGGTAGCTGTCCTGAGCTGACTGTCACACAGATTTTTGTTGACGTGCACATGGGCAGTGGGCCTCACTTTCTTACTCATCCAACACCCAGTGGTACCTCCAGGTTCGAACTGCTGGGAGACATAGAAAGAGGGGAAGCCGTCACTTCCACTTCTTGTGTATGTGACTGGAGAGCCACCAAGTCCCAGAGTCCTTCATGCCCAAAGTACGTGTGTGACCCTGAATCCCACTTATGAATTATAATGGCCATATGTGCTCCTGTTAACTCCGTCAGTGTAAGATCATAAGCGAAGGGTTTGCAACCTGATAGGAGCTGGACAAACGTAAGAGGCTGTCAGTGTATTAGCCATAGAAGTAAACTTCACGCAGTCCAAGGTTTCTCTAAAATACTTAAGTGGGTGGGCTGCAATGGATGCATCCGGAGAGAGGGGTGATTCCAGCCGTCACTGGAGGTCAGGATGGAAACGAGCAGGGCATGTTTCTTAGTTCTGCTTCCTGAACTCTGTGTCTGGTCCTCCCAGGAAGTTCCTTGGCTCTTGCCCCATATGGTGAATTTGAAACTGTTTGGTGGTCCAGATTACCCCAAGCACAGTCGCAGCTTAAAGGTCAAGATGATATTGCCTGCTCAGAAGAAGAGGAAGGCAGGAGCATGGAAACTCACCCAGTGTGATGAATCCCACCAGGTCTGATAGGAGAAAATACCTTGCTACTTCAATGGGACTTACCACGCTCACGGAAAGCTGCCAGAGCAGAAACTCTCCCAGCTGCCTGATTTCTGCCACAGCCACTGGTGGACAATGCCTTTGCCTTCTCTGGGTCTCAGTTTCCTCATCTAGATCCTGGACTATGGGGACTAGGGTTCTAAATGAGGTTGACAGAGCCCTGATCTTGCCAGGAGGTGCCCCGTGCCACTGAGGGTGGAGAAGGAAAGAAGGGAGGAGAGGCGGCTGCTAAAATTAAAGTTGGGAACAACTGTACTAGATGGTCTCCTCAACACTGTCTTGATATTTAGGAAAAGAAAACACCAACAAAACCCTTTTTATTTTGAAATCATTTAAGACTCACAAGAATTTGCAAAACTAGTACAGCCTGTTCCCGTATGCTCTTCCCCCAGCTTCCCCCAGTGAGAAGAGCTTACATAACTATAGCAGAGCAGGGACTCCGCTGCCGCCCTGCCGCCGGCTGACTGCAGGCGTCCTGGGGTCTCTAGATTTTCTGTGCATGATGATAACAAAAGGACTTTCATTGTACAATGTATGAATTAAATATACCGTGTGCTCGGTAGGGAATACAGGCCTGTTTGCTGAGCAAATATCATGAACTTGGGTAGATCAACAGCCGAGGAACATCTGCCACCTGCCCATGAGATTCGTAATCACTGGAACGCACATGAAGGGGTTGGGGAGGGTGACTCCAGAGATCTATCCAAAAGTGGGAGTGGAAAGTTTCTCTCTAAGTGAAGGAAACACACACTGTGCCTCAACCTCCGTGGCCAGTTTTCTGGAACAAAGTCATTTTGAGTCACTGGCTGACTGAGGGCTCAGCCAAGTGTGCAGCCAGCATGGGTCACGGGGAGATTGAAAATCGCTGGGCATCCAGGTGGAGAGGCACCAGTCACAGAGGGGGCTGAAGCCTGAGTGTGCTTCCGTCTAAGTGTCGAAGGTCCTTGGGTCCTGAGCGGCTTAGGGACTCTCTGTCACATCCGTAAGCCCTGGCTTACTTTCACCTGGCAATAGCACCCAATGTATCTCACCTATGTCTTTGATTGTGATGGCTCCCAATGGCTATAGATACCTGATTCTACCTGTGGTCGCTGACACAAGGGGTAGTGAGAAAGACCACTGTTTCCTTTCAGAGGAGACACACACACACACACACCAACACACACACACACACACCAACACACACACACCAACACACACACACACACACACACCAACACACACACTCACACACACACCAACACACACACACTCACACACACACCAACACACACACACACCAACACACACACACACACCAACACACACACACTCACACACACACACACACACACACACACACACACACACACACCAATCTCAAACAGGAAAGAGAACCCCAAACTGACACTGCTAAATTAGTAACTGTGACAGAAGCAAGGCGGAATATTAAGTTTTAAGTATGAACTTTATCTCTGAGCTCTCTGGGAGGCAAGGTGAGAAGGCAAAAATGAACAGTGGAGGGTTCTAGAGAAGAGGTTCTGAACCTTCCTAATGCTGTGACCCTTTAACACGCTTCCTTATGTTGTAGTGACCCCAACCATAAATTTATTTTCGTTGCTACTTCATAACTGAAGTTTTGCTACTGTTATGAATTGTAATGTAAATATCTAATATGCACGATATTAGTGAATGAGTCATTCGATGCCCTCCTCAAGGGGTTTTGATCCACAGGTCAAGAACTGCTGTTCTAGAGAAAGCCATCCCATGTGGTAAGCTGTGGTAAGCTTCACAGCACACAAAGAATGATCTGTTAAAGAGTAAACTCCTCTATGACCAGGTTAACATCCTTTCCCTCTAGTGAAACACGGTAAATGTTCCCTTTAACTTCTTGAGGCAGCCTCTGCTTGAAGGGAGTATAAAATCTGCTGCCCTGCATCACAGGCCCGATATTACGTTATAATAGACCAGGCACATGCTTGTCACATCTGCTGCATGGGTGACTGCATCAAAACGGAGGCTTCGAGTACACTGCTTCTCATCAGCACAAATGAAATCTCACTCACAAATCTAAATCTGGATTTCTTTCCAAAAAAAAAAAAAAACAACCAATGGGAGAAAAAAAAATGCAAGTTCTATTGAAAGCATCTGTTAGCCTGTATCTTATTTCTTAGTTCTAAAATATAGTAACTCAATCAGTTTTCCCTGGAAAGCTTTCTCAACATCCCTATGAAGATGTTTCCAAGACTCCCTCCTTCTCATCATCATCATCATCGTCATCATCATCATCACCAGCATCTCATCATCATCACCATCTCTGAAAATCGGTTAAAAACAAGCCCTTAGTTCTGTACACCACGGATTTTGATGCTGATGGAGATTCGGACTTCCTAGATTCTTCCTTGCTGGACTCTATGGCTGTACTGAAGATAGTGAGTTTGTAATCTCACTCTTCAAGGATAGAGAGTGATCCAGCCGTGGGCAGAGCAAAGTCTCTGAAGGAGCTGCAGGAGGCAGGCAGCTGTTAAGGATGGACATGAGGACAGCCTATGCCAGCAGGTATTTCACATGTCCTTGCCATCTGATGAGTAAGGAAGACAAGCTTTCGGCTGGGGTGCACGTGTGTGATCCCAGCCTGCATTTTCTACCCATCTCCGAATTCCTCCCACGTGCCCTGGAGGTTTCTCAGAGAACCCAAATGCCTGTCCTTGAAGGCCTCAGGGTCAGGCTTTCTGAGTTTCTGGGCAAGGCTGTTTTTAATCCTGTGCAGCTCCTCCAAGCTGCTTCCTCTAAATACCAAGGAAAATTCCTTGCTCTCACCATCTGATGCATTCTCATGAATCATACTTGGAAGCCGGGCTTGGGTCTAAATGTCACCCGCATGCTGACTACATAAGAAACACCAAATACACTGCTCCAAGGGTAAAGTTGGCATCATTACTGTGATCTGAAATTTCTTAGGAAGTTGGGTTTTTTTTTCTTTTTTTTAACTCCATGAGATAAGACAAAACAAAACAAAACAAAACCCAAAAACTTATTAAAAAAATTGTTTTGTAACAAAAACTGCAGGTATTACCAAAGCCCTGGTTACTTTTGTAATCATTGCATTCTGTCTTCAATCCAAAGCCTTTCTCAGAGGCTGGATCCCTCTCCATGGGAAGTGTAGAATGCACAGTGCTGCTTAGGGGTATAGCTCAGGGGTAAAGTTCTTGCCCCCAGCACTCCAGGGCTGATCCCCTGGAGTTCAAGATCAACCTTAGCTATATAGCAAATCTGAGACCCATCTGGGATCATGAGACTTGGTTGTAAGCAAAACAAAACTAAACAAAAACAAGGCTTTGTCGTTGACCAGGCTGTTCTTGCTGTCGCCGTCGCCTACTTATGAAAGAACTCTCCCCGTCTGGTGGCAGGGATTCATTTTGGTTTTGCAAAGTGGTCACATCTTATTTGGATGAGTAACAGTTATCTTTAAAATAAATTTAAAAATTCGTTTTAGATTTAGCTTTATGGTTAGGAGTATTTTGCCTGCATGTATGTATGTATGCCACATGCATGCTTGGTGCCTGTGGATATCAGAGGAGGGCATTGGATTTCCCAGAACTGGAATTACTGATGGTCATGAACCATCATACCATATGGGTGCTGGGAACTTATGGGAATTGAACCCAGGTCCTCTGCAAGGGCAGCAAGCACTAACCACTCAGCCATCTTTCCAGCCCCAAATACTAGGTATCCTTACAGCTGGGCTAACTTGTCAAACTAAGCTTCATTGGTAGGATTCTTAAGATTCTTTGCTCAGTTGTGCAAGGTGCTTTCACCAAACTTGAATCCACCAAGTCTTTAAAATCCAGATAATTCCCCCCCTGTAAGGCAACTAACTATAAATAAATTGCAATATACCTACAGTATTGAACACCATGTAACAGTTAAAGCAAATTAGCTAGCTCTTTCTGTAACAACATGAACTGAGCACCAAGAGCTATCTTCTCATGAAAAGAGCAAGTCACAGAGTCAAACACGGGCTAGAATGACATTTATGTCAAAACTAGACGTGAACATGACCCTTCCTCCAGAGAACAAGGGCACGGCTTTTGTATGGTTAGATTGGGAAGGGAAATGCCTCCAGGAAGTGTAGGGACAGATAGGTTCAGAGACGGAAGTGAAAAGGCACTTGGACATTTTCCGAGAAGACATAGGGAAAAAATGAATCCATACATTTCCCTTGTATCCAAATTACGGTGAAGTCCCACGGAACACATCTGTTTACATTTCATCGGGCTCATGAGATGTCATTTTCTCGTTAGAGAAACTGAGGCTCACTTATCAGATCTGATAACGAGTGGAGACCGCCTGCAGTTTCTTAAGCAACCTACCAAGGAGGTACCTACATGGGATAACCAGGGGAGCATTCAGCAGCACAGTCTGTATCTGTGAAAAGTGATGTCACGACATTCGAGAGCAGGCTCAGAGGTGGAGAACACTCGCTGTTCTCCCAGAGGATCTGTGCTCGGTTCTCAGTGCCCATGTCAGGAATTTCACAATGACCTGTAACTCTAGTTCCATGAGATCTGACACTCTCTTCTGGCCTTGCAAACACCCACATGCATGTGCACATACCCCACAGACACATTAAAAGAAAACAGCCCAACAATTCTTGAAAAAATGGCATCGTATGGCTTACGTCTTCCTAGCTTGCATAGTGTATGCCCACACCATTTTCAGACATTGATATATGCATGTATGTCAATGTCCTATTGTAGTGTGGAGCGGTGGGCCTGCTTTTCATCCCGCCCTACCCCGGGGCCGCCCGGCTAGCTCAGTAGGTAGAGCATGAGACTCTTAATCTCAGGGTCGTGGGTTTGAGCCCCACGTTGGGCGGCCAAGAGCCGGGCGGTGGGAAGCGGCCCGCAGCTATCACTACATCCTATGTACTATAAAGTTCAGATTAGATTACCAAAGAATCATTGACAGTTTATGGAACTCTAATATTAAAGTATGTTTTAAATGTGAAAATAATTACAAAATAAATCCGAAGGACTAATCACTTGTAAATAATCATACTTGCCGGGCAGTGGTGGCACTTGCCTCAGGAGACAGAGGCAGGCAGATCTCTGAGTTCTGAGTTGAGGCCAGCCTGGTCTACAGAGTGAGTTCCAGGAGAGCCAGGGCTATGCAGAGAAACCCTGTCTTGAAAAAACCAAACAAAACAGAAAAGAAGCATATTTTCTAGCTAGGCTTCTTTATTTCAGTTTAAAATTTGCTGGGTACCTGCTATGTGTCAGTGCATGCACCAAGGAGGAAAGACTCCAGTGGGATTCTTGTTAATTTATGCTGCACAAACAACTGCACCTAGATTCTACTAGCTAAACACAGCACTTATCTCTCTCCCCTTTGAGAGCTTCCTGATAGAGCCCCTGACAGGGTTAGACCCACATCTTCTGGCAGAAGAGAAAGAGAAAGGGAAATACTACTCAAAATCTCTTTCATCCCTCACCTAGAAATGGTGCCATCATTTCTCCTATTTGATTGGCCCAGGTAAGACACACAGCAGAGCTGGAGGTCAACGAAGCAGAGCATGTATAACTTCTTCCCCAAGTATGGCGGACAAAGATTTTGAACCATATCATTACCTGCAAAGAACCTCTGCAGGTTTATTCTCAACTTCCATTCTCAGTTAGCTGGCAGTGAGCAACTGAACGGGCTATGATCGCCAGCTTGGGTGCTGAAGGCCAACCAAAAACAGCCCTAAGCGGGTGATGCCAAGATAAACCACCCACCATTCGGATACCATGAGTGGGCATAGCAACAACAACCCATGTCCAAATAGCACTGGCTTACACCTCATTCACTTCTCACGCATCAACCAGTGGCTCCAGGGTAGGAGCAACTGCTTGCTGCTCATGGTGACTGGGGGGGGGGGGTTGGAGATGGGATGGGATGACCAAGGGAAGAAGGGACAAATGCTGTGTGGGCTGAACCACGCCCAGGGCAGAGGAAAAGTAGAACAGGAGAACAATGCAGGTGGCAGTTTCACTTTGGGCAAAGCCTGACTATGTGTGTGTGAGAGAGAGAGAGAGAGAGAGAGAGAGAGAGAGAGAAGAGAGAGAGGTTCTGTTTCCTGGAAGGAGGTAAATGTCACACAGCAGGACTCAGAATCCAGGCCTCTGACAGGTGAGGGAACAAAGGGAGGGGGGCCATGCAACATCACACATGCAGTTTTGCTTCCTTACACTATGATACTAGCAATTCATGGGAGATTTTTATTTAGAAAATAAATTAATTTTTTCTCATATTTCCATATTGAGTCCTCCGAGGAAAAATATCATTTATATACTATAATTATTTTTTCCATTTAGTTAAATATGTTGATCATTTTACCTAGGCTTATAATAAGCAATAAAACAGCAATTTTTATTAGGAAAGTATCATGTTAAAATGTCATTAACTTTTTAAAATTTGGAAATAGCTTTAGATTTGTAAGTTATAAGAACCATGTAGAGCAGAGGCTCTCAACCTTCCTAGTGCTGAGACCCTTTAATACAGCTCCTCGTTTTGTGGTGACCCTTAGCCATATAATCATTTTCATTGCTATTTCATAACTGTAATTTTGCTACTGTTATGAGTTGTAATGTAAATATCTGATACGTGACCCCTGTGAAAGGGTCATTCAGCCCCCAGGGGGTTTCGACCCACAGGTTGAGAACTGCTAGTGGAGAGTATTAACGGGATCCCCTGTTCTGATGTTCTCTAGTGTAGGAACAGAACCAGAAGCAGATGTTGGTGTAATGCTACAGACAGGCTTCGCTTGGACCATATCTCACTCATTCTGAGCATAGTTCCATGAGGCGTCATCGTATTCTTAAGATACAAGGCTGTCCATCACTAATTCCCATGTGCTTTTCTCTTCTAGTTATGTGTTCTCTACCCCTAACTCATGACAACCATGGTTCTGTTCACTATTGAAGTTTAATAGCATTTTTAGAAGCGCCAAATAATGTCCATTCTAATTCATTTGACTCCAATATTATGACTTGAAAATAAAATAAAATAGGAATACAGGAAGCATTAATTGCATAGACCCCAGCTAGCCCTCTGCAACTTGTGTCTTTAAAAATGTATGGCCATGTTTACAAGACTATCTGAGAATAAATCAGAGATAAATAGAAATATACTTACTCATGATTCTATCACTAAGATCCCATCATCTTTGCTAATCTACAGAAGACAGAGTCAGGTCATTGTGTGAGAAGCCCTGCCACTGATTCAGCGATGGTCAGGGACAAGTTTTGAA